>NC_143041.1:33931821-34293696 GCF_057628025.1 Oncorhynchus mykiss
GGATAACAGATTATAACCAGTGATCATTAGATCATCATTATTAGTTTTATTATTATCATCCAGTCAGGGAGATTTGCTGTGCGGCCAGAGTGCCATATTGGTGTACTTACAGCAGGTGATGGGGCAACTGTCAGTCGGGGTCTCAACTTACTGTTGGGAGGTAGAATACACAAGGTGCAATACCCAGCGACCAGGAATCTAAACTGGTACTGTAGTAATCAAGGTTGAATTAAAGCCTTCAGGGCCCCCATTGATTTTGCTACTCTCACTCAGATTTCATATTAAAAACTGCAAACATTTCTCTCCACTGTATGGCGAAATTAGTCGAATTTCATTAAATTAACTCTTAAACTAAAAAATGTGCATTAGTTAAAATGGCTAAATATTCTCTCCGCCCCTGGCAAAATGTGTAAAATTGCACAATTTTAAACGTAAAAAAACTGTCCTGGCAGATTCCTTACCCAACCATGCGTTCATGTATTGACTTTGGGTGATGTCCTCTAGTCTAGTGGAATGAGATGTTCTGTTCCGTTTGCACAGCTGTTCGTGTGATGCAGACAGCACAAAAATGAACTGATTTTCATCAGAAGACAGAGAAATCTCAGAATATTTACACATACTTGATTTAACGTAAGGGCATTTTAAGACATTGGTTATCATCCTGATTTAAACAGACTAAGTGTATTGTATTTTCAAAGTGATAATTAGCTGCAGTTCTTGAAATTTCAGTAGATAAATGAATGGGTATAGGGCCTACTATAGAGAATCAACATGTTCTCAACTAAGTGTTCCTGTCTTGTGTGAATGAACCCAATCTGTTCCACAGAGGGCAAAGAGCCTTCAAAAGGCTGTTAGTTGCATTCTTTACCACATGATCTATTGACCACGTCATATGAAATCTACAACAACCCCATGCACATATGTGTCATGTCACAATGAAAGCTTGTTTTTCAGTAAACTTTTTAAATAACTCTTTCTTTCTTCAAAGGGATCAAGTGAAAGTAGACTAAATTACACAGTGTTAGAAACCTGATTGCTCCAGTCCAGGGGCTTTGTACTAGTATTGGGTTATGAAACTGCTTAGTAAAGCCCACCAGATCCTTGTGTTGACACAAACAGGGGAACAACAAGCCTTTAACGAGGTGAGTGACATAGCCTGTCCCAAGCTGTTCCCTCCCCCTCCCTCATGGCCCTAGAAGTTTGCAGATCTAAAGGGTATTGAGGAAGTATCTAGTGTAGAGGGGGATCTTCCACCATATTGCTTCCATCGCTGCTAACATCGAAAGGTTACTTAGGGCCAAGGAGGAAGGAGGGGTGTAAGGGAGTGAATTGGGACCGACCATAGAGATAGTTAGAGGACACAACATTGTAAAAAAAATATTAAAAAAACTTTATTTTAACATACACCAGGTAGGTGCAGTGAAATGTTTTGTTTTACAGGGACAGCCATAGTAGTAAGCAACCCGTGGAGCAAATTAGGGTTAAGTGCCTTGCTCAAGGGCACATCGGCAGATTTTTCACCTTGTCAGCTTGGGTATTCAAACCAGCAACTTTTCAGTTACTGGCCCAACACTCTAACTGCTAGGCTATCTGCCGCCCTATATCTGTCCCATTATGGCGAATGTGAGAGCATCGGCAGGGCCATTGAGGCCATTTCCATTTTGAGGTAGTCAATTATCTTCTTCTGCTGCTTCTATGACTAGGAAAAACAAACAAAGGGTGCATACTGCCACCTGGAGTGTGTTGTTTGAACAAGTACAACTCCAAGTTTGGTGATTTACTGACACCTGCTGTTATGGAATGTTTGCTCACGAGTATAATTCATTGGCTAATCCCTCCTGATGACCTGGATGGAATTATGTGATCCTTCCTAAACCCATAAGAAGTCCGACCCAGTTGATTACTTCAAAATGGTGAAAAGCCTTAATGGCACTTCCCATAATAAATGTACTTTTGGGCACTAGAGTCCTCTATCTATCTCTATGGGAGCCCAGGGCCCATATACTCTGAAACGCTTTGTGAATGAGTGCTGATCTAGAATCAGTTTTGCATTTTAGATCCTAATGAATAGGATTACATGAACAGGGGGGACCTGATCCTAGATCATGAGGCCTGTTTCTTTGAGGTCCCAATGTCACATTTATTTCTCTGATGCTTGTTGTGGTCGTGTGTTAGCTCAGTTCCTGTTATGTTGGAGGTTTTGAGATAGAGGGAGGGGAGAGAGAGAGAGGAAGAAAGAAAGAGAGACTGTAGGGAGTTCTACCTGGAGACAAAACAATCACACAGATCCTCATTCTCCTCTCTCCTCTCTTCTCATCCACTGTTGGACTAACTCCAGACATTTATCCCACATGAAAAACGATCCACCGCCGAGCTCCCCCTTTCCTGCATAATATAACCAGAACAAAATACCTCCTCTATGTCTTTTCATTCTGAAATAGCCCACTGACAAAACTCTCACTGCTTTTCTCTGTTTTCATAAAGGGACTCACATACCAGGGGAAAGAAAGGCTCTACTGTTTCCCTTTCTGAATGACTTTCTGGGTTTCCATAGAATTCCATATGTTTTGTTATTGCAGGAACATTTTGAAATAGGTACGAAAGCAAAGGGGAAAGTGAGGAAGGAGGGTGTCTACTGTTGTTTCAGGAGGATGGAGAGCACATGGTCCACGGGCGATGCCTTTGGAATCTGGAGAATTTGGAATGTTGGAGATTATTTCTTCCTTTTGTGTGAAAGGGGAAAATGAATACAGGATGTGAATGATGCAGGTGTTATGTGACATTGGGCAGCTTTCCACTAAAATCTGATCATGTTCACGTGTCTCTTTTACACTGTGACAGACAACATGCTAGCACACAGAACTTGGTAATAAACCCCTGTACTTTGCTTTCTCCTTGATGCCTTTACTCCAAGGAATGCATAGAGTATGTATCATTACTTCTAGGGCAAATGTATGTTGCCCAGTTATGTAGTTTAGTGTAGTGGCTTAGTTATGTAACCCAGTTATGTAGTCTAGTGCGGTGGTTTAGTTATGTAGCCCAGTTATGTAGTCTAGTACAGTGGTTTAGTTATGTCGCCCAATTATGTAGTCTAGTGTAGTGGTTTAGTTATGTAGCCCAGTTATGTAGTCTAGTGTAGTGGTTTAGTTATGTAGCCCAGTTATGTAGTCTAGTGTAGTGGTTTAGTTATGTAGTCTAGTGCAGTGGTTTAGTTATGTAGCCCAGTTATGTAGTCTAGTGTAGTGGTTTAGTTATGTAGCCCAGTTATGTAGTCTAGTGTAGTGGTTTAGTTATGTAGCCCAGTTATGTAGTCTAGTACAGTGGTTTAGTTATGTAGCCCAGTTATGTAGTCTAGTATAGTGGTTTAGTTATGTAGCCCAGTTATGTAGTCTAGTATAGTGGTTTAGTTATGTAGTCTAGTGCAGTGGTTTAGTTATGTAGTCTAGTGCAGTGGTTTAGTTATGTAGCCCAGTTATGTAGTCTAGTGTAGTGGTTTAGTTATGTAGCCCAGTTATGTAGTCTAGTGCAGTGGTTTAGTTATGTAGCCCAGCCCAGTCAGTACTTAGCTTGGCTGACACGACACACGTCACTCACAGCACAGGGAGAAATGTGAGCACACTGGTCTAGAAAGGAGGCTATTTGTTAATGCAATATTCACTCAGAAATAGAGTGACGTGTTTGTTTGGTTCTCTCAAATGCAATTTTTTCCTCTGGGGTTGAGAACTCTCATTGTTTGGATTTGAAAATCCAAGCGTTGTAATGGAAGGGGGTGGCGCTCAGGGGCTGTGTGTGGCTGTGCATGTGGGTGTTTGAGTGAGAAAGACACAGAGTCAACCAGTAAAAGTACATTATCGATGCATTGTGCCGACAACATCAAAGAGCCATTCCAAGCTCTGAAGTCAGGAGGACTTGGAGAGTTAGGTGTTACCCAGACTAGTCAGCACTCTCCTCTCCAACTGTCTCCAGCAATATCCCCATGCTCTGAACTTTAACAAAACATGTGTGCATCATCAAGCAGTCCAAGCAAACAGCTTCAAACGAGGACAGCAAGCTGAGAGCAGGAGGCATGGTACTAATAATTATAAAAGGAAGTCTTGAGTTGGCCATTAAAGAGCATTGTCATTTTGAGTCAGGGGTGTAGTGCGTATACGAATATGGCATGTTTATCTCTTTTCTCTCTCCCCCAACCTTCCATCCCTCCACCCTGGAAGCTTGCGGTTCTTTTGATCTTCTTTATTGCAATTGAATCCCTGGGACGGGCGGAGATGGGAGTGGAGGAGTGGCGAAAGACAGTAAGAAAGACGAGAGAGAAAGGACATGTGGTGAACATTACGCCCCCCCCCCCCCCCCCCCCCTCTCTCAGACAAATATATAATTGAAAAACACATTGAGGTATATCTTTCATTTCCTGATGTCTATTTCTCCAGTCAAAATGAAAGCTCTGACCTGACATTCCTTTGGTTCTAATACTAATCAACAGTCCAGTATGTACAGGCTTTGACCTGCATTCTGGTCTGTACTGCCAACGGACTTTCCTGATAAACATTTTTTTTTCTCTTTCTGATCAATTCTATTTTAAAGCTAAACATTGCTGATCATATTGCTGATCACTTAACTTTCCTCACTGTATTTTGGGATAGGGACATGGGCTGATCACTTGACCTTCCTCACTGTATTTTGGGATAGGGACATGGGCTGATCACTTGACCTTCCTCACTGTATACTGTATTTTGGGATAGGGACATGGGCTGATCACTTGACCTTCCTCACTGTATACTGTATTTTGGGATAGGGACATGGGGTGCAAATCAGATCAAACTAGTATTGTAGGACTGTCTTTATTTCATGTATGGAGAAATAGTTATGTGCAATAATAATGACTTATTAAAACATTAGATGGCTGATATATTGTACACTGCATTGGCAGGGCTGCCAAATCACTGTAGTTACCATGTATTAATTACATCATATCTTAATTACATACTGAATATGAGCATAGTGGAAATATGTCCAAGTACAATATTACGGTTTCTATTGTAAAAAATAATAATAATAATGGGGGGAAAAAACACTCTTAGTTGTTCTAAGTGTTTAGGTCCTATAATCACGAAGCGAGTCAGTAAAAAACACTCTTAGTTGTTCTAAGTGTTAAGGTCCTATAATCACGAAGCAAGTCAGTAAAAAACACTCTTAGTTGTTCTAAGTGTTTAGGTCCTATAATCACGAAGCAAGTCAGTAAAAAACACTCTTAGTTGTTCTAAGTGTTTAGGTTCTATAATCACGAAGCAAGTCAGTAAAAACACTCTTAGTTGTTCTAAGTGTTTAGGTCCTATAATCACGAAGCAAGTCAGTAAAAAACACTCTTAGTTGTTCTAAGTGTTTAGGTCCTATAATCACGAAGCAAGTCAGTAAAAAACACTCTTAGTTGTTCTAAGTGTTTAGGTCCTATAATCACGAAGCAAGTCAGTAAAAAACACTCTTAGTTGTTCTAAGTGTTTAGGTCCTATAATCACGAAACAAGTCAGTAAAAAACACTCTTAGTTGTTCTAAGTGTTTAGGTTCTATAATCACAAAGCAAGTCAGTAAAAACACTCTTAGTTGTTCTAAGTGTTTAGGTTCTATAATCACAAAGCAAGTCAGTAAAAAACACTCTTAGTTGTTCTAAGTGTTTAGGTTCTATAATCACAAAGCAAGTCAGTAAAAAACACTCTTTGTAAATTATACAAATTGTAAAAGCACACTGCATTGAATCACTGAGTATGTAACAATAAACAACAGCAACAAAATATTCAGATAAATCAGAGCCATGTTTTACAGGGTGTGCATCCCAAATGGCACCCCATTCCCTACATAGTGCACAAATAAGTTGTGCACTTAATACGGAATAGGGTGCCACTTTAGACGCAGATATGGGTTCATGTCTCTTAAAGGACTACTCTGTGATATTTACAGCCGTTTTTGATCATCAGCTTTAAATGAAAACTAAGTGGAGTAAATGAAGGAGTGGGCCTTTAAACAGATCTAGCCAATGGCATTGCACATACATGAGCGCCGCCTCCGGTCACTATGGCAACCCCAGGGGCCAACTCCTGAGCGAATGAAAGAAAAATAATATTACCATTCCATTACCACTTTGTCAGTTTGTTTCACAAATGTTGACTCTCTCACATTCATTAACTCACTCACTCAACCATTCATTCATTTCAGCTACATCCTCACGAATATACTTTATAGTCAATGCCAGTCCAAACAATTATGTGTCTGTCCCTCTCATTTTCTTTTAACTTCTCCTTCTCCCTCTGTCCTTCTCACTTCCTCATCCCTCTGTCAATTGCTCTATTTTTCTCTCCTCCTTCCTTCTGTCCCTCTCACTCGCTCCTCTGTCCTCTGTCTGTCCATCCTCCTCAGAAGTCATACGCCGACACAAGAACATGCACCTTCGCCACATGCTTAGCCTGGAAGGTGCGCTCACTATACTCGGACATATCCACATCAACGCTGATATCCTGCGGTCCTCGTAACCCCTGAACCAGGATCAGTTCACCCGTCTGGCGGTCCGACCTTTGCATCACGAACATCCCGCGGCTGTTGCCCCCGACGATGCCGAATCGCAGGCTGTCGGGGCCGGGGCGGCCAGGGGCGGCGGCAGTCGCCATGCGGAACAGGGTAGCCGGGGTCTGGAGGTTGGAGGGGAGGGAGAGGTAGTGGAAGGAGACCGTCTTAGGAGCCAGGTGACAGGAACGACTCTCCATAGGGCAGGGGTTCCTCTCACACTGACTGTGTGGGAGAAGAGAGGAGATGTTGATGTAATTTTGAGAGCGATAGGCTCTAGTGACATGAACATACAAATGTGTACACAGCACACAGAATCAAACAAACACAATCTGGTACCATCATTTACAAACAGAGAACAATTCATTCCTTTCCCCGTCAGTACTCAGTCAAGCATCCCTGGTCAAAGTGTTTGAAATAAGACAAAATGTTTCAGTCTTGATTCATCTTGTATGAAGGAGCTGTATTGTTTTGAGATTTTTTTACAAACATACTTTGTTTAAGTCGTACTGGTCTGGTTTTTATGAGCATTCCTATGAGACACACGCCTTCCAGTGACTGTGTTTGTTTCCCTAAAACATAGCAATTGAATAAGTATGCAGAAGATACACTGTATATCTGGCTATCCCTCTAGATTGGAAACGTAATACTTTGCTAAACTAAAACGCTTCTTCAATTGGCTGCAGAGTGGACTATGTTATCATTGGAAATTAGAAGAAAGCTGTCTGTCTCTTGAGATTAGTGGATCTATCACGGGATTAAGAATAACACACACACACACACATACACACACACACACACACACACACACACACACACACACACACACACACACACACACACACACACACACACACACACACACACACACACACACACACACACACACACACACTGTATCCACCACCACCTCCCTCTGAATTGGTGGAATGCCTACAGTAGGAATACTGGTGGTCTGACCAATTATTCTACTGCTGGGGGAGGAATAATACACACACAAACACCAGGGGGTGTCTATCTGTATCTACTTACAAGGGAGACGTCTTGACGTAGCTGATGTTGCCGTGTGATCGGGGACACTCCGGGCTCACACACTGGAACCCTCCTCCAGTGTTGATACATGTTGTTCCTCTACTGCAGTTGTGCTGTTGGGTCAGACACTCATCCACATCTGGAGGAGAACATGAGAGAGGGATGAAAGAGAGGGCGAGAGAGGAGAGAGGGAGGGGGAAGAGAGAGGGAGGGGTAGGAGAGAGAGAGAAAGAGAGGGCAAGAGAGAGGAAGAAGAGAGCAAGGGGGAGTGAGAGAGAGAGGGGGGTTGGGACAGAGAGGAAGAAAGGGAGAATCAATTAAATAGAGAAATAAAGATTGACACGTCCAGCCTCTGACCCGCCCGACTGGCATCCTGCTTCGTGGTTAGTGTCGTCTGGGCTGGCGGGCAGGAGGGCTAGACTAGAGGACTGACTGTTTATTTGGTTGTTCAGTTTAGTCTCCCCAAAACGACTCGTCTCACATCCTGGATGAAGACATTCCTTATGGTCTGTTCTGCTGGGAACTAGTGAGGTCATCTGCTCTTCCACTGGCCAGCAGAGAAGGTAACGCTTCTTAAGCTACAGGGGAGTTGATGAAACTGGACTGGGGAGTAGAGACTATGGTCAGGCAAAAGACTGCGCACTGGACACATCCACAGAAATACATACAGCCACCAGCCTCCTCTTTCTCTCCCCCCCCCCCCCCCTCTCCCTTTCAAAGGGCCTCCATCCATAGCTAAGCTAACACACTGCAGAGCAATACCTCCCTTCACCACCATCGCCCTTCCTTTCCATAGACCTCTGAAGCTAAACCAACCATGAAGATGTTTGTTTATCCCTTCTCTTCATCCCTCCATTCACTCGCCTCTCTCCTCCATTCCCTCATTTCACCTTTATTAATGTACTGCAAAGCCCCACAACCCCCATTATTCAGAGCCAGGACCCAGGCTGTGTCTAGCTGGGTCACTTCTACAATGCACTGCCTTTTCTGTTCCCAGGAAATATTGTGTAAAATGTAGATCCCAAAAGGCTTTAAATATAAGGTCACGTGTCCTTTACCTTAAAAACAGAAAAATATGGATATTGAAAAGGAATGTTATGCATTTTTAACACTTTTGTCAGTGGATGTAGGTGTTTTACCATGTTTTACCGTGTTATTAATCAACTTCTACGAGAAATACAAGCCATAAAATATTCAAATATATTTCAAATCTTTCGTCATTATTTTATAGTCTCATTTAAAATCTCTTTCATCGAAACCTTTTTTTCATTCTTGTATTTTTTATTATTGTATTTAATATTCTCTGTGTCCCTGATATCACTTCCCACCCTGTTAGTTTGTAGTAATTATCACAGAACCTTCCCACAATGACATCACTCAGAAAGTGCCATCATTTTGTGGTTGGAATATCAATGGTGCAAAGCTAAACAAAACTAAACAATCGGTTTTATCTATTTTTCATGATGCTTGTCTGTTTGTCTCACTCATACATTTCCAGCCTGTTAGCGTAAATTATAGAGAAAATGTGCCACATTTCAACATGTAAAAATACATTTAGAAGTTAAAATCATCTTCAAGTGCTTACCATTATGCTAGCTTAAAGTAAAGATTCACCCATTTTTAATATTATATTGCTTTTGTGTATCTCTGCGCAATGTTCTATCGATTCCCTGTGTAATTTCATGTTTCAATGTGTATCTGAGATATTGCTGTTCAAGCATTGCGATAAAGCCATTATCACTACTCTAAATTAGGAATACGACAATTCGATCGCAAAAACGTATATCATAAATGTCAGTACTGGCCGATGTCATAACGTAGGATGTTGTCTTCTCTCAAATGAGCCATTGATCATATTTTTTGCGATATTCCTACCTTGAGAAATTTATAATTTAACAGAGGGTCTGCTTCTTCAGTCCAGGGTGAGGCACATCGATCTGCAGGTTGAACATGGTGAGCTTGTAGACTCCTAAATTGAGAGTGCAGTTTGTTTAGGCGATTTTACAGCTAACTAGCTACTTAACGTGCTGATATTGACTTTGGTATTATTGTGTGTAGCTACGTTTGCTAGCCAGTCAGCCCATAGAGAAAGCATTGCATTGTGGGTTTTGTAGTCGACTTGAGCTGCAATACATTTCGACAACAATTTTCACATTTTATTTAACCAGGTATGTCAGTTAAGAACAAATTCATATTTATAATGCCGGCATATCCCGGCTAAACCCGGACGACGCTGGGCCAATTGTGCGCCACCCTATGGGACTCCCAATCACAGCCGGTTGTGATATAGCCTGGAATCGAACCAGGGTCTGTCGTGTCACCTCTAGCGCTGAGATGCAGTGCCTCAGATTGCTGCGCCACTCGCCACTTGCTACCAACTTTACTATAACGACAAAATGAAACATTTGTTGACAAAAAATATTGTACATTACAGGAATGAGTGGTTTTGGGTGGATTGTTCCTTTAATCTCAATCACCCACAGAAATATGTCTAATTCAGGCTCCAAATTTCCACCCTGTTAGGACTATGCAATGACTGTATGGTATTATGCACCTAGAGATTTAAGTGCCTGAGCTTGACCAATATGTTTTTCTGAAAGTCCTTTTTCTGATGGAATATTAAACAAATGAAAAATGTATAGGCTACTTTTATGTGGTCCAAAAGGCTGGTATAGTGCTGATGGTATAGATGGTATGAAAGACACAGCCATCAAATCCTTGCTTCCTCTATACTCCATCATTGTTTACTCAATTCCTCTCAAAGCACAAGGAAGCAAGGACACAAGGATTTGACAGCTAACGTTTCCAGCCCCAGCCCTAGTCTGGCCCTCCCTGCCTGTAGCTTTGTAGTTATAAGCCCAGCTCTGCAGCTCCATGCATAGCGCCACAGCCAAAACACATGGAAATGAATGGGCCATTGTCCTCCATCCCCTCCTACTAGAAGTCTTCCCGGTCCAAAAAGCTGGATCCGTTCCGAAATGGATCCGTGGCTTTCCCACCCGACCGATATATATATATATATATATATATATATATATATATATATATATATATATATTTTTTTTTTTTACATGGAGACCAGTTCTGAACTAAACCAAGGACAGTCACACCCATTCCGAAAAGCACAGTGGAAAACAGACCCAAACTGTTTGGGATTTGACTGACACATTAAAATCCTGAGAGAAAGAGAGAGAGTAAGACACCTCCAACTCGGCGCTGCCAGCTCCATCAATAAGCAAGCGATATTGGCCAAATGATCCACAGTTATTTGTCCTTAAAAACTGCCTATAACAAACTGCCTATAACAAACTGCCTATAACAAACTGCCTATAACAAACTGCCTATACAAACTGCCTATATCAAACTGCCTATAACAAACTGCCTATAACAAACTGCCTATAACAAACTGCCTATACAAACTGCCTATAACAAACTGCCTATACAAACTGCCTATAACAAACTGCCTATACAAACTGCCTATACAAACTGCCTATAACAAACTGCCTATAACAAACTGCCTATAACAAACTGCCTATACAAACTGCCTATAACAAACTGCCTATAACAAACTGCCTATATAAACTGCCTATAACAAACTGCCTATAACAAACTGCCTATACAAACTGCCTATAACAAACTGCCTATAACAAACTGCCTATACAAACTGCCTATAACAAACTGCCTATAACAAACTGCCTATAACAAACTGCCTATAACAAACTGCCTATAACAAACTGCCTATACAAACTGCCTATAACAAACTGCCTATAACAAACTGCCTATAACAAACTGCCTATAACAAACTGCCTATAACAAACTGCCTATAACAAACTGCCTATACAAACTGCCTATACAAACTGCCTATACAAACTGCCTATACAAACTGCCTATACAAAAAAACAATTAGCTGTATTTCGATAGTAGTCTTTTGTTTTATTGGTTTTTACTTTCCTAAAACAATAGTTGTCTACCTCACGGTTAAGCTGTTGGAGATTTGAGCGACATGCATCAAGGCATTGCACGCATAAGGCCTAAGCATCCACTGTATGGTATTAATATAAAAAATATATATATTAAAGGAGACAAGCTTAGGCCTAGAGAGACGGAGAGGAAGATATAGATATTCCGGCGCCATGTTCCGGACATCGACATGGGATTTATTTTTAGTTGTCAGATAGGCTAGTACTGCTATACAGATATAGGTGTACAGAAGGACAATAATTCGTGAATTTTCGTTCAGAATATATTTGATATTGGTAGGCCTAAAACATTCTTCCTCTCCTCAAGATTTCAGATTAGATTCATTAGAATCCCCATTATCCGAAGGCAATGGTGACAGGGAGTCTTATTGGGGTCTGAAACATAACGAAGGCAATGGTGACAGGGAGTCTTATTGGGGTCTGAAACATAACGAAGGCAATGGTGACAGGGAGTCAGTCTTATTGGGGTCCGAAACATAACGAAGGCAATGGTGACAGGTAGTCTTATTGGGGTCTGAAACATAACGAAGGCAATGGTGACAGGTAGTCTTATTGGGGTCTGAAACATAACGAAGGCAATGGTGACAGGGAGTCTTATTGGGGTCTGAAACATAACGAAGGCAATGGTGACAGGGAGTCTTATTGGGGTCTGAAACATAACGAAGGCAATGGTGACAGGGAGTCTTATTGGGGTCTGAAACATAACGAAGGCAATGGTGACAGGGAGTCTTATTGGGGTCTGAAACATAATGAAGGCAATGGTGACAGGGAGTCTTATTGGGGTCTGAAACATAACGAAGGCAATGGTGACAGGTAGTCTTATTGGGGTCTGAAACATAACGAAGGCAATGGTGACAGGGAGTCTTATTGGGGTCTGAAACATAACGAAGGCAATGGTGACAGGTAGTCTTATTGGGGTCTGAAACATAACGAAGGCAATGGTGACAGGGAGTCTTATTGGGGTCTGAAACATAACGAAGGCAATGGTGACAGGGAGTCTTATTGGGGTCTGAAACATAACGAAGGCAATGGTGACAGGGAGTCTTATTGGGGTCTGAAACATAACGAAGGCAATGGTGACAGGTAGTCTTATTGGGGTCCGAAACATAACGAAGGCAATGGTGACAGGTAGTCTTATTGGGGTCTGAAACATAACGAAGGCAATGGTGACAGGGAGTCTTATTGGGGTCTGAAACATAACGAAGGCAATGGTGACAGGGAGTCTTATTGGGGTCTGAAACATAATGAAGGCAATGGTGACAGGGAGTCTTATTGGGGTCTGAAACATAACGAAGGCAATGGTGACAGGTAGTCTTATTGGGGTCTGAAACATAACGAAGGCAATGGTGACAGGGAGTCTTATTGGGGTCTGAAACATAACGAAGGCAATGGTGACAGGGAGTCTTATTGGGGTCTGAAACATAACGAAGGCAATGGTGACAGGGAGTCTTATTGGGGTCTGAAACATAACGAAGGCAATGGTGACAGGGAGTCTTATTGGGGTCTGAAACATAATGAAGGCAATGGTGACAGGGAGTCTTATTGGGGTCTGAAACATAACGAAGGCAATGGTGACAGGTAGTCTTATTGGGGTCTGAAACATAACGAAGGCAATGGTGACAGGGAGTCTTATTGGGGTCTGAAACATAACGAAGGCAATGGTGACAGGTAGTCTTATTGGGGTCTGAAACATAACGAAGGCAATGGTGACAGGGAGTCTTATTGGGGTCTGAAACATAACGAAGGCAATGGTGACAGGGAGTCTTATTGGGGTCTGAAACATAACGAAGGCAATGGTGACAGGGAGTCTTATTGTGGTCTGAAACATAACGAAGGCAATGGTGACAGGTAGTCTTATTGGGGTCCGAAACATAACGAAGGCAATGGTGACAGGTAGTCTTATTGGGGTCTGAAACATAACGAAGGCAATGGTGACAGGTAGTCTTATTGGGGTCCGAAACATAACGAAGGCAATGGTGACAGGGAGTCTTATTGGGGTCTGAAACATAACGTAAAATGCATTACAGGCCAAATACTTTACATTTAAAAACATTAACATGTAGTGTGTGTGTGTGTGTGTGTGTGTGTGTGTGTGTGTGTGTGTGTGTGTGTGTGTGTGTGTGTGTGTGTGTGTGTGTGTGTGTGTGTGTGTGTGTGCATCGAGATGAGTCCATTGGAGCCAGTTGGAGTGTCAGTGCGCACTGCATTCATAGGCCTGCTGATGCTAAGCCTAATAATAGCCATACCATACCAAACGTTCACAAAAGTGATTTAACTTTATTAGTGGTAATATCAAAAGTAACCCATGCCATTGTTTATAAGGAAAATACAAACATGTTATTATATTGCGGCATTATATGAATTACCAACAAAGACCAATTCCTACTGTAGGCCTACCCAACAAATGACAGCAAGGCTAATACTATTTATTTTACAACAGGCCTACTTTTAACCTGAAACTAAACACAGTTAGAACCTACTTTACCATGAAAATGTCTCAACAAAAAGAATAGGCCATTTAAATAACCGGTTTAGATTATTTAATATACTTACAATCATCATCATCATAATAACCATAATGATTTACAATAATATTAACGACTAAACAATTGATAATAAATACGAAAATAAATAAATGAAAGGTAGAAAATTGCAACAAACCTGAATAGCGAGTTGCACACAGACACGCAAACATTTTCTCATCTTTGTCCACTACAAAATTCAAACTTGTCCTCGAGGACTTTCCTATTTTCGGCTTCTTTTCACTATAGTCTTTCTCCTCTAACTGAACATTTTCTTCAATGAAAAAGGACTCCATATTCGCAATCAACAGTAGCCTAGGCCAAGGCTCCTTTCACTCGCTCTCTCTCTCTCCTCAGCAGCAGGCGCACTTGAGGCGGGCAGCCTGAACCAGTTTCAGCTGGATATAAGCTATACGTTTTATTGAGTTGCAATTGTCTGGCACAGATAACAAACTCGCGCAGCTCTCATCACACAAACACTACATTAACAGAGGACAGGTACAATCGGGTAATTGCACATACCAGAGACACCAGGCACTTATATCAGACCCAGATCCAAGACAAATGTCAGAATTTAGGACCAGAACCACCACTCGGGTCCCTGGTGGATCTCAGAATTTCGGGTCTGTTGAAAACATGAAGACCTCTACCTTCTACCCTCTCTACAGCCCTCCATTCTCTCCTACCCTCCCTACTGCCCTCCATCCCCTCCTACCCTCCATCCTCTCCTGCCCCCCTTCCACCCTCCATTCCCTTCTACCCTCTCTTCTGCCTGCGTCCCTCCATCCCCTCCTACCCTCCCTTCCCCCCTCCATCCCTCTATCCCCTCCATCCCTCTATCCCCTCCATCACCTCCTACCCTCCCTTCCCCCTATCCCCTCCTACCCACCCTTCCCCCTCCATCCCTCTATCCCCTCCTACCCTCCCTTCCCCCTATCCCCTCCTACCCACCCTTCCCCCTCCATCCCTCTATCCACTCCATCCCTTCCTACTCACCCTTCCCCCCTCCATCCCTCTATCCCCTCCATCCCCTCCTACCCACCCTTCCCCCCTCCACCCCTCTATCCCCTCCATCCCCTCCTATCCTCCCACTCTCCTACCCTCCTGTCACTCACCCTCACAGCTCCTTCCATCAGGCAGCAGCTTGTAGCCTCTGGGACAGGAGCATTGGTAGGAGCCTGGGACGTTGACACACTCATACACACACAGCTTGCCCCCCTGGTCCAGCCGGTACACCTCACACTCGTTCACATCTGGGAGGAGAGAGAGAGGAGGGGTGAGACTGGTTTTATTTAACCCCTGAAGTTTTCTGAGCAAAAAAAACAACATTTATTTGTTTTCATGGTTGGACATAAAATACTGTAAAACAGCAGAAAATCAGCTCCAAGTGATTTTAATTTTGGAAATCTGTTCCCAAGTATTCCCATACATAATAGTAATGATTGTAAAAAATGTAAGCAAGGTCTGAAATTATTGTTTTAGTCAAATATTGTATATCAGTCTACAAATTACTTGTAATTATGTTCCAGCCCCCTGACTATCTGCTCAAGAAAAAAATGGCCCGAGGCTGAATGTAGTTGATGATCCCTTCCCTAGAGTCATACATTTACAAGGATCGAGACAGGAATACAGGATAGAAAGAGAGGAATAGGTGGAAGGATAGGGAGGGATACAGTAGGTAGAAGGATTTGAGCTGAAGGGCAAGAGGCCCTTTGTCCAATCTCTCATCTGTCTGTCTGTCTGGGATGGGGTAAGTAGAGAGTTGTTTAATGCCTAATTAAGAATTAGGGGCCAATAACATGACATCTCTGCAACAGCACAAGAGATGGAAATGGGTGCTCCAGGGTCTAGACACATAAACTATGGACATTGCAGCCATGTCAAGCAGCAGACCTGGGTTCAAACAGTATTTGCTATCTTCAAATAGGAAGGTGGAGATATCGTCACCATATAGCTTACAACTATCCAATCCTCTCAGATCCTAACTAGTTAGTGGGTAGGGGCTAGATGCTAGGGGTTGTTTCTGGAAAAGGCCAGTCTTTCCCTGGCAGATGGAGTTGTCCGAGGTGCCACTCATATGAAACACAGCATCACAGCGTTGGGCTCTGTCCACTTTGGCATAGCCTGATTAAACCAGATTGAACCAAACTAACCAGGCTAACATAACCAAACTAACCAAGCTAGATCCCTGTCTGACTGTCTCACCCTGGCAGATGCTGTTGTCCGAGGTGCCACTCATGTGAAAGCCAGCGTCGCAGCTGCAGTGTTGGGCTCTGTCCACCTTGGCACAGCGGGGTCGTCGGCTAAACGCAGGGTCGTTCATGACGCTCCACTCAGGTGGCGCTGAACGCGACAGAGGGAGAGGGAGGAGCTTAAACTTCGCCCGGCGGCCCGGAGAGGGCCTGTGCACCACTGGACAACGCAACCACAACCACGCACAAAAAGCACAGGCACAAATACAACCACAGCACAACCACAACCCAACCATGCAGACGTACATGACAATACATGGACAAACAACAAAGACAAGGACATACACGTATCAAGGACTTGACAACACATACACAGACATAACACAACACATACAACAATGCACAGATATCCACAAATACAGTATGTACAACAGAACATCATATGTGAGCTAGCAACAAATAGCAATGTCATGCAATTGTCTCTAGGTTCTATGTCCTATGGTAGGGTCTTAGGTGTATGAAGTCTGGTACCGCTGACCTGTCTGTGTCTGGTGCTGACAGCTGGATCCACTCCAGCTCTGTGGACAGGTGCACTTGTATTGGTTGACTCCCTCTACACAGGTCCCTCCGTTCTGGCATGGGTTACTGGAGCACTCACTCACATCTATGAACATAAGGGAGAGGTGAAAGAATGAAAGATTTCCCTGATCAAGATGGCTGCCCTGTAGTCACATTGCCTAGAAAGCCAATGTCAATTCTAGTGTTGTATTTAATTCTGTTGTTGACACTGTTTTAAATAGATACATGATGTCTCACACATGAATGAGCATACTGTTAGCTCTCTACTTATCTCAGTCCCATCTAGGGGCTGTAGGTCTGCTCTCTGTCCAGGGGATGGGTGATACCTAATACAGCAGATTTAGACCAGACTAACCTGGCAGCATCGTTTACAGACAGAGGACAATTCATTCCTTTCCCCGTCAATACTCCCCTTCAGGTCTCCAGCCTCACCGTTCAAAGTGCTTGAAATGAGAGATGAAATGTTTCAGTCCTGATTCATACTGTATAAAGAAGTGGTGTTGTTTGAGCTAAATGGACTTGCACAGGATGGTTGGATGGATGGTGATTTGTTTTTGTTTTTGTCAAATGAGCATGATGAACAAAGTTCTCCAGAGACCGTTGGCATGGTTTTATTAGCATTATGGTTTTAATGGTTTTATAATGGGTTTAATTCTTGTAGAATTGTAATGTTAGGAGGCACATGCCTTTCACTGACTCCAAGAGTCTGTGTTTATGTAACTGCTTATAACAAGTGAAAAACTCCCTAGAAGAGGTTTGTACTGATTTTGTACTTATAAATAAGGAGAAAAGGTTATTCTTCAAACATGGAAACTTATTCCATTGCAACAAAATTGCTTCTTCAATTGGCTGCAGAGTGGACTATGTTATCATTGGAAATTAGAAGAAAGCTGTCTGTCTCTTGAGAGTAGTGGATCTACCACGGGATTAAGAATAACACACACACACACACACACACACACACACACACCCTACTCTACCCTCATCCCCCCCTCCCTGTATCCACCATCACCTCTCTCTGAATTGGTGGATTGACTGGAGCAGGAGTACTGGGGGTCTGACACATTTTTGTGGATCCTTTGTTTCGAACTTTCAGAGGCAGCCCCATTCATCCCGGGTGCTACACCAAAAGGTTGATGCCGGAGACGAGGGAACAGAAGACTCAGGCAGCGAGCAAACCATCAACATTCAGTTCCTGGATAATAAAGTAGATGCGCTCAGGGCGAGGATCTCCTTCCAGAGAGACATAAGGGACTGTAACATACTCTTGATTTCTTTCTTTTTGTGCGTGTTTACTTGTTTGATATTTTACTGCATTGTTACGAGCTAGTAACATAAGCATTTCGCTGCACCCGCTGTAACATCTTCTAAACTGTGCACCTCGAACAATAAACTTTTATTAGATTTTTATTCTGCTAGGAGGAGGAATAACACACGTACACGTCCCATTCAGGGTGACCTTGTTTGAGCTGGAGCAGCCCCTGAAAGCCAGGCTGAAAGGGAGAAGGCAGCCCATCCCGTGAGCCAGCCGGCTGGCCAACTAAAGGGGTACCAAGCCGCACATAAACAGATAAGGGGATGAGAAGAAAAGGCCCATTCTTCATCGTGGCTGGAGCTCAGAGCCCTCACTGAATGAACCCCTCGTTAAAGTGGCAATAAAGGACACAGAAAACACCTGTACTAGACTGCATTCCAGAGGGGGGCACATTCCCCTATTCCCCTTCCCCTCTCTGTGTTGGTGCTATTCCCCCATAATAACGACTACGTCACAAATGGCATAATATTCAATTTTGACCAGGGCCCATAAGTAGTGCACAACACAGATAATATGATGTTATTTGGGATGCAGTCCAGGATTGGCAGCAGGGCTACTGTAAGATTACTAGCCCCTTCTATTTTTTCTGTTCCTCTCTTCAGTCTCTTTGTCCAGGGGTTCCAGAAGGCAGAGGTTAAGTTCATCCATGCTGTTCCTCTCTTCAGTCTCTTTGTCCAGGGGTTCCAGAAGGCAGAGGTTAAGTTCATCCATGCTGTTCCTCTCTTCAGTCTCTTTGTCCAGGGGTTCCAGAAGGCAGAGGTTAAGTTCATCCATGCTGTTCCTCTCTTCAGTCTCTTTGTCCAGGGGTTCCAGAAGGCAGATGTTAAGTTCATCCATGCTGTTCCTTTCTTCAGTCTCTTTGTCCAGGGGTTCCAGAAGGCAGAGGTTAAGTTCATCCATGCTGTTCCTCTCTTCAGTCTCTTTGTCCAGGGGTTCCAGAAGGCAGAGGTTAAGTTCATCCATGCTGTTCCTCTCTTCAGTCTCTTTGTCCAGGGGTTCCAGAAGGCAGAGGTTAAGTTCATCCATGCTGTTCCTCTCTTCAGTCTCTTTGTCCAGGGGTTCCAGAAGGCAGAGGTTAAGTTCATCCATGCTGTTCCTCTCTTCAGTCTCTTTGTCCAGGGGTTCCAGAAGGCAGAGGTTAAGTTCATCCATGCTGTTCCTTTCTTCAGTCTCTTTGTCCAGGGGTTCCAGAAGGCAGAGGTTAAGTTCATCCATGCTGTTCCTCTCTTCAGTCTCTTTGTCCAGGGGTTCCAGAAGGCAGAGGTTAAGTTCATCCATGCTGTTCCTCTCTTCAGTCTCTTTGTCCAGGGGTTCCAGAAGGCAGAGGTTAAGTTCATCCATGCTGTTCCTTTCTTCAGTCTCTTTGTCCAGGGGTTCCAGAAGGCAGAGGTTAAGTTCATCCATGCTGTTCCTCTCTTCAGTCTCTTTGTCCAGGGGTTCCAGAAGGCAGAGGTTAAGTTCATCCATGCTGCACTCATATATTTCATTACAGCACCACGGCCCATGGTCTAATAGCATCAACTATGTTAAGCATGCTATTGATGGCTCACATCTCTGCCAGCCCGGCCATCGCTACTGGCACTAGCCGAGACATTCCAATGTGCATTCCAAATGTCACCCTATTCACATAGGTCTCTGGTCAAAAGTAGTGCACTAAATAGGGAATAGGGCGCCATTTGAGACACATCCGAAGTGGTACAGTCAGTTCAGTCAATGTGTGCTTAGGTCTCAAAGGAGACGGGGATGTTGATGTTTAAAACGACCAGGAAAAGACCCAACTTGCACAATATCATCTCTGTGGATGGGTTCTAAAGGGGTAGTCCTGTACATATATATAAGATGTCTAAATTTAGAGTTTGGCTTTAAAAAAGCACTATTGAGAGGGAGAGGATAAAAAATGTAAAATATGTGGAAAATGAGTTTAAAAATATCCCAGGGAGAGAAATAGGTCTATACATCTGTACCTGTCCTGTGGTCAGGTGGCCCCGGGGAAGGCAAATAAACACCATGGGATTAGGAGAGGAGTCAAAATACAGTTAGCCCACAGAAGCAAAGACCTACCTCTTTCCCTCTCATTTTCTCTCTCCCTCTCCCTCTAGCTCTCACTCTATATAGCACTCTCGTTCAAAATACAGTTAGCCCACAGAGCTAAAGACCCAGAGACTCTGCCCTCCTTCTATCCTTATTTCTCATTCCCTCTCTCTCCCTCTATCTATCCCTTTCCCTATATCTATCCCTCTCACTCTCTCTACCTCTATCTATCCCTCTATCTCACTCTATCTATCCCTCTCACTCTCTCTACCTCTATCTATCCCTCTATCTCACTCTATCTATCCCTCTCACTCTCACTCCCTCTATCTATCCCTTTCTCTCTATCTATCCCTTTCTCTCTATCTCTCCCTCTATCTATCCCTTTCCCTATATCTATCCCTCTCCCTCTCTATTTATCCCTTTCACTCTCTCTCCCTCTATCTATCCCTCTATCTCACTCTATCTATCCCTCTCACTCTCTCTCCCTCTATCTATCCCTCTATCTATCCCTCTCACTCTCTCTCCCTCTATCTATCCCTTTCCCTCTATCTATCCCTCTATCTATCCCTCTCACTCTCTCTCCCTCTATCTATCCCTATCTCTCTATCTATCCCTTTCTCTCTATCTATCCCTCTATCTATCCCTCTCCCTCTCTCTCCCTCTATCTATCCCTCTATCTATCCCTCTCACTCTCTCTCCCTCTATCTATCCCTCTATCTATCCCTCTCACTCTCTCTCCCTCTATCTATCCCTCTCACTCTCTCTCCCTCTATCTATCCCTTTCCCTCTATCTATCCCTCTCACTCTCTCTCCCTCTATCCCTCTATCTAGCCCTCTCACTCTCTATCCCTCTATCTATCCCTCTCACTCTCTCTCCCTCTATCTATCCCTTTCCCTCTATCTATCCCTCTCACTCTCTCTCCCTCTATCTATCCATTTCCCTCTCCTCTATCTATCCCTCTCCCTCTCTCTCCCTCTATCTATCCCTCTCCCTCTATCTATCCCTCTCACTCTCTCCCTCTATCTATCCCTTTCCCTCTATCTATCCCTCTATCTATCCCTCTCCCTATCTCTATCTCTCCCTCTAACTATCCCTCTCCCTCTCTCTCCCTCTATATATCCCTCTCCCTCCCTCTATCTATCCCTCTCCCTCCCTCTCCCTCTATCTATCCCTCTCACTCTCTCTCCCTCTATCTATCCCTCTCACTCTCTCTCCCTCTATCTATCCCTTTCCCTCTATCTATCCCTCTCACTCTCTCTCCCTCTATCTATCCCTCTCACTCTCTATCCCTCTATCTATCCCTCTCACTCTCTCTCCCTCTATCTATCCCTTTCCCTCTATCTATCCCTCTCACTCTCTCTCCCTCTATCTATCCATTCCCCTCTCCTCTATCTATCCCTCTCCCTCTCTCTCCCTCTATCTATCCCTCTCCCTCTATCTATCCCTCTCCCTCTCTCTCCCTCTATCTATCCCTCTCCCTCTATCTATCCCTCTCACTCTCTCTCCCTCTATCTCTCCCTTTCCCTCTATCTATCCCTCTATCTATCCCTCTCCCTATCTCTCCCTCTATCTATCCCTCACACTCTCTCTATCTCTCCCTCTAACTATCCCTCTCCCTCTCTCTCCCTCTATATATCCCTCTCCCTTCCTCTATCTATCCCTCTCCCTCCCTCTATCCATCCCTCTCCCTCGCTCTATCTCTCCCTTTCTCTCTCTCGCTCTCTTTCTACCTCTCTCTCTCTCTCTCTCTCTCTCTCTCTCTATCTATCCCTCTCTCTCCTTCTATCTCTCTCCCTCTCTCTCTCCCTCTCTCTATCTATCCCTCTCCCTCTCTCTATCTATTCCTCTCCCTCTTATAGGTCAGGTATTTTTCACTCTACACATTTTCACTCTCTTCTCTCTCTTTTTCTGTTTTTCTCTCTCCTTTTCTCTCTCCCCTTATCTTTCTCCTTCCTCTATTCCTCCATCTCTTCCCCTTTCTTTCCTCATATTCTCTTCCTCTATCACGCTCTCTCTCTTTTCCTCTCTCTTTTTCTCCCTCTCTCTTCCTCCGTCATCAATCTTTACAGGTCTACAGGGCCCTCTGTCTGAACAGACTACTCTAGATTCTAGAACAACAAAGGGTCTGGGTCGCAGATGCCAGATTTCTGTCCAGTAGTGTTCAGTCAGAGCAGTTCCTTACAGGAATCCCTGTCTGTTAAATCTTCAGTCTGTCTCAATGTATTTATTCTTTGCTCAACTCTGAGTAGTTGAGGGTGCACTGTCTGGCACAACCCAATAATGAATGCAGGGCTGGGTTAATTTCATTAGGTAGCAAATGAAAGAAACCAGACTGAAACAGAGAGGGACTACCTGGAATTGTCCAATGAAAAACTCACATTTTTCGTGGTTAAACATTTTACATGACATGCCCCAAAGAACACGGCCTAGATGTAGTTTTAGCCAACTGTTTTTGTAGCCACTGCAGCCACTCTGACCACAGTTATATCAGAAAATCTTCATAGGTCAAATTGTGAAGAACAGGATGGGAGTTTAAAGTGATAGTGATGTCAGTAGTAAAAGCTAACCACTAACAGGTGTATGGATGGATCGCCACTGTGCAGACACATACTTTGGAAACACAGCTTCAATACACCACCGCACTCTAATATAACATTAGCACGTGTTAAACATTCCTCCTTACTCTTTATTAACACCCCTTCCCCCTCTCTGCTGCCCTCTCTGTCCCCCTCTCTGCTGCCCTCTCTGTCCTCCTCTCTGTCCCCTCTCTGTCCCCCTCTCTGTCCCCTCTCTGTCCCCCTCTCTGCTGCCCTCTCTGTCCCCCTCTCTGCTGCCCTCTCTGCTGCCCTCTCTGTCCCCCTCTCTGCTGCCCTCTCTGTCCCCCTCCCTGCTGCCCTCTCTGTCCCTTCCTCTGTCCCCCCCTCTGTCTCTTCCTCTGTCCCCTTCTCTGTCCCTTCCTCTGTCCCCCTCTCTGTCCCTTCTTCTGTCCCTTCCTCTGTCCCCCTCTGTCCCTTCCTCTGTCCCTTGCTCTGTCTCCCTCTCTGTCCCTTCCTCTGTCCCCCCCTACGTCCCTTCCTCTGTCTCCCTCTCTGTCCCCCACTCTGTCCCCCTCTCTGCCACCCCCCGTTCCCCTCTCTGTCCCCTCCCCTCTGCCCACCCTCCCCTCTTTGCCCCCCCCTCCGACTGATGATAAAAGGTATTTACAGTAAATTCCAGGGCGTTGTGAAGACAGAGTCCATGGCAGCAGCACTAGTGAATAACAACAGGAGAAGAGGAGTAGTGTGACCTTTACAATTTACAGTGACTGGCTGATGTGAACTCAAGTCATTTTAAAGAGGAACATTTGTGTAGGAAATAGCAAAACTGCAATGTAATGTGTGAGATGGGCTCTGGTTTCAGGTGGACAGACAGACATTGGACAGACACATTGGAACATTGTTCCTAACTTAATGCTAAATAAAGATATGGTGGTGTAATGTGTGCGGGTCCCATCTCTTCAAGTTTTCCTCAGCCCTGCACCACCTAAAGTGATGTGTGTTTGACTATATTGCCCATTTGGACAGACAGACAGACAGACAGACAGACAGACAGACAGACAGACAGACAGACAGACAGACAGACAGACAGACAGACAGACAGACAGACAGACAGACAGACAGACAGACAGACATGTACCTTTACAGATAGTGTTGACACCACTCCAACTCCCGTTCTCTTGACACACACGTGTCCCGGGGCCCACAAGATGGTAACCATGGGAACAGGTGAAATGGACTTCATGACTGATGAAATACTTGGAGCCAAACTTTGTCCCGTGGACAGGGGCTTCCAGGGAGGGGCATACAGAGGGGGCTGGGGCAGAGAGAGAAGAGGGAGGGAGGACAGAGGGAGGGAGAGGGAGAGGGGGGGAGGAAGAGAGGAGAGAGAAGATTGTCACACATGTATGCATATGGAGTCACCCAGCATCCTGTGGTATTTAGTGCCTGAGGACATACACATGTCCCGGGTACTGTTGGTACTGTAGGACTCTAGGACCACTTCATGTATGCATATGGAGTCACCCAGCATCCTGTGGTATTTAGTGCCTGAGGACATACACATGTCCCGGGTACTGTTGGTCCTGTAGGACTCTAGGACCACTTCATGGGAAAAGACTGACGCAATGCCTCATTTCATTCAACAGATTACTGCTACTAGCCGTTTTGGAGGAGAGGGGAAACCAACAACACCAGTTCTAAAACCAAATAAAACAGCTACTTGAAATAGTTCTCGACAAATTACCATTTTATTGAGAGAAACTAGGCCTACTACAAATGCAGAAAGGAACAAATGACCATTTTTTTGAGAGAAACTAGGCCTACTACAAATGCAGAAAGGAACAAATGACCATTTTATTGAGAGAAACTAGGCCTACTACAAATGCAGAAAGGAACAAATTACCATTTTATTGAGAGAAACTAGGCCTACTACAAATGCAGAAAGGAACAAATGACCATTTTTTTGAGAGAAACTAGGCCTACTACAAATGCAGAAAGGATAAAATGGCAGCATTAATAGAAAATAATTTCACAAATGTACAGAATTGAAAGCCAAGGTGTTGTAATTACACACTGATCAAATGCTCCCTTCCTTTAACTGTAGAAAAATGTGCCTGAAAGATGAGGTATGTTGGTTGTTTCAAAAGGTTCCTGCCGTACCTGTGTTCTGGAGTTAGCCTACTACTTACAATTGAAAGCCAAGGTTTTAATGTAATTAGATCAGTATGTGCTTCTTTTCTAAATCTGGATGTAAATAAAGAGGTTTGACCTCTAGTACAGTACAGCTTACGCTTTTGGGATAAACACCCCACACCCTGTCAATTGCATAATATTGTACCTCCCAAAGTAAAATTGTATGGAAATGCTGTAAGTAGTAGGCTAACTCCACAACACAGGTACGGCAGGAATCAGCATTTTGAAACATAACCAACATACCTCATCTTTCAGGCACATTTTTCTACAGTTAAACGCAGGGAATGTTCTTACTGTGCTTTCAATTTTCAACTAATTGAAAGCACAGTAAGAACATTCCCTTCATTTGACTGTACAAAAATATGCCTTAAAGTAATTTTTTTCTTTCCAAAGATGATTGGAAGCACAGTCTTTCCACTGTCCCCAAATCCAGAACAAACTTAAGAAAGCGTGTAGTATTATATAGAGCCATTATTGCACGGAAATCCGTTCCATCTCATATTGCTCAAATAAACAGCAACACCACACAGCACAACCTCACAGCACAGCGCCTCTCCCCTAGATAGTTTCTGTGTATGCACTGATATGCAGGCTACGTGTGCTATACACCTTCCAAATATTGAATTGCAGAACATCCTCATTTCGTTGGGGCATAGACTCTACAAGGTTTCGAAAGCATTCCACACGAATGCTGGCCCATGTTGACTCCAATGGTTCCCACAGTTGTGTCAAGTTGGCTGGACGATACACACAGGAAACAGTTGAGCGTGGAAAATCCAGCAGTGTTGCAGTTCTTGACACAAACTGGTGCGCCTGGCACCTACTACCGTACCCCGTTAAAAGGCACTTAATTTTTAGGTTTTACCCATTCACCCTCTGAATGGCACACATACACAATCCACGTCTCAATTGTCTCAAGGCTTAAAATCATAATTTAACCTGTCTCCTCCCCTTAATCTACACTGATTGAAGTGGATTTAACAAGTGACATCAATAAGGGATCATATTTTTTTTACCTGGATTAATATGGTCAGTCTATCATGGAAAGAGCAGGTGTTCATAATGTTTTGTACCCTCACTGTAACTATACAACAACAGAAATAGGAGAAGAGAAATCTTTCAAGTAATTGCAAGCACATGGCTAAACAGTGTCTAGTTTATTTTTGAGCAAAAGAGAGAGAGAGGGGGAGGTTTGTTCTATACCAGTAAGAGCAGAGCTATCATCCACATGTCTGGTGCTAAACGACACAATTCCACTTCCTGTCAGTCTCCTATTGAGTGCTCGGTGTGTACTGTAATGGTGCCAAATGACATTCTCTCTCTCTCTCTCTCTCTCTCTCTCTCTTCCTCTCTCTCTTCTCTCTCGCTCTATCCCTCTCTCTCTCTTTCTCTCTTTTACTATCTTTCTCAAAATAGCAGCTGATGAATAACTCTATTCATCCATTTTCACAGGAATAGAATAGAAAGAAATAGAATCGAATAGAATAGAATTGAAAATAACACAATAGAACTTGCTATGGCTAAGTTTGATAGAAACCCCTGATAAGCCTAACTAGTTGTCTGGAAGAAAAACATTTGATCCAAAAGGACAGCGGTAACTACGAGAAGACCAACGATTTCCACATTGACCCAATACTGAGGTTTATCTACTAAAGTGTCAACATCAGGTCGAAGAGAGTTCACGTCATTTAAGTGCTATGCAGAAGCTTGGGTTTCAGTGGGAAACTTTAAACTTTAAGCTAAACTTTCAAATCTAACTGTTTCCTTATTTTGTTGATTTATTGACCACAAAATCAGGAACGGGGATGTGAATCTCATCAATGCACATTATGGTAAACAGTACTGACATGGTAAACAATAGAATAACTTCCCCAAAATCCAATGATGGCAGACCACACACTACTCCCTAGCCTCTAACACTCCTCCCCTTACCCTCTGGTTAGGATGTTATGTCTCTGCAGTAGAGCCCCTCTTAAGGACAATGGAAGTAGGCCCAGGCTAGGGGATCTTTAGGCCTGGGCCTGGCTCTCTAAACATGGTGCATAAATAGAGGACAAAAGTGGAGTAAATTGAAAGACAATCAAAGTAGATTTCTGGTTTTAATAATAAAGAAGCATTTCTGAAATCGACTTCCATTATCATTCAACGTGCTCCAATTTTCTCCTCTGTTGATGAATTCTTTTTTTATTTTACCTTTATTTCAACTAGGCAAGTCAGTTAAGAACAAATCATTCATCAGCTGCTATATTGAGGAGAGACAGCTAGAGAATGAGAGCAAGATAGCGTAAAGAACCCTTAGGCTGGTCTGTACATGGCTATATAAGAGTTTGATTTCAGGTGCTGCAGAGTGCTGGAGAATGGCTATACTTTCGGTCTACTCACCAGCCGACTGATCGGCCTGAGGCAACTTGGAGACAGAGTTCTGTAGGGTTGCCAGTTTTGACTTCATGATGCGTAGTCCCTCTGTGAATCTCATCTCCTGTCCCTTCAGAAACTTCTCCATCTGACGGAGAACACCAACCACCTGGTGTTTATCCATGCAGTTCTAGAGACAGAGAGACACATACAGTACATGTTAACCACAGGAGGTTGGTGGCACCTTAACTGGGGAGAACGGGCTTGTGGTAATAACTGGAGCAGAACCAGTGGAATGGTATCAAATACATCAAACACATGGTTTCCATTCCATTTGCTCTGTTCAAGGCCATTATTATGAGCCATTCTCCCCTCAGTAGCCTCCTGTGATGTTAACATAAGATATCATTCAGTTACATACATGTTTAACTGGTCAAACATGAAAACAACATGAAGAACATGGTTCTTGGTGGTGTTTGTCCATGCAGTTCTGGAAAATAATGAAGCACATACCAGTACAGAACTGGGAAATTAGAAACTAAGGAGTGTTGGCTTTCAGTTTTACAAGCCACAACCTATTTTGTTCTTAGTCACACACATAACCAAATGTTAAAACAACAAGTATTTGAAGATATTAAACCATGATTAATATCAATTTAATGGGAAGCATATAAATAAACCATGATTTGCACTATGACAGTATTATAGCGCAATTAAAATGAGCAAGCTTCAATAAATCACAACTACCAATAAAATCCACAAAATGTGTAATCGTCATAACATATGAGAAGAGGCAGGTATGATTTAACAAGCCTAGCGCAGCTGTGGTAGTTAATGACATCACTCGATTAACTCCAAGGCACGTCCCCAAATGGCACCCTATTCCTTATATAGTGCACTACCTTTGACCAGAGCACTATGGGCCTTGGTCAGAAGTAGTGCACTATATACACTATACACAATATACATAAAAAGGGTTCCAAAAGGGTTATTTGGCTGTCCCATAGGATAACCTTTTTTTTCTTCCAGGTAGAACTCTTTTGGGTTCCATGTAGAACCCTAGTGTTCTAAATGGAACCCAATAGAGTTCTACCTGGAACCAAAAATGGGTTCTTCAAAGGTTTCTCCTATGGGGATAGCCGAAAAACCCTTTTAGGTTCTAGATAGCAAATTTTTTCTAAGAGTGTAGGGAATAGGCTGCCATTTGGGATGTACCCAAATCAAACTTCAAAATGTCTGGTGGTGGGTGGGTTCTGTGATGGCTGTGGTTACAAATATTGACATTCCGCCAGTGTTCCCTAGCATTTCCAACAACCGTCGCCAAAACAAATCCCAATCCAATTTCACAGCTGCACAGGTGTTTTCAACAAGACCAATAACATTTATATCATTGTAGTATTATTAGTGGTGGAAAAAGTACCCAACTGTCATACTTGAGTAAAAATAAAGATACCTTAATAGAAAGTTACTCAAGTAAAAGTGAACGTCACCCAGTAACATACTACTTGAGTAAAAGTCTAAAAGTATTTGGTTTTAAAAATACTTAAGTATCAAAAGTAAATGTAATTGAAAAAATATACTTAAGCATCAAAAGTAAAAGTATAAATAATTTAAAATTCCTTATATTAAGCAAGGCGGACGGCATCATCTTCTTGTTTTTAAAATGTACGGATTGCCAGGGGCACACTGAGTCTGTCAGATCAGAGGCAGTAGGGATGACCAAGTGTTCTCTTGATAAGTGTGTGAATTTAACAATTTTCCTGTCCTGCTAAGCATTCAAAATGTAATGAGTACTTTTGGTTGTCAGGGAAAATGTATGGAGTAAGAAGTACAATATTTTATTTGGGAATGTAGTGGAGTAAATGTAAAAGTGGTCAAACATATAAATAGTAAAGTAAAGTACAGATACCCCAAAAAATGATTTAAGTAGTACTTTAATGTATTCTTCCTTAAGTACTTTACACCACTGAGTATTATTATAGTAATGTTGTTGGTTGTGATTTCAGAGATCAAATAATGATAACATTCATATCGTTGTGTTATTACTGTATTAGTATTATGGCTGTGGCCTGCCACCTGGTCATGGAAGATTCAGCAATCATATCCTTCTATTAACATTCAGAAGTCATACCCAGGATTCCTGAAAGAAAGAGCCTGACAACGACCTTTGGGTCAAAACAGTGCACCTGAAAGTTATTGGCTGTGCGTACACTACTTCTAAAGTAATAACCTTCTAGCCACAGCTGTCTCCGCTAGCCCTCAAAACCCTCCTCCCCCTGGTCCTGGTACTCACTTGGAGGACCATGTGAGAGGCCGCCACACCACGCACCTCTCACTGTCTGTCTCTCTCCCTCTCTCTCTACCCCTCGCTCTATTCTTCATTTTCTCCTTCTTCTCCAGTGTCAGACAATACAGCAGCTGGACCAAAGCTGTTTGACAGATGTCTGTCAGTGAGACCTCTGTCCAGAACCCTGGCCCTCTGTATATTTACATGGCAGGAAACACAGTGGTTGCATCCTAAATTACACCCTATTTCCTATATAGTGCAATACATTTGACTGAGGTCGATGCAAAAATAATGCACTATATAGGGAATAGGGTGCCATTTGGGACACAGCTACAGACTCCTTGGATAACAAACTCTGAATGGACCAGCTTTGTATTCAGCTTCAGCACATAGCCTGGATGCCATGAGCCCATGAGCTATTTGAGAGCAGGCTGTTGACAGATAAGCTCATTCCAAAGTCTCAGAGAACAGTGAAATAAATGGCTGTTTGCTAATCCTTTTCAATCATATTTAACAAGTCTGTAGAAAAGTGTAATTTCTCAGGTGAGGGCATACCTTGCATACTTGAAATGACAATCAATGCCCACTGTGAGTACTGCAATAACTTTCCTAAACTTAAGAAATCCCATTGATTCTGCCCTTGAGGCAGAACTGCCCTTATAAAGGTCAATTCTCAGAGGGCCATTGGCCAAGAGTAGGCCCTATGCTTCAATAAGACTTCTTCCATGTGCTCTTTTCTTTTCTTTGACGACTCTCCCACAGGGTAAATGGAAATGCCACTAACTGACACAGTAGTGGACTCATATCCATCCTAGCAACACACACAAACACACACACAAACCAGGGCTCAGACTACAATTTTTCCCTTGATGGCACCAGCCCATGATTTGTTCGCACCCAAATGAAATTGTAACGTCACTCAATTGAAAACATTTGTATCATCTTATGAAGTAATTCATAGTGCTTTATTGAAATGTGTAATAGACTACTGAGATGCTATTCAAGAAGCACGTTGCTTCGTCATCTTCTCATGTTGTTATTCAAATTATTTTGATGTGCAACCTAATTCAGTGATTGTCTTGCATTTTGGGTTGACAATTATGCTATTGTGGTTAGATTTTACTGTTAAAATAGGGCTCCAGAATGTTCTGGTTTGTTTTTGTTCAATAGAGATGAATTTGCCTGCATTTTTATGTGCACTAATATCATAGGTTAACAGTATACAGTGCCTTGCGAAAGTATTCGGCCCCCTTGAACTTTGCGACCTTTTGCCACATTTCAGGCTTCAAACATAAAGATATAAAACTGTATTTTTTTTGTGAAGAATCAACAACAAGTGGGACACAATCATGAAGTGGAACGACATTTATTGGATATTTCAAACTTTTTTAACAAATCAAAAACTGAAAAATTGGGCGTGCAAAATTATTCAGCCCCCTTAAGTTAATACTTTGTAGCGCCACCTTTTGCTGCGATTACAGTTGTAAGTCGCTTGGGGTATGTCTCTATCAGTTTTGCACATCGAGAGACTGAATTTTTTTCCCATTCCTCCTTGCAAAACAGCTCGAGCTCAGTGAGGTTGGATGGAGAGCATTTGTGAACAGCAGTTTTCAGTTCTTTCCACAGATTCTCGATTGGATTCAGGTCTGGACTTTGACTTGGCCATTCTAACACCTGGATATGTTTATTTTTGAACCATTCCATTGTAGATTTTGCTTTATGTTTTGGATCATTGTCTTGTTGGAAGACAAATCTCCGTCCCAGTCTCAGGTCTTTTGCAGACTCCATCAGGTTTTCTTCCAGAATGGTCCTGTATTTGGCTCCATCCATCTTCCCATCAATTTTAACCATCTTCCCTGTCCCTGCTGAAGAAAAGCAGGCCCAAACCATGATGCTGCCACCACCATGTTTGACAGTGGGGATGGTGTGTTCAGCTGTGTTGCTTTTACGCCAAACATAACATTTTGCATTGTTGCCAAAAAGTTCAATTTTGGTTTCATCTGACCAGAGCACCTTCTTCCACATGTTTGGTGTGTCTCCCAGGTGGCTTGTGGCAAACTTTAAACAACACTTTTTATGGATATCTTTAAGAAATGGCTTTCTTCTTGCCACTCTTCCATAAAGGCCAGATTTGTGCAATATACGACTGATTGTTGTCCTATGGACAGAGTCTCCCACCTCAGCTGTAGATCTCTGCAGTTCATCCAGAGTGATCATGGGCCTCTTGGCTGCATCTCTGATCAGTCTTCTCCTTGTATGAGCTGAAAGTTTAGAGGAACGGCCAGGTCTTGGTAGATTTGCAGTGGTCTGATACTCCTTCCATTTCAATATTATCGCTTGCACAGTGCTCCTTGGGATGTTTAAAGCTTGGGAAATCTTTTTGTATCCAAATCCGGCTTTAAACTTCTTCACAACAGTATCTCTGACCTGCCTGGTGTGTTCCTTGTTCTTCATGATGCTCTCTGCGCTTTTAACGGACCTCTGAGACTATCACAGTGCAGGTGCATTTATACGGAGACTTGATTACACACAGGTGGATTGTATTTATCATCATTAGTCATTTAGGTCAACATTGGATCATTCAGAGATCCTCACTGAACTTCTGGAGAGAGTTTGCTGCACTGAAAGTAAAGGGGCTGAATAATTTTGCACGCCCAATTTTTCAGTTTTTGATTTGTTAAAAAAGTTTGAAATATCCAAAAAATGTCGTTCCACTTCATGATTGTGTCCCACTTGTTGTTGATTCTTCACAAAAAAATACAGTTTTATATATTTATGTTTGAAGCCTGAAATGTGGCAAAAGGTCGCAAAGTTCAAGGGGGCCGAATACTTTCGCAAGGCACTGTACCTATGTCCCTCTTTGCGGCACGTGACCACACAGCTGAGCAGTAGTCCAGGTACGACTGAGATATCAAGAAGGCAGAGCAAAGCCCTATGATGGACAGACTTCTTCCGATTTAAGCAACCATTGAGTCTATATGTTTTGACCATGACAGCTTGTTATCTAGGGTGACACCCAGCAGCAATTTGGCAAAAGGTCGCAAAGTTCAAGGGGGCCGAATACTTTCGCAAGGCACTGTATTTGGGGCTAATTCACCACCTGAGTAAGTGGAAACTCAAAACACACTCGCTAGATTGCTGACTCTAAATAGAATACCCACTGCTAGTAGCCATGTAAATATAACAGTCAATGTTGAATATCCCCAAAAACGCTGCAGTTGTAGTTTAGCGCCCAATAAGGCCTTTGCAATCCCAATGGCCAATGCATATTTTCGCGCTCCATAGGCCTATCGCAAACCATATCACATATCTTGTTATAAATAGTTGCCATTGAGCTCAAAATTGAGAGCTGACACCGTTGAATAGTTGTGTTTTCCGCAGCAGGCCCCAGCGAAAGAGGTAGAGGGGCAGGTTGACACTGTCATTACGGGAATCATGAGGATAATGAACTTTACTGTTTGACCAAATCATGGTTTTAGCCTTTTAAGAGAGGTGACCATGTAGAATGTGGAGTTCGCACTGATGCGAATGGTCCCAGTCTGGAGCCCTGCACACAAACACGCACGCACACACACACGCACGCACACACACACACACACACACACACACAGTGGGCTCATATATACAGTGCCTTGCGAAAGTATTTGGCCCCCTTGAACTTTGCGACCTTTTGCCACATTTCAGGCTTCAAACATAAAGATATAAAACTGTATTTTTTTGTGAAGAATCAACAACAAGTGGGACACAATCATGAAGTGGAACGACATTTATTGGATATTTCAAACTTTTTTAACAAATCAAAAACTGAGAAATTGGGCGTGCAAAATTATTCAGCCCCTTTACTTTCAGTGCAGCAAACTCTCTCCAGAAGTTCAGTGAGGATCTCTGAATGATCCAATGTTGACCTAAATGACTAATGATGATAAATACAATCCACCTGTGTGTAATCAAGTCTCCGTATAAATGCACCTGCACTGTGATAGTCTCAGAGGTCCGTTAAAAGCGCAGAGAGCATCATGAAGAACAAGGAACACACCAGGCAGGTCCGAGATACTGTTGTGAAGAAGTTTAAAGCCGGATTTGGATACAAAAAGATTTCCCAAGCTTTAAACATCCCAAGGAGCACTGTGCAAGCGATAATGTTGAAATGGAAGGAGTATCAGACCACTGCAAATCTACCAAGACCTGGCCGTCCCTCTAAACTTTCAGCTCATACAAGGAGAAGACTGATCAGAGATTCAGCCAAGAGGCCCATGATCACTCTGGATGAACTGCAGAGATCTACAGCTGAGGTGGGAGACCCTGTCCATAGGACAACAATCAGTCGTATATTGCACAAATCTGGCCTTTATGGAAGAGTGGCAAGAAGAAAGCCATTTCTTAAAGATATCCATAAAAAGTGTTGTTTAAAGTTTGCCACAAGCCACCTGGGAGACACACCAAACATGTGGAATAAGGTGCTCTGGTCAGATGAAACCAAAATTGAACTTTTTGGCAACAATGCAAAACGTTATGTTTGGCGTAAAAGCAATACAGCTGAACACACCATCCCCACTGTCAAACATGGTGGTGGCAGCATCATGGTTTGGGCCTGCTTTTCTTCAGCGGGGACAGGGAAGATGGTTAAAATTGATGGGAAGATGGTTGGAGCCAAATACAGGACCATTCTGGAAGAAAACCTGATGGAGTCTGCAAAAGACCTGAGACTGGGACGGAGATTTGTCTTCCAACAAGACAATGATCCAAAACATAAAGCAAAATCTACAATGGAATGGTTCAAAAATAAACATATCCAGGTGTTAGAATGGCCAAGTCAAAGTCCAGACCTGAATCCAATTGAGAATCTGTGGAAAGAACTGAAAACTACTGTTCACAAATGCTCTCCATCCAACCTCACTGAGCTCGAGCTGTTTTGCAAGGAGGAATGGGAAAAAATGTCAGTCTCTCGATGTGCAAAACTGATAGAGACATACCCCAAGCGATTTACAGCTGTAATCGCAGCAAAAGGTGGCGCTACAAAGTATTAACTTAAGGGGGCTGAATAATTTTGCACGCCCAATTTTTCAGTTTTTGATTTGTTAAAAAAGTTTGAAATATCCAATAAATGTCGTTCCACTTCATGATTGTGTCCCACTTGTTGTTGATTCTTCACAAAAAAATACAGTTTTATATCTTTATGTTTGAAGCCTGAAATGTGGCAAAAGGTCGCAAAGTTCAAGGGGGCCAAATACTTTCGCAAGGCACTGTAGATGGCTTGTTTTAGAATCCTGGACAAAGATGCCGAAAGGCGTCCAAGAGTCAGTGCTCACGGCTTCCCTCTTATTAACTTTCAATAGGTATTTTCCCTTGCTCAACGGGATATTTGTCTAACCCTGTAAGGACAGTCCTTGCTCATTTGTGACGAGGACATGGCCTATAATAGCCTACATGTTCAAATCAAGGATAGCAATTTCAAGTTAAGGTTTGTTTTGTCTGAGGAAGAACATGAAGGACTACGTGTACAGATAACAAAACACTGGAAGACATATTTATATACGTGTTAATTAATGTAGCCTTCTTTTTTTGAGCGTAACATAAAGCTAATTAACTGTAGCCTAGAGTAACTTTTGCAGCATGGGTTGTTGTTGAGGAAAAAAACAATAACTTTTCCAACAAAATATTCTTAAAAATTACGCATCTCTCTCTACGCGTAATAAGCATGTAGCCTACCACACACACATGCACAGATGATAGGTGCGAAGACTACAAACCTGTCCGCCACCATTGCAGGTATGGATAGTTGTCAGACACAGAAAAAGCAAACCGCTGCGCAGCATGGATAGTGCCATAACTTTAATTCCTACTGGATTGGTGTTGGTATGATATCCGATTTTTTCTCCAAATGGTCAAACTTAGTCAGGTGTTTAAAGAATAGAAAACCAACGAACTCAACTTCGATTTCCGAAGCTCCTCCGCAGCGTTTGCGCAACTGAACTGGCAGTGTGTGGATTCAGGATGGGAACTAAGATACTTCTCATCAGGTGGTACGAGCGACGGTTGGGATGCTGTGCGCTCCCGTTCCCGTCCGTGCGCTCTTGGATAGACTATGATGAGAGTGAGCCTGAATCTACTGCTTAACCTAACTGAAAATGTAGACTTTGAAAAGCGATGGATGTACTAGGAATAATCCCTCCCACCAACACCCCAGTCGGGTTTCTCTCTCTCCCCAATGTTCTGTTCTTCTTCTCATTGGCTGTGTCGCCATTCCCAGACTCAGACCGAATAGAGCAAGCAACCATCTGTGAGTTCATGGGGTGGAACAAAACTATTGCCATGTGGGTTCTTATAACTGGGGATGTATTTATAGGCTATTTTTACAGTGATCAATTTACAGAAAGTCATTGCAGAAGTTGACTGGAGAGTTTGTAAACTTAACATGCACGTAAATAGGATAATTTACCATTAGGCTTTGGGTTGGAATTATTTTTGATGAGGCCAAAGCTGCCCCCCTGTGCGCCGGTTACATGAATTCCTGGGAAAACATCAATGGGATGGAGCAGGTAGACTCGCATCATAGCAGACATATTAGCATTCATCGCATTAACGGATAGGCTATCCATTCAGATAAATTATTGTTTTTGTTATACCACAGAAACATGGCAAACGGTTTTGATCGAACAACATAATATTGATTATAGAAGCTGCGTGAAACAGGGCTTAAGTCTGTTTGTGATCACTTTGATTCATTATTTGGGTTGAAGCGACACACGCTGGCGGTACTTGGAACAATCTTTCTTGTGCGCGAATTTAACCTGGAATTGACACACGGCCTAAATACGAGTTGTATTTACAATGGTGTTTGTCCTTCACTGGTTTCCTTTTCTTGTGGCATCAGGTCACGAATCTTTCTGCTGTGATGGCACACTGTGGTATTTCACCCAATAGATATGGGATTTAAGGAAAATTTGATTTGTTTTCGAATTATTTGTGGGTCTGTGTAATCTGAGGGCAATATGGGTATATGGTCATACACTTGGCAGGTTAGGAAGTGCAGCGCTGTTTCCATCTCATTTTGTGGGAAGTGTACACATAGCCTACCTTCTCTTGAGAGCCAGGTCTGCCTATGGCGGCCTCTCTCAATAGCAAGGCTAAGCTCACTGTCTCTCTCTCTCTCTCTCTGACACACACACACACACACACATACACACACACACACACACACTATATATATATATATATATAGTGTGTGTGTGTGTGTGTGTATGTGTGTGTGTGTGTGTATATATATATATATATATATATATATATATATATATATATATATATATATATATATATATATATATATATATATATATATATATATAAACAGCATAAAGGTCATTATTGATTTTATTCCATACAATTTATAAGGCGAAAGATTATGATCTGTGAGAAATACAGAAAACAAGAATGTCAATTTTACAAATCAGTCCGCTGACAACGATATTGTTAACTTCTCTAGTGAGCCTTATACCCTTTATTCTTGCACCAGGTGCAAAAAAAAATTGACACATTTTTAGGCCAATGGGTATAGCAAAAGATCCCGCAACAATATTTGGACCAATTACTTTGTAGTGTTTTGTTGTACCTTGTCTCTGATAGGACATAATACGTGGAAGAATACATACAAAAAATAGGATGTTCTTCGGTTTCCGAGAAGCCATTTTGAGAACATGTTTCGGGCGCAATGTCCTATGACGATGAAGATGCTGAAACCAACGAAAATTGTTACAAATCTGTGTGTTTCTCCCTCCGTCTCCAATATCTCGATACCATGGCAGCAGTCTACCGGCGGGATGATAATAACAAAGCGGGGTATCAAGCTGTGCTTGCTGGGTTAATACGTCATTGAAATGAGAGAGGAGAAAGAATGTCTGTTGCCTGTCTCTGTTTGAGACTTGTAACGGTTACCGTGAGTTTTTTCCAGTCTCCATGAAATCTACCAGCATTTCTCACGACACAACCCAACACCAACGGCCTCAGACTGAATAGCCTACAACAACTCAGTCTTGTTTCGAAAGGAGAAAGGCATTTCCAACCGTTGTTGTTTCCACCTACCGTCCATGGCTTCTGTGAGCCTGGTCTCCAGTCCCCCAACCCCCGTTGTTGTTCTTGACAAAAACATGACAGACTCTGAGCTTGCAGAGGAGGAAAGGTCGAGTAACATTCTTATCTGTCTGGAATTATATCTTCTTTACCCACTCATCTGTGCGTCTCAACAACATGCTTGTGTTACTGTTGTGTTATGAGCCGAATTTGTATTCGAATGACTCAGACAACGCTCCGTTGTTGAAGTCGGGCCTTTTCACATATGATTATTTCATGCATGCGTTATAGCGAGGTACTAGTAACATTATCCCGCTGTCCAAAACAGAATTCCCATCACGAAACACCCATTTGGAAGCATAGCGACATCGCATCAATGTTCCACTGTATCATTGACTGAGTGAGGATATGGGATGGGTATGGTTAGTTATCATGGTCATATCATATTGTTGCATTCTGTAGGGGGTTATGTAAATGTCGACGATGTAATAGCCTTAGCCCCGCCCCAGTCATGATGCGCTTCTTTACCACCCCCTATCGAACACCACACAAATTGCTGAGAGAATTGTGAATGAGAATCTGCCTCTGCTGTGCTGTAATGCCAGTGTTGAATGACTGTCTCTGTCAGTTGATGATGTCGATAACTCCCACACCCTCTCACAATCATTAGAAGCCCCTTTAATTTGATCTATTTGCCAGTGTTGTTAGATGTTTAGCTTGCACCACTGGGGAAAAAAGGGATGCTTTTAATCCAGCATTAGTTTTAAGTTTGTGGGAACTACATAATATATGATATATAAAAAGAAATGGCCACTTCTGATATAAAATGTAAAAAAGTTTGACTTGATTTCAGTAGAAATGCCCAAACCGGAATAGTAACCAAATCAGTCAATTAGCATATTTAGGACCTCACTTTAAAAATATGGGTGATGCACCTGGTATGGAATGACCTGTGTGAATTTCTGGTTTCACATCAACAAGTAACACAATTATTGGTGGAGATATGCATGAATAAGCATGATATTTATCAACAGGAATGTATATGTTGTTTATTTCAATTGCCAGTGTTTCCCATCTTTTGAAATGCATCCACTTTATACTAAGGCCCATCACCAACCAATCTGAACTCTACGGTCATTACATGAACATGTAGCAGTTCATATATTGTCACCTTTCCCCATTGCAAAACATCCAGCATGCACATCTTCAACAAAGAAAGCTATTATATGCCCCAACCAGCTCATTCATATCCCATAACTATTCCTTTATCAGCACAAGTTGTTTGATATTAAATTGCAGCTTAGTACGTGTTAATTACGTAGACCCCTGTTTCCACTACTGTCCCTTTACCCGAGAATACATTTATGCCCTGACTTACAGTACATGAACTGTGTGTATTATCACATTTTGCCTGAACACATCAAATTTGTGCTGTCAAACTCACCCCACCTCTTTAGTTTAACCGGAATGTTAGTCACAACATTTGTTTACCAGAATGTTAAAATCACAACATTTATTTACCTACATGTCAAAGTCACAACATTTGCTTTACCTGAATGCTAAAATCACAACACTTGTTTACCTACATGTCAAAATCACATTTGTTTACCTACATTTCAAAATCACAACATTTGTTAACCTATATATCAAAATCACAACATTTGTTTACCTCAATGTTAAAATCACAAATGCTTCATATGTGTATCTGGCCCATAGAATAGGGTGCTAGACGGTTGATGGGATTCTCACCAAAAAATACAAAAGTGGATATTTCTAGTGATTTATTGACAAAAACACAGTTGTTTCTAATTCTGTAGAACACTGAAGTTCATTCAAGCAATTTCTTCTTAAATGTCTCTATAAATGTAATTTCAGTTTGATAGAAAAGTTGATTTTGACACAGCAGTTTATTGAGATTGAAAATGGCCTATTTGGTTTCCTGTCCACTTTTTGATTCTCTAAATTGATATTGACATGTTATGTTCTGTTTAAAGAGAGGATGGTGAATTGGAAGATGGAGAAATAGATGATGAAGGGATTGGGATTGAAGAGGAGAGCAAAGAAGAAGTCAAAGAAGTGAATGAAGAAAAGGAAGAGAAAGTAAAAGAAAACGAGAAAGAAAAGGAAAAAGACATAGAGAAAGAAGACAAGACACACAGGCACTCCAGAAAAAGATACAAAAAAACAAGAGAGAAGAGAAGGTCAAAGAGAAGGAGACGCGACAGTCGGAAAGTAAGACCAGAATCATGAAATCAACGCCTGGCATCGTTAAAGTAGAGTCCTCCAAAAATTACAATCACAAATATGTTCAGTCTGCAAAATCCTTCAATTCAGCATGTCTTTGGTTTTTCAGCACTGCTTTTGATTTTGTAGACCTTCAGGTTTTGATTTGACTTAATTGACCTTTAGACCTACAAATCAATTTATTTAGATATGTTCTACTTCCTCAGTTTTTCTCTATGGACCCGATTCAGTTGAGATAAGCACTTACAACTCAAACATTTGTTTACGTCATTCATTCATTTCAGTGGGAGACAGAAAATGTGAATGAAGTCATAATACCATCCTAAGTATTTGCTCTCTTCTCTCCCAGCATCACTCCCCCTCCAGTAGCTCCAGTTCTGACAGCTATGAGTCTTCCCTGGAGAGACCAGAGAGAGACAGGCCCAAGAACAAGAAGAACCAAGACAGGTCACACCGTGGTGGTGACTATGATGGCCAGTCAGCTCAGGTAAATATTTAATTGTTTGGTAACATTTATATGTATTACAATTCATAAGCATTTAGAACATTTATATGAATTTATAAGCATTGAAGGGTGGAACTTTTGTGGGGAAAACCTCATTCTGATTGGCTGGGCCTGGCTCCCCAGTGGTTGGTCGTATGAAATCCATAGATTAGGGCCTAATTTATTTATTTATTTATTTAAATTGTTGCATGTTGCATTTATATTTTTGTTACATATATTTAAAGTATTTATAGGCATGTATAAGTAAGTAAGTGAGAATGGACAAGTAAGCCTTGTCTGAGCCAGAACAGCCCATAGGGCAGCAGCCTATCAGGAGGCAGCTTGTGATTTACAAGTACACTCCCTGGACAGGACACTAGTCTATCGCAGGGCCTATAGGCATGCATAAACAAGCATTTTTATCATATACAATACCTTTTCAATAACAACATTACCATCTCTTCTGACTGACTCCTCCAGCATGGATGTGATCCATCAAGTGGTGGCCATGGTAACCCACAGAGGTCAGAGAGGTCAGCAGGCCGACACAGGAGTGGTAGTGGTGACTATGACAAGTACAGCGACTACAGCGAAGACAAGTATGACTATGAGGGAGAGGGGGGTGATTATGATGAGGAGGAGATGTGGCAGGGGAAAGACTCTATATCTCCTAGCCAAGGCCTGGGCAGGGGACGTGGTTCCAAGGACCAGATGAAGAGAGGTGGCATGAAGGGCATGCAGAAACAACAACAGCAGCAGTGTATGTATGGCCTGTGTGAATTGTGTTGATTTTGTGTTGAAATGTCTTGTCGAATGATATTCAAGTTTGTCGAAGTTAACAGTCTAGTGGCTATAGTAGTGTAAAGTGTGTCCATTTTGGATTTTCATATCACCTCTAACAAATGTGTTTTTTATTTTATTGCAGCTTGCATAAATGTTTTACAAAGATCTATGTATTAGATCCTGTTGTTCTGACTTTTAATGGTTGTTGTGTTTTTCAGTTGGTGGTCAGCGGGGGCGGGGCAGAGGAGGTGGAGTGGGAGGAAGGGGGCGGGGCAACATGCTCAACAAGAACAACAAGAAGCAGATGCAGCAGATGAAGGGCAACAAGAACTGGGGGCGTGGCCGGGGGCGAGGTGGGGGGGCCGAGCAGGCCGGAGAGGGGATGAAGCAGGTAAAGAACAAAGATGGCGTAAATTGCAATTCAGGCGCTTTCCCAATATGTCTTTCCTCAATTTCTTGCATCCCCTCTCCTCATCTCCTTTTCAAAAAGCATTGGAGAAGAAGGTCAGAGGGGAAGGATCTTGGATCTTCTCCAATCCAGTTTGAGAAGGTGATGAGGAGAGAAGATGAGAGGAATCTAGAAAAGACTAATTGAGAAAGAGCAATAGAATTGGTGTAATGTACCTCAGTTGGTTTAGAGTTCAGACCAATCCATTTTGTCCCTTTGGTGACCTTGTCCATAAGAAGGAAGTAAGGGCCCTCCTGGTGTTTATTTTTATTTTATAGAAGAAATGTCAGAGCAAAGATAATTTCTCTATATAAAAATCTAGTATTGTTAGAATCTACTTGTTACCTTCAGACCAGGGGAGAATGACTGCCCACTTGCATTGTGGATTTCAAGTTGAAGGCCATCTGCGTTACTGCAGGCATTGTTTCTAGAAAACAGGACGCTCCATTATAGTGAATGGCGAAATGGGGATTTGTATGGTACTTTAAAATCACACACAGACAAAGGGATCATTTAGTTGCTAATGGAGGCCTGTAGTACCTCAGTCGGCCTTCAAGTTTAGATACTCCATGAGAGGGGGCAGCACTGAGCTAGCCTTCAACATCACTTTGTAGAGCAGATCAAACTGCAATGTTTCCAAAAATCTCTCCCTGTAGCAAGATGGCGACATGCTGTAATGACACTTCCTTGTCATCAAATGCACCACTGGGCATTCTCATAGAAAACAATAGGGTGACGTCATTGATGGCTACGTCCATATTTTTTACAGTCTGCTTCAGACTAATGTTGTCCCTTTGCTTGTCTTATCCATAGGAGGGTGGTGGGAAGGGCCCTCCGGGTGGTTTTCAGAAGAAGCGTCCCATTATGACCAAGGAGTTCATAAACCAACACACGGTGGAACACAACGGGAGATACATCTGTAAATACTTCCTGGAGGGACGATGTATCAAGGTAAATACTTCCTAGAGGGACTGCATCAAGGAAAATACTTCCTAGAGGGACTGCATCAAGGTAAATACTTCCTAGAGGGACTGCATCAAGGTAAATAATTCCTAGAGGGACTGCATCAAGGTAAATAATTCCTAGAGGGACTGCATCAAGGTAAATACTTCCTAGAGGGACTGCATCAAGGTAAATACTTCCTAGAGGGACTGCATCAAGGTAAATACTTCCTAGAGGGACTGCATCAAGGTAAATACTTCCTAGAGGAACTGCATCAAGGTAAATACTTCCTAGAGGGACTGCATCAAGGTAAATACTTCCTAGAGGGACTGCATCAAGGTAAATACTTCCTAGAGGGACTGCATCAAGGTAAGGCAAGTCAAGTCGGCACCTCTGAGGTGAATGTAACAACAGAAATGTCGGTTACACTACCGGAGGTCTACAGGTATAATGCATTATGGCACGCTCATAATTATAAGCATTGTTATAAGTAGCTATGAACTGCTTAAGTCTATATTGTGTTAGTATCATGACAGTGCAAAATAAATCAATGTACTTTTTAGGCTGGTATGCTGATTTGCTTTAAAAAGAACAACCTTGTATTCTATCTCTGTCTGCCTCACATCATATTCGCCCTCTTTCAGGGGGACCAGTGTAAGTTTGAACATGAGCTGGTTACTCCAGACAAGAAGAAGGAGCTGTGTAAATTCTACCTCCAAGGATACTGCAGTAAAGGAGACAACTGCATCTACATGCACAATATCCTTCAATATGAATCACCAACAAATATTCTGCAATTGTGTCTGTCATTGCGTGGAATTGCCAAATCTATTTTTTATTAGGTTAATTCATGAAGGTAACTGAAATTCCAATTCCTCTTTGATAAGCAATGGATTGGAATTTGAATTTAAGTTTACTATCTGAAATGACTGGATTGAAATGGAATTGACCCCAACCCTGGAATGAAACCATTACTCTAACTCTAGAGGGTTCATGCTTATCTGATCAACTTCAAATGAGAGGAATTAGTTGACTTCCCTCATCTGTTTAGTCATGATGACTCATTGGGTCAGTAGATGGCCGTCATATATTGACTAGGCTAGAGATTCTCTTCATAAAATACTATGTAATATGTGTGTTTTATTGTATGTGAGATAAGTGATGTCCTATATTGATATGCAATGTAATATGTGTACTAATATGTGAGTCTAGAGTCCAGATTTAAACTTTGATGTATTCTGTAGAATTAGAAAAACTGTGAAAATGTGAAAATGTGTCTTTGGCTTCACCACATAAAAACAGACAATTGTAATACACTTATTTGTAATACATTTATTCCTCCATACTTGTCCTTGACTCGTGGCTGTACGTGAATATCCCTGTAAGTTTTTTCATACTGGAGCCAAGTGTTATCAGGGAGACAACTGTAAATTCTCGCATGATCCTTTGAATGATGTGACCAAAGACCTGCTTGATAAGGTAAGAAAAACATAATTAATCATAAACACCACAAACTGAAATATTATGTGTCTAAACCAGGACTAGACAACCCTGTTCCTGGAGTGCAGCAGGTATTACAGGATTTTGTACCAACTAGGCACCACGCCAGACCAGCTGAGCTAATTGATCAGTTCAGTTCAAATTCAACACACCTGGTCTTCCAGGTTGGTTAAATGAAAAACATGGAAGTGCCTGCGGCCCTCCAGGACCATGGTTGCCTACCCCCGGTCTAAACGGTCTGCGTTTTAAAACCATTACACTAACAACTTAGTGATTGTGTGTGGATCAAAATAGTAACATCTAATAGCGTCATCTATCAAAAGTCTAAATTCTGAACAGTAGTTCACTAGTTCCTTACCCACAGCCATACAGTGAAGAGTATAGCTTTTGCATCAGATTGTTTGCTTCATTGTGTGTGTATTGTCTTCAGATAATCAACACAGAGGAGGAGATCGCCCATGAAGATGAGATGGAGTTGGAGGACCTGAGGAAACAGGGGATTGCCCCCCTGCCTAAACCCCCTCCTGGGGTGGGGCTGCTGCCCACACCGGGTCCCGGTGGTCCTGGGTCTGGAGGTCCTAACCCTGGTCCTGGACCCTCCAGCCCACAGGAGGGGGGAAGCAGTGGGGGGAACTCTGGGGGAAAGAAGATCCCCTCTCTGTTTGAGATTGTGGTGAAACCTACAGTGGACCTGGCTCAGAAGATTGCTCAAAGGTAGCTTTACTTTTACCTTACATGTGCTCACATAATCTTCAGTATAATGTAAATGTTTTTTTGCACAATTTGTCAGCTATACAGTTGAAGTCGGAAGTTTACATACACTTAGGTTGGAGACATTAAAAGTAATTTTTCAACCACTCACAAATTTCTTGTTAACAAACTATAGTTTTGGCAAGTCGGTTAGAACTTCTACTTTGTGAATGACACAAGTAATTTTTCCAGCAATTGTTTACAGACAGATGATTTCACTTTTAATTCACTGTATCATAATTCCAGTGGGTCAGAAGTTTACATACACTAAGTGCTTTTAAACAGCTTGTAAAATTCCAGAAAATGATGTCATGGCTTTAGAAGCTTTTGATAGGATAATTTACATCATTTGAGTCAATTGGAGGTGTACCTGTGGATGTATTTCAAGGCCTACCTTCAAACTCAGTGCCTCTTTGGTTGACATCATGGGAAAATCATAAGAAATCAGCCAAGACTTCAGAAAACAAATTGTAGACCTCGTCAAGTCTGGTTCATCCTTGGGAGCAATTTCCAAACGCCTGAAGGTACCACGTTCATCTGTACAAACAATAGTACGCAATTATAAACACCATGGGACCACGTAGCCGTCATACCGCTCAGGAAGGAGATGCGTTCTGTCTCCTAGAGATGAACGTACTTTTGTGCAAAAAGTGCAAATCAATCCCAGAACAACAGCATACCTTGTGAAGATGCTGGAGGAAACCGCTACAAAAATATCTATATCCACAGTAAAAACAAGACCTATATTTAATTTATTAACAAATTCTTATTTTCAATGACGGGCTAGGAACAGTGGGTTAACTGCCTGTTCAGGGGCAGAACGACAGATTTGTACCTTGTCAGCTCGGGGATTTGAACTCGCAACCTTCCGATTACTAGTCCAACGCTCTAACCACTAGGCTACCCTGCCGCCCCATATTGACATAACCTGAAAGGCTACTCAGCAAGGAAGAAGTCACTGCTCCAAAACCGTCATAAAAAAGCCAGACTATGGTTTGCAACTGCACATGGGGACAAAGAACATACTTTTTGGAGAACTTCTGACCCACTGGGAATGTGATGAAAGAAATAAAAGCTGAAATAAATCATTCTCTCTACTATTATTATCACATTCTTAAAATAAAGGGGTGATCCTAACTGACCTAAAACAGGTCCTTTTAACTAGGATTAAATGTCAGGAATTGTGGAAAAACTTAATTTAAATGTATTTGGCTCAGGTGTATGTAAACTTCCGACTTCAACTGTGTATAATATTATCTTTAATATATACACTACCGTTCAAAAGTTTGGGGTCACTTAGAAATGTCCTTGTTTTTGAAAGAAAAGTATATTTTTTTGTCCATTAAAATAACATCAAATTGATCACAAGTAAAGGGTAGACATTGTTAATCTTGTAAATGACTATTGTAGCTGGAAACGGCTGATTTTTAATGGAGTATCTACATAGGCGTACAGAGGCCCATTATCAGCAACCATCACTCCTGTGTTCCAATGGCACGTTTTGTTAGCTAATCCAAGTTTATAATTTTAAAAGGCTAATTGATCATTAGAAAACCCTTTTGCAATTATGTTAGCACAGCTGAAAACTGTTCTAATTAAAGAAGAAATAAAACTGTCCTTCTTTAGACTAGTTGAGTATCTAGAGCATCAGCATTTGTGGGTTCGATGACAGGCTCAAAATGGCCAGAAACAAATAACTTTCTTCTGAAACGCGACAGTCTATTCTTGTTCTAAGAAATGAAGGCTATTCCATGTGAGGAATTGCCAAGAAACTTAAGATCTCGTACAACGCGGTGTACAACTCCCTTCACAGAACAGTGCAAACGGTCTCTAACCAGAATAGAAAGAGGAGTGGGAGGCCCCGGTGCACAACTGAGCAAGACGACAAGTAGATTAGAGTGTCTAGTTTGAGAAACAGACAAGTCCTCAACTGGCAGCTTCATTAAATAGCACCCGCAAAACACCAGTCTCAACGTCAACAGTGAAGAGAAGACTCCAGGATGCTGGCCTTCTAGGCAGAGTTCCTCTGTCCAGTGTCTGTGTTCTTTTGCCCATCTTAATATTTTATTTTTAGTGGCCAGTCTGAGATATGGCTCTTTTTTCCCAACTCTGCCTAGAAGGTCAGCATCCTGGAGTCGCCTCTTCATTTACAACATTAACAATGTCTGCATGGTATTTCTGATCAATTTTGTTATTTTAATGGACAAAAAATGTGCTTTTCTTTAAAAAACAAGGACATTTCTAAGTGACCCCCAAACCTTTGAACGGTAGTGTACGTCCATGCTCTTACTCAGTTGTGCACCGGGGCCTCCCACTCCTCTTTCTATTCTGGTTAGGGCCAGTTTGTGCTGTTCTGTGATAAATACAGTACCAGTCAAAAGTTTGAACACACCTACTCATTCCAGGTTTTTTATTTTGTTCTACATTGTAGAATAAAACTATGAAATAACACATATGGAATCATGTGTTAAACAAATCAATTTGTTGATTGATATATTTTATATTTGAGATTCTTCAAAGTAGCCACCCTTTTCCTTGATGACAGCTTTGCACACACTTGGCATTCTCTCATGAGGAGGTAGTCACTTGGAATGCATTTCAATTAAGAGGTGTGCCTTGTTAAAAGTTAATTTGTGGAATTTCTTTCCTTGATACGTTTGACCCAATCAGTTGGGTTGTGACAAGGTAGGAGTGGTATACTGAATATTATGGAAAGAACAGCTCAAATAAGCAAAGAGAAATGACAGTCCATCATTACTTTAAGACATGAAGGTCAGTCAATCCAGAACATTTGAAGAACCTTTTTGGTTACTACATGATTTCATATGTGTTATTATTCTACAATGTAGAAAATTGTAAAAATAAGAAAAACCCTTGATAGGGCAACTCAATATTAGGAAGGTGTTCTTAATGTTTTGTACACTGTGTTTATTATCCCATTAAATTTGTTATAAAAAATCCCCTGAATTAATTAATGCATATTTTTGGGGGTTGCAGTGGATCCAACTTCAACTGTCAGTCTGGAGGCCAGTTTCAGGGTGATGAGTTTGGTGGAGGGGGTCCCGATGACAACATACAGCAGAGTGGACCCAATGGCCCACCCCCTGTCCTCCCTCCGGGGTCTCCCCCTGGCTCCATGGGGGGTCCCTCTCCTCCCTATCCATCCCACACTGGGCCACCAATGCAGCAACAGCAGAACCCCCCTGGACAGCACCCCCAACACCAACCACCCCATGGGTTCCCCATGCCACCACCTCCAGGTATTTCCTTTGTGTTCTCTCAATGCATCTGTACAGTTTGATTCATTAAAACCTCTCATTTGCTGTTTATTCCTGCCTCCAGGTCCGCCACCACCCTTCCTGGGTCACCGACCAAATATGAACTTGAACCCCAATATGAACATGAACCTCCAGAGGCCCCCTCCACCGTTCCCTCCATTCCCAGACCCCATGCAGATGCTTCAGAACATGAACGTGCCGTTCCAAACCATGGGAGCCGTGGGCCAAAACCCTGCAGAGTTCTTTAACAACTTCTTCAGGAACCAGGCTCAGGCCATGGGCCAAGGAGGTTGGTCTTACAATGATACATGGATGAATGTCTCTTATAGTAAGGAATAAGCAGATAATGCAGATACTAGCCATCAATTTGTTATGTCAAGGATTTCATTATTTACAGTATGTGGGTTTTTCAGTCTAAATGCTCCAAGCAATGACCATATTCTATTCTGTTGTTATAGCTTTCCTTTTTTATATCCAGTTCTTTCGATGTGTTAACAGATGTTGATTCATTAAAACCTCACTCTCTGCATATTCCTCCTCATATCTCCCCACCTCCTCTCCATTAGACATGGGTATGCCTTTCAGTCAGAACACCTCCCAACAGCAGGGGAGCGCTGACTCCCAAATGCTGTCCCAGATGCAGGGCCTACCCCCTGCAGTACAGAAGGCCCTGCTCCTACACCTACAGCAGCAGCAAGGCAGTGAGCCACAAGGTTTTGAGGAACAAGGTGGCAAAACCCCTAAAGGTGAGTGTGAAGGATTATTTATTTACAGCAAAGTGAAACAGTCTTGTACTCATCACCAAACATTACCATTTAATAACTAGGGTACACATTTCACAGATATTGCACAGTATGCTTGGTTGCACTTGCTTGGCAATACTTAAATCATGCTTATACTGTATAATCGTCATGAACATAACTTACATGCTCTACACCAGGGTTCCCCAACTGGCGGGTGGTTTTATTTGGCTCCCCACTATTTGTTTTATTTATTTTTTCATAAATGGACATAAGACAATAAACAAGTGATTTTAATTTAAGAAATCTGTTCCCAAGTATTCCCACACATAATAGAGAGATACAAGATCGTATATAAATGGGTTAGTCAAACATATCTGTTTGGGCTTCTTGCGGTTAATTTGCAGTCTACAAACTATTTGTAATTATGTTCCGGCCTCCCAACCATCCACTCAAGAACAAATTGGCCCCTGGCTGAATCTTGTTGATGATCCCCACTCTACACGTTTCAGATGACTCTACTAACTGGTACTCCAGTGATGACGAGGATGGGAACTGTGTCACGGCCATTCTTAAGTCTCTGAAGAAACAGAATGAGAAGCTCCAGCAGGGGCCACAGTCCATCAAACACCCCTCTGTTCCACAGTTGGCCCCTGGAGACCCCAGGCTCCAGAAGGAGCGGGCCCCACCCAGCGACCCCCGTATGAAGGCAGCAGACCCCCGCCAGAGACCACCAGACATGAGGAAAGAGCCCGACTCCAGCGGGGGCCCCAGACAGGCCAGGGACCCCAGGAAGGTATAGATATCTAGCCTATTGTTTAATGCTGGTGCATGTCTGTTGTTGTTACTTTGTATTGAGCTTATATGCTGAAAAACCAATCTCCTCTTTGATGACATTAGTATTTGAATCTAATCTAATAAGGTGAGGCCCCTGGAGCCACCCAACTCCTTCAAACCAGAGCTCCACCACCATCGCCAGCAGCAGCATCACCACAATAAGGCTCCAGCCAGAGAGGAGGATGAGGATGGAGAGAGGGAGCTAAGAGAGCGGGCTGCTCTCATCCCTTTGGATTCCTGCCCAGGTATAACCCTAATATTTTAAAGCCTATTTTTCTTTTGAATGCTGCTGCTGTTGTTGTTTTCTAGCCTAGTATTTAATATTTTCTTACTGTCTTACTGACATCTGCCATGTGAATGAAATGAAATAGAATAGAATAGAAAACTTTGTTGTCCATAACAATATTTCGTAAAATGTTGATGAAATTAACTTTTAGGGGTGATGCTCCGCGACCCACGCTGCCAGCTGCAGCAGTTCAGCCACATCCGTGTAGACGTTGTGTTACAGCGCCCAGCCTATGCCTCAACCGTGGTCTGGTCGGCTGAGGATCTCATCCCCTCACTGGTGCCCAAACAGGAGCACTCCATCAATCTACCTCTACCGCCCCTCATCGCTGACGCACAGATGAACCGAACCAACAATAGGACCAGGACTTTATCCCCTGACCACTCCACCATAACCACCTCCACCACCCCTCCACACATGGACCCTCGCCTGGTCGCTGCCCGTCTGAAGGAGGGTGTGCTGGGTGTGGGGGTTGGACTAGGCAGGCTCCCCTCCAGGACACTGGAGCCCAGGGGGTCAACAGAGAGGTTGTTGGATCCCAGGCAACACAAGGCCCTGGGTGTGGACCCCCGGATAGGTCGGTCAGGTAGTGTGGACACTAAGCTTCCTATCCTGAGGGAGACGGAGAGAGGTGGTGGGGGAGGTGGAGGAGACCCCAGGTTGCAGAGGAGCAGTGCTAGTGGAACCTCTTCCCTCAAAACCACTACGTTAACATTTTCAGCCCCGGCGCCAGCTCCATCTAAATCTGAGGCTGAGAAGCCAGAGAAGCTGTGTCCGTACGCCCCAGGGCGCCTGTCCTCGTCCGGTGGTGGGTTAGAGAGCCCCACCACCTCCACCCTGCTAGGGGGCATCAGCCTTTATGACCCCAGAAACCAGGCACCACAGCAGGGCCAGCGGGACGAGACAGAGCCCCCGAGGAAGACTGGGATCCTCAAACTACCAGCCAAGAGAGAAAACAACACTAACACTAAAACTCCAGCATCATCCTCGCTCTCGCCAACCCAGCGATCTGGAGGGTCTGTATCCACACAGGATGTCAAGGGCGGTACAGAGAGCGCCATGGATGGGTCTGGGTCCAAAAGTCGTCCACCTCTTACCCTCTCCTCTGCTCCTACAGTGACAATGTCAGGGTCGGAGCCTCCCAGCTCCCCAGTCAAATCCTCCGCCCCCGCTGTCCACCACCTACCCATCCAGGCCCTCGCAGGCCTGATCAGGCCCCCCTACACAGACCCCAGACAGGTCAAACAGGTAGAGAAGGAGGCCAAGCAGCAGGAGGAGAAGGAGCTGGAGGAGGAGAAGGGTAAAGAGGAGGAGAAGGTGGAGGAAGCAAAAGAGAAGGAGGAGACAGAAGACGATAGGCCGCTGAAAGACGTATTCAAGACCTTCGACCCCACTGCCTCCCCTTTCAGTCAGTAAATGCTCCTATTTTGAAATATATGAAAACACTCCTGTGTTGCAATGTTTCTAAATATATTGACAACCTAGTAAAATATACTGTATGTTCTGTACATTTATTAGAAACTTGTATCATTATTATTGAGCTTTACATATTTATTTCACCTGTATATAAAACTGTCTGTTCTTCAGGATCTGTTGAGAATAGACTCACGTGTCACTAAATGTATTGTACATTGATAGAGATAGTCCCTGTCTGTTGCTTCAAGACAGACATTTGATCATGTTATTATACAGTATATGGCTACCAGTCATGGCAGCATAGACGTAGGGTAGATGCTGGCTGTGCAAAGACTTGGTTTATGTACAGTATAACTATCTTAAGTCTATAGGGATGTTATTGGTCTTTGAAAGGGAGTTAAGATATGGACAGTATTAAGGGTTTAACTTTCATATCAAAATATGTAATATTAAGGAACTGTATTAAAATGGTTGTTTTATGAAACAGTACAGTATTTTCGGCCAGGTCTACACCTTTTGAGAAGAAAAAAAACATTTAAAAAACAAACAATACAGTCCTATATACCAGAACACTAAGTAAACCTTGAATCTCAGTTATTTTTCCTTTTGATCTTATACTTTAATATTATTTACAGACACTTTTACATTTGTGTTCTATGCTCACTATGGTGGTTAAGAAATGAGAATATTGAAAGTGGGTGTAACATGGGTTTCATTTGGTCCATTTTGTGTGATTATGTATGGTGCTACATTTGAGATTGACTGAATTGAATTGATTTTTATTATATGCTATTAGGTCACATTTTAAATGGCTTGTTTCGTATCATAAACACAGTGTTTTTTTATGAATGGTGTAATCTGGGTTATGTCATGTTTGTTTTGTTTTATAATGTCAATATGGTTGATCAGATATTGTCTAAATGGTCAAACTCAAAGATGCTCATCATGTTGAAATGCCTTTTTAAGCAGTGTCTTTCAAAAAAAGAAATCCATACATGACATCCTCCTTTATGTTGTGAGATGTATTTATGTATAGCCAAAGGACATGTACATGACTTATATTCCTCTTTTATTCCCCCAATACATAACATCCATATGCAAACAACAATATACAGTCACAAACATCCACAACATCACCCCTGCCTAGACCCTCTCACACCCCCATCTCCAGCAATACTCTCGGCCAGGCCACATGGCCTCAAACGGCATCATTTTGTTTCTCTCCATCACCCACGCACTTTCAACACTTAGATAATAAAGGATTGTACTTTTCCATTGTGTTAACGATGGAGGATTGGTTGATTTCCAGTTTGTAACTATACGTCTTTTCAAGATAATTGACAAGAAAAATATCGTCCAACCCATCGGGTATCTCACTGCACCCTCGTATGCCATGTCTTGAAATATGCAGACAGATTAAAAGTACATTTACATTCTAATACTTCTGACAGCCAACTTTCTAACTCTGCCAATAACTTTGGGACTTTATAGCATTCCCAGAAGGCATGGATTATTGAGTCATTGTTCGTTTTACACTTAAGACGTGACTCTGCCATTGTGCTGTAGAATTTGTGAATTTTGTCTCGTGTAATAAATTAAAAACATTAGTTTATATTGGATTAAGCGTACATTTTTGTTAACTGTAATTTCATTAGTTATGTTCCAACATTCCCTCAATCTTGTACCAATGTCAGTTATTTTTAAGTCTTGGTTCCAATAGTTTATATTTTTTTGTCAGAGATTGTCAGTTGGATAGGATCTCTGCAAGTTTTGTATATCTTCCCTATCATATGAACATCCTTTTCTGACACAAATAGGATTCCCTCAAGATTACTCTGATGCCCAAAATATTTCAAATCCACATTCCTTAATATTAAACTTTTTGCTATTTTCAAAATAGCCTTTACAGCCAAACATTTCTATGAAGTGTAATGCATTGCACATCATGTGCTTGATAACATATCTAGTATTTAAGAAATGTGGTCACAAAGTTGTGTGTCCTGTGGACATGATTCATATGTTTACATGGTAGCAACAAGTAGTTCCTGGTGTCCAGTCCATGGGGTTTGACACGTTCACTTGAATCCCTGTTTCTGTATGTGAATAGGAAGGGCCAGGCTGGGGGATTCTCTGTGCTGGGAGGTTCTCCTCAGGCCAAGATCATCTGTGTCTGAATTACAGTTCTGCTGGGCTCGGTGCATTTGTAGGTTCCTCTTCCACTGGAAACAGAGCGCTGCTGCCTCCACCCCATCTGAGTTGGGCTCCGGCTGTTTCAAACCCTGTTTGGCAGATTTCTATCTGTTATGGTTAATGTGTAAAATCGGGAAATCTATACATTTACCGGGAAATATATACATTCCCTATCAATTGTAAATGTACAGGTTTACCAGGGAATCCATACATTTATGGGGCAGGGAATGTGTACATCTCCCGGTAGTGGTTATTACCTTGATGCAGGCTGTCTCTGCTGCTCTGACCCCATGCAGAACTATCTGAAGCAGGTTCTGGGCATTCTTCACAAGGATCTCATCTGAAGACTTGCTTCCAGGGGTCAATGCATTAACACTGTAGAAATAGATGTATGTAACTTGTATTAGTTCTGATCTACTTTAGGATATTGGATTCTGTGGATGTTTGTATAATATAAATACATTATTGTTATCAGTGAACAGTATGAAAAATACAGAACTGGAAACGAGGTGAAGATCATTGATGTAAATTAGAATAGGAAGGGACCAAGTATGGACCCTTGAAGGACTCCCACAAATTATATTCAGGTATTTTGACTGCTATTCTATAAGGAAAAATGTTTCTTGTTGGGAAGGTAACGTCTACATGAGTTGTCTATAGTGCAATACATCTGCTGGTGTAAAAGGTGTTTTATAAATACATTGAATTGATTGGTTTGAATGATTGATCACTCACCTGGAGATGATAGTGAGTTGGTTGGTGATGGTGAGAATCTGTTCCACTCTGAGAGACAGTTCAGCAGTACACTGTTTGTCCAGACAGTGGTTTGATATAACCCTCACAAAGTGGGTGATGTATTGGCAATTTGAGACCACGCCTTTTGCTGTGTTGACAAACATCTCTTTGCTCTGTAATATAGATCAACACTACATGTCCAAAAGTATGTTGACACTTGCTCGTCAAACACATTCCAAAATCATGGGCATTAATATGGAGTTGGTCCCCCCTTTGCTGCTATAACAGCCTCCACTCTTCAGTGAAGGCTTTCCACTAGATGTTGGAACATTGCTGCGGGGACTTGCTTCCATTCAGCCACAAGAGCATTAGTGAGGTCAACGTTCCAATTAATCCCAAAGGTGTTTGATGGGGTTGAGGTCAGTCAAGTTCTTCCACACCGATCTCGACAAACCATTTCTGTATGGACCTCTTTGTGCACGGGGGCATTGTCATGATGAAACAGGAAAGGACCTTCCCCAAACTGTTGTCACAAAGTTGGAAGCCAGAATAATCTAGAATGGCATTGTATGCTGCAGCGTTAAGATTTCCCTTCACTGGAACTAAGGGGCCTAGCGCAAACCATGATAAACAGCCCCAGATCATTATTCCTCCTCCACAGTTGGCACTATGCATTTGGCCAGGTAGCGTTCTCCTGGCATCCGCCAAACCCAGATTCGTCTGACTGATGGTGAAGCATGATTCATCACTCCAGAGAACGCGTTTCCACTACTGAGTCCAATGGCGACGAGCTTTACACCACTCCAGCCAATTCTTGGCTTTGCACATGGTGATCTTAGTCCTGTGTGCGGCTGCTCTGACATGGAAACCCATTTCATGAAGCTGCTGACGAACAGTTCTTGTGCTGACGTTGCTTCCAGAGGCAGTTTGGAACTCGATAGTGAGTGTTGCAACCGAGGACAGACAATTTTTGCGCGCTTCAGCACTCGGCAGTCCCGTTCTGTGAGCTTATGTGGCCTACCACTTCGCCGTTGTTGCTCCTAGACGTTTACATTTCAGAATAACATCACTTACAATTGACCGGGGCAGCTCTAGCAGGGCAGAAATGTGAAAACTGACTTGTTGGAAAGGTGGCACCCTATGACGGTGCGGCTGAAATAGTTGAATCCATTCATTTGAAGGGATGTCCATATACTTTTAAGAAAAAGCTTAATACAGACAAATAAATAGCAAATATTCAGGGATTCAGAATTCGTCCTGACTGCACTAAATACAATAAACAGATTGATTATTGGTGTCAGGTAGCCTAGCTGTTAGAGCATAGTTACAAATCATTTGTAGACTGCAAATTGACTACAAGAAGCCCAAACAGATATAATATTTCACTAAAACATAATAATTTCAAACCTTGATTACATTTATATACAATCACGTGTCTCTCTATTATGTTTCAGAATACTTGGGAACGGATTTGTTAAATTAAAATCACTTGGAGCTGATTTCCTGGTGTTTTTACAGTCTTTTATGTCCAACCATGAAAATAAATCTATTAAACCACCTTGCCTGTGGGCCAGTAACCGAAAGATGAAATATCTGAGCCGACAAGGTGATAAATCTGTCGACGTGCCATTGCGCAAGGCACTTAACCCTAATTTGCTCCAGGGGCGCCTTACTACTATGGCTGACCCTGTAAAACCACACATTTCACTGCACCTATCGAGTGTGTGAAAATAAATACAAATATTGATTGATTGCCATTACCAGTATGGGCCCTTTCCTCCTCAGGTACTGGGTCATGTGGTAGATCTGGTCTGCAATCTCCCTGGTTACCTGAACGATACGGTTGCCCCGAGCGTCCCACCTGTCTGTCTCTTGTTTGAGGAACAAGGCGGTGTAGGTGAGGGAAGGGGTGAGGTAAGTCAGGGATAGGGTGTCTCTGAAGAATGCAGACCTTGGGGCATCCTGCAAAGAAATATGTGAATGTATACAGTGCATTTGGAAAGTATTCAGAACCCTTTATTTTTTCCACATTTTGTTACCTTACATCCTTATTCTAAAATTCATTAAATAGTTTTTTCCCCCTCATCAATCTACACGCAATACCCCATAATAACATAGCAAAAAAAAAATAAAAATTTTTTTGCAAATGTATTAAAAAGTAGAAAACTGAAATATAACTGAAGCACTCAAACCATTTACTCAGTACTTTGTTGAATAACTTTTGGCAGCGATTACAGCCTTGAGTCTTGTGTATGACACGATAAGCTTGGCACACCTTTATTTGGGGAGTTTCTCCCATTCTTCTCTGCAGATCTTCTCAAGCTCTGTCCGGTTGGATGGGGAGCGTCGCTGTACAGCTATTTTCAGGTCTCTCCAGAGATGTTCAATCAGGTTCAAGTCCGGGCTCTGGCTGGGCCACTCAAGGACATTCAGAGACTTGTTCCAAAGCCATTCCTGCTTTGTCTTGGCTGTGTGCTTAGGGTTGTTGTCCTGTTGGAAGGTGAACCTTCGCCCCAGTCGGAGTTCCTGAGAGCTCTGGAGCAGGTTTTCATCAAGGATCTCTCTGTACTTTGCTCCGTTCATCTTTCCCTCGATCCTGACTAGTCTCCCAGTCCCTGCTGCTGACAAACACCCCCACAGCATGATGTTGCCACCACCATGCTTCACCGTAGGGATGGTGCCAGGTTTCCTCCAGACGTGACGCTTGGCATTCAGGCCATAGAGTTCAATCTTGGTTTCATCAGACCAGAGAATCTTGTTTCTCATGGTCGGAGAGTCCTTGAGGTGTCTTTTGGCAAAATCCAAGCAGGCTGTCATGTTCTGTTTATTGAGGAGTGGCTTCCGTTTGGCTACTCTACCATAAAGGCATGATTGGTGGAGTGCGGCAAAGATGGTTGTCCTTCTGGAAGGTTCTCCCATCTCCACAGAGGAACTATGCAGCTCTGTCAGAGAGACTATAGGGTTCATGGGTCACCTTCCTGACTAAGGCCCTTCCCCCCCGATTAATCAGTTTGGCTTGGCGGCCAGCTCTAGGAAGAGTCTTAATGGTTCCAAACTTCTTCCATTTAAGAATAATGGAGGCCGCTATGTTCTTTGGGACATTCAATGCTGCAGACATTTTTTGGTACTCTTCCCCAGATCTGTGCCTTGACACAATCCTGTCTCTGAGCTCTGTGACAATTCATTCAACCTCATGGCATGGTTTTTGCTCTGACATGCACTATCAACTGTGGGACCTAAAATAGACAGATGTGTGCCTTTCAAAATCATGTCCAATCAATTGAATTTACCACAGGTGGACTCCAATCAAGTTGTAGAAACATCTCAATGATGGAAACAGGATGCACCTGAGCACAATTTTGAGTCTCATAGCAAAGGGTCTGAATACTTATGAAAATAAAGTATCTGTTTTTTATTTTCAATAATAATAATAATGTACAGTTGAAGTCGGAAGTTTACATAAACCTTAGCCAAACTCAGTTTTTCACAATTCCTGACATTTAATCCTAGTAAATATGCCCCGTCTTAGGTCAGTTAGGATCACCACTTTATTTTAAGAATGTGAAATGTTAGAATAATAGTAGAGAGAATTATTTCTTTCAGGTTTTATTTCTTTCATCACATTCCCAGTGAGTCAGAAGTTAAATAGTTTAACTTGGGTCAAACGTTTCGGGTAGCCTTCCACAAGCTTCCCACAATAATTTGTGAATTTAGGCCCATTCCTCCTGACAGAGCTGGTGTACCTGAGTCAGGTTTGTAGGCCTCCTTGCTCGCACACGCTTTTTCAGTTCTGCCCACAAATTTTCTATAGGATTGAGATCAGGGCTTTGTGATGGCCACTCCAATACCTTGACTTTGTTGTCCTTAAGCCATTTTGCCACAACTTTGGAAGTATGCTTGAGGTCAATGTCCTTTTGGAAGACCCATTTGTGACCAAGCTTGAACTTCCTGACTGATGTCTTGAGATGTTGCCTCAATATATCAACATAACTTTCCATCCTCATGATGCCATCCATTTTGTGAAGCGCATCAGTCCATCCTGTAGCAAAGTACCCCCACAACATGATGCTGCCACCCCCGTGCTTCACGTTTGGGATGGTGTTCTTCAGCTTGCAAGCCTCCCCCTTTTTCCTCCAAACATAACGATGATCATTATGGCCAAACAGTTCTATTTTTGTTTCATCAGACTAGAGGACATTTCTCCAAAAAGTACGATCTATGTCCCCATGTGCAGTTGCAAACCGTAGCCTGGCTTTTTTATGGTGGTTTTGGAGCAGTGACTTCTTCTTTGCTGAGGTACCTTTCAGGTTATGTCAATATAGGATTCGTTTCACTGTGGATATAGATACTTTTGTACCTGTTTCCTCCAGCATCTTCACAAGGTCCTTTGCTGTTCTGGGATTGATTTGCACTTTTCGCATCAAAGTACTTTCATCTCTAGGAGACAGAACGCTTCTCCTTCCTGAGCGGTATGACGGCTGCGTTGTCCCATGGTGTTTATCCTTGCGCACTATTGTTTGTACAGATGAACGTGGTACCTTCAGGTGTTTGGAAATTTCTCCCAAGAATGAACAAGACTTGTGGAGGTCTACAATTTTTTTTCAGAGGTCTTGGCTGATTTATTTTGATTTTCCCATGATGTCAAGCAAAGAAGCACTGAGTTTGAAGGTAGGCCTTGAAATACATCCACAAGTACACCTAAAATTGACTCAAATTATGTCAATTAGCCTATCAGAAGCTTCTAAAGCCATGACATCCTTTTCTGGAATTTTCCAAGCTGTTTAAAGGCACAGTCAACTTAGTGTATGTAAATCTCTGACCCACTGGAATTGTGATACAGTGAATTATAAGAGAAATAATCTGTCTAAACAATTGTTGGAAAAATTACTTGTGTCATGCACAAAGTAGATGTCCTAACCAACTTGCCAAAACTATAGTTTGTTAACAAGAAATTTGTGGAGTGGTTGAGAAACGAGTTTTAATGACTCCAACCTAAGTGTATGTAAACTTCCGACTTCAACTATATATACTCTATATAATGTGAATATAATTCTAACAGAAAAAGCACAAATACCGTACAATACAAAAGTAGATGATCTTGTATCTATGTAGTTAAAATATTTAAAGTATCAGCTATTCAATACTTACATACTGTTTTGTTGCCGTCGCAGGTTCATATTTGAGCGTTGCACCACAGATACTGGAATTCTGTTCTGTGGTATTAATATTCTCTGGATTGGTTGTCTGCCAGGGTGCAATGTCTGGTTGGTAATCAAGCTTCTTCAGAGTAGGAGAAAGATTGCTCTCAGTCATCCCTTCTTTGGAATCTCCTGGTGTTCCACCCTGCAGACCAACCTTCATAATAATAACACATGCATTTTATAACATTATTTTATTTGTATAACAAAGTGTTACAGTGTGTTCTTAATAATGAAAACAAGGGGAATATAAACAACAAAGAGCTAAGTTAACTCTACCTTGATGTGTTCCTTAGTCTCCTGGCTTAGCCCATCCACCTTATAGATTTCCTCGGCTAAAAAGCGAGCCTTGGCCGACCAGCACTGTATCTGGATCTCCAGACTGAGAGTGTCGTAGATACAGTGGGTCTCCACTACCAGCCTGGCTCGGCTCACTATATCCGAGATCTGGAAGGACAGATGATCGTTGATGGACCTCAGGTTAATCCGAGCACGAGGGTTGCGAATGTAGTTGAAACAGTCTTCAACCCTCTTGGTAGCAGCTTTGGCGTTCTTGAAAAGCAACTCTGCAGCAGTCTCAAATGTTTCTTGGGCCTCCTTGGATGTCTTGTTATCTTTGTGGTGCTTGGAAGCCTTATAAGCAATGTTTACGATATTTTGAATTGTGGTGACATAGTCCTTATTTGCTTTGTTCAAGTGGCCGGATAGCACCCTCATTTTAATCAGAAGCTGTCTTTGTAGAACTTCTGACCTGGCAAACTGGAGGATGCCTGAGAGAGATACAATGCAGAGGTCCTCAGCTACATGTAAGTATGCCTCAGTGAGAGTCTTTAATTCCTCCTGAAGTTGTGTCAACGTTTTCACTTTGTAGGCGCTTCTACAATTCACGCTAGTCAGTCTCGCTGCCTCTTGGATTCGCAGTGAGTTCTCGGACATGGCCGCCAACCTTTTCTGAGGGGTCAACTGTCTCATAAATGTTTCCCTTGTTCCTAAAATCTTATCCAAAGAATTTAGCAAAACTTGGACTGACAGTGCCCACAGAATACAAGGCCCCTCAAGTTGATCTGCCTGACCTGATGTTGATGAGCTAGCAAGTTCTGTCAGCTCTCTTGTGTTGTTATGGGCTTTGTTCAGCTTGCTGTGCAAAACTGTAAAGCTCTCCTGACAGTCACTTGGTGGCGTTATATCAGACGACGTCAACAGCTGCACCACATCGGCACACAAACTCATGACTTTGCTGAGTTCCTGAGAAATGGCAGTGGCGGCCATGTTTCGTGGACGACCTTGAAACATTGAATAAACGGCATGGTACCAGGTTCCAGCAGCTGGTAAGAGCACTTTCCTGATGTTATTGATCAGGTCAGAGAACAGTGTACTGTGTTTGTAGAGACTGTCCGTGCTCATAGCTAAGCTCATCGCAGTCTCCTGAGCTGTCTGGACTAACTGAGGCGTCAGGGCCACTAACTCTGATCTGAAGATATCCAATGTCTGACTATCGACAGCATCAACAATAGTTGAAGCTTCTTTCGCAGCCTGAGCGTAACAATTTGAAAGCTTGAGAACTCCTGTACAGGCTTTGTTGAGGACCGTTACATCTTTTTCTTTAGTCACAGTCACAACCTTATACAAGAGGGGCAAAAGGTCGAAATCAAGAGGCTTTGGGATTGGATTCGCTTCACCTGAAACAGCTGGCCCCTTTAAATCATCATTGAAGTCTTTGTCTGCCATCATAGGCTCTCTAATTTCTTTTTCTGAGAACTTAACTTTATATTCAACTGGTGAATCCCTTTCTGAAACATCTAGAACAGGAAACTGAAGGCCAAGGTCTCTTATTTCCTGATCAATAGCTGATCCTTGAACCTGATTGTTTGCTTGGACTGAGGATGAGACTATGCTCTGGCGTGCAGCCTCTCGCAGTGGACTGAGGAGGTGTGGATGTTGCTGTCCATCCAGCCCTTCTCTTAACACTCTAAAGTGCTGGATCACCACAAATGTGTGATCTGAAAAGACAGAGTATACATTCACATCAAGACTGGAACCAGAGCACATGTCTCTGACAGATCCGACCACTTTGGCCTGTGACGCTTCGACCTGTTTCAACAGAACTAGGAGTCCATTGCGGTAGATGGGGTTGTCACTCTTGTCTACGTGTCTTCTAACAGAGTGAACCACCTGTTTTGTGTGGGAGATAAGGTCATCAGCATGCTTTCTGAACAGTTTGTGATTCTGGGCTTTATACGCCGCGTCGCATCCACACTGGTCGTTAGCCATCTCGTGAACTGCCAAGCTAGTGAAATCTCTAACATCAATGATGTCACAAAGAACATCCTGCAGCTGACCGGTCTCCTCTTCCCATCTCTCACACAGATTGTGGAGTTTCTGCACGGCCTCAAAGCAGTTCTCTACGTCTGAACCGTCTTTATCCAACTCCCGTGCAAGAGGTTCGATCTCAGCCTTCAGACGCGTGAGGCATGCCCTTGAGTTCTCCACATTTTCTAGACTCTTAGAATCCGTGGCGAAAGCCGAGATGAAACTTGCAACCTGGATCATCCTATCAGCCTGTGTTAGAAGATCCATGAGCAATACACGGATAGAAACTGGATCTACCGGCAACTCTTCAACTGAATCATTCTCCAAGACTTGTCCAAACATATTCACCAGATCTTCGAGTGGACTTGACCCTGTAACAAACGTGTCCAGAACTTGATAGAGAACTGCAGTCATCATAGCACTGTCAAGATTCTGGATTTGCTGCATCAGTGAAAAACAGATACTCTGTAAATGCTGGTTCAGGTTATCATCATCAGGATTCTCTGGAAGCTTTACAAGCCTGGACATTTCTGACCAGATATGTAGGACATGTCGGCAATGATCCACCACACAGAGTTGAAGCTCCCTTTGTGAGGAGTTGGCCACCACCATACAGTGGAACACAAGATCTCTTAAGAGGCTGTCAACGTTACTGATCGAGGAAGAGGAGGAAGAACTGGCCAGTAGCCTTATCAAAGCATCACGCCTGTCAATGTAGTACCCACACGGACCTAAGGCAACACCACCTCTATGGCAATAACTCTTGAGTGTAGTTACAATGTCTTTCACAGTGCTTTTCACCCTGTCCAGAATGTACGTTTTGGCGGCTTGGGCCTGCTCACTGGTTCGGTGTTTGATAGTGGTGACCATAGCCGTGTGAAGCATAGAGATGCATTTCCTCAAGGAGTCCAAAGAGTTGTGCAAGTGCTCCGTCTGCCTAGGATCCTGTAGGAAAACAGAAGATAAACAAAGACTTTAATTGCAACTACAGGTACATTGAGTGAGTGCTCAGCTGGTCCTCTTTTTTTCATTGTTACAGACTGTTGACTGCAAACACCCTTTCACTATTTTTACACAAGAGGATGGAGTTGAGTAGCCTGATCTCACGATAGCTCACACTCTGTTTCAATTGACAATTGAAGTGAAACGATCAGTCTGCTTGACCAGGCTAAGAGTTGAGCACGTTCCCTCCCCTTACCTGCAGGGCTTCAGCCCGTTCCACTACCAGGTTGTTCAGGAGAACCAGGGCCTCAGTGAAACGATGGAAGGCCTTCAGTAGAGATAGGATGTCCAGGGAGGAAGCTAGAGAGGATAAGCAGTCCAACACCCAGTCTGCAGCCGCTATGGTCTTTCTCACTGTTGCATCATCTTCCACTGAAAGTATCTAGATGACATAGGAATATAAATAATCGATAATTATGATTTTTGGAGGGTTTTCTTGAATAATATTCCATTTTGTAATGAATATGATAATGTTATACAACATGCTTTATAGGGTTATAAAGGGTTTTCTTGAATAATATTCAATTTTCTAATGAATATGATAATGTTATACAACATGCTTTATAGGGTTATAAAGGGTTTTCTTGAACACTCTCCACATATTTTTCAGATAGTTGTTATTTTTCCAATTACATATGTTGTTCTACGACTATGTGAACCAACCTGGAAACAGATACTGTATGCTGTTTAATATTCATAAGTTTGTATATACGAAGAACAGTTCATGATTATAACACATTATAATGGGTTCATTCATGCTCATCACAAGTCTTACAATGACAAGTCAAAACAATTCTTATAACTTCACCATAACACAGTATACAGTCGTAGCCAAAAGTTTTGAGAATGACACAAATATTAATTTTCACAAAGTTTGCTGCTTCAGTGTCTTTAGATATTTTTGTCAGATGTTACTATGGAATACTGAAGTATAATTACAAGCATTTCATAAGTGTCAAAGGCTTTTATTGACAATTACATGAAGTTGATGCAAAGAGTCAATATTTGCAGTGTTGACCCTTCTTTTACAAGACCTCTGCAATCCGCCCTGGCATGCTGTCAATTAACTTCTGGGCCACATCCTGACTGATGGCAGCCCATTCTTGCATAATCAATGCTTGGAGTTTGTCAGAATGTGTGGGTTTTTGTTTGTCCACCCACCTCTTGAGGATTCACCACAAGTTCTCAATGGGATTAAGGTCTGGGGAGTTTCCTGGCCATGGACCCAAAATATCGATGTTTTGTTCCCCGAGCCACTTAGTTATCACCTTTGCCTTATGGCAAGGTGCTCCATCATGCTGGAAAAGGCATTGTTCGTCACCAATTGTGAGTGAGCCCACTCCCTTGGCTGAGAAGCAACCCCACACATGAATGGTCTCAGGATGCTTTACTGTTGGCATGACACAGGACTGATGGTAGCGCTCACCTTGTCTTCTCCGGACAAGCTTTTTTCTGGATGGCCCAAACAATCGGAAAGGGGATTCATCAGAGAAAATGACTTTACCACAGTCCTCATCAGTCCAATCCCTGTACCTTTGCAGAATATCAGTCTGTCCCTGATGTTTTTCCTGGAGAGAAGTGGCTTCTTTGCTGCCCTTCTTGACACCAGGCCATCCGGAAAAAGTATTCGCCTCACTGTGTGTGCAGATGCACTCACACCTGCCTGCTGCCATTCCTGAGCAAGCTCTGTACTGGTGGTGCCCCGATCCCGCAGCTGAATCAACTTTAGGAGACGGTCCTGGCGCTTGCTGGACTTTCTTGAGCGCCTTGAAGCCTTCTTCACAACAGTTGAACCGCTCTCCTTGAAGTTCTCGATGATCCGATAAATGGTTGATTTAGGTGCAATCTTACTGGCAGCAATATCCTTGCCTGTGAAGCCCTTTTTGTGCAAAGCAATGATGACGGCACGTGTTTCCTTACAGGTAACCATGGTTGACAGAAGAAGAACAATGATACCAAGCACCACCCTCCTTTTGAAGCTTCCAGTCTGTTATTCGAACTCAATCAGCATGCCAGAGTGATCTCCAGCCTTGTCCTCGTCAACACTCACACCTGTGTTAACGAGAGAATCACTGACATGATGTCAGCTGGTCCTTTTGTGGCAGGGCTGAAAAGCAGTGGAAATGTTTTTTGGGGATTCAGTTAACTTGCATGGCAAAGAGGGACTTTGTAATTAATTGCAATTCATCTGATCACTCTTCATAACATTCTGGAGTATATGCAAACTGCCATCATACAAATTGAGGCAGCAGATTTTGTGAAAATTAATATTTGTGTCATTCTCAAAACTTTTGTCCATGTTTGTACCTGCAGACTTTAAGTAAAGTGTCACTACATAGGCTAATGTTACTGTACTTTGACCACTCCTAGCAGAACATTCTGTGTTGCAGTGATGAGCTCCTCTCTGTGCTCGGCTAGGCTGGGCTGGATACGGAGTTTCTGGGCTGCCAGGAGGACATGCTGTCCAGACACAGTCATCGGCTCCACTAGGGATGACATCTCTGTCCTCATTACCTCATCATCTGCGGCTTCTGAACGTCTTGGAAAAGAGCGAGAGAGAAAAAACAGCCTAATTTTCATTTAATGATGTTGTTATTTAGCCTGGAAACCAAACGGATATGAGCCATCAGCAGAGCCATCTATTTCTATATGCAATAAAAGGCTCTGGTAAAATGGAGCATATCAGTTTGGATTCCAGGCTTGTTGTTATTACTCAGGGCACTCACAGTTCTGTATGGTATTCATATTTTTCACTATGTGATGTTCATGACAAACTTTGCATGTTGTTAAGTTTAGAAAATAAAGTCTGGCTTCAATTAACCGATTCCTGCTCAGATGACTATAAGACATTATTCCTGTTTTGCAATAGCAGATGGAGTCAACAAATGTGTGTCATGCTAGACCAGAAGAAGCCAGTCCAGGTAGAAGCAAGAGAATACCTGTCTTGTAAATTTGGGGAACACAGTAAAACCTAAAATTATAAATCTAGCAAATAATACTATTACTGTATATTATGTTTTATAAGGAGCTTCAACCATATTTATTATAGACTACCTGTCCTTTGTTTTTTAAATACATGTATGCAAGGGAAGCAGTACACACTTTAAGAGAAAGGATAGAATGCAGGGTCCACCACCTGTAGGCAACGGCGGCCATGTTCATGGTGGCTCTGGCCACAGCCTGTGCTTCTCCCTCTAGCTGGGTGAACTGCTCTGGTCCCTCCAGCCCCTCTGCCCTCTCACACAGCAGGACCAGGTGGACCAGGTGTACTGCGATGGGGGCCACCACCTTCTCTATAGCAGCTGTCTTTATCAGGCTAGCCTGGTCTAGGAAATATGCCATACCTGGACACTGGTACTGCAGGAGTGATGGCCAGGAGGTTAGTAATGTTATATTAAGTTTAATTTACAAATGATACAGATATCCAATCATGTTGATTAGTTTGTATTTGCAGGTGTTTTTAACATTGGTAACTTCATTAGGTCTCCTTATAAACAACTTCTAAACATATTGTAACGACCCTTGGTTAAAAGTGCGGATATCGACTCTGCCACTCGAGCATGCTTTTGGGGCAAGGTCGATAGCGCGCTAGAAGGTTGAGTGTTTGAGACTTGCTCCCTGCTGTTTCATTACAATATGTTAAAACCCAGCGGAATGACGTTGCCACGAGCAGCGCCGCAGAAATTGCGACGAGTGAGATGCAAGACTTTTCGATGCTCTCTCATTCTAGACTCTAGTATCTGTGCACGTGTTAACTTCACGCCTTGCCCCAACTCTCCTAGTTGGGGTTAATTGACTCAATATGCTGTTTACTTTATGTGTTGTTATGTGTTAATAACATTAAGACTACGTTACCCAGCAGGTTATGCGGGGGAAGGTGGTTGAAGAATGCCTTGCATGGCTAAAGTTTTCTAGCTGAAGTACATGTTCATTAAAACTAGTTAAACCTATACCCTGGTTTGTCATTATACAAGGAGCAAACATAACCTCATATTGCTGTCTACCTTTAACTAAATACTTTGCAAGTAGACCTTCAAAGTCTTTAATTTTCTTAATAAGTGAAGATGAAAGCTTTCAATAAATTAAATGCTGAATTTACCTGTGAGGATGACAGCTCTGTCTGCAACTGTTGCAGCATGGCGCTGTAGTCTAGTTGTTTCATCCCACATTCATTATTTAGACGCAACTGAGTGAGAAGCGCTGTGCTTAATGTGAGTGTTTCATGGCAACCAGTATCAGATGACATTTCCCTCTTCTAATTTTTACTGTGAGAAAATTACAATCTGTCTGCCACAAGAGGGCGCCATACACCGCAAACCGCTACAGCTATAACAACGTCAAAGTGGGAGAACATTTCTTGATAAAAAAAAGAGAGAACTTCGTTTTAATCTAAAATGTATCAACAGATAAATATACAGCTTGAACATGAGTTTAAACATCAAACATGTAGATCAATACTTTTATACAAATGATAATTCAGTGACAGTAGTATATCTTAAACAAAATTCAAATACCTATGGTGTGATAAAGGTGAAACAATATACAAGTAAAGAACGAAACCATCACAGTTAAAATACAAAAAAACATGTCAAGTTTCCATAGATAACTATATCAGGTGCAGAGGAGATGGTGAATGTGTACAGTACTTGCCATGCCAGTGAAATGAATGGGTGACATTAAAATATAGGATGTATTTCTAACCAATCAATCAGAGATCAATGCAGCATGATTGATAAAGACAATGCCATCATAGTAAGCACAGTAAAGTGTCACAGCCTTTTAGACTTGTAAAGGAACACCACACAATTCAGCTTTCAAAAAGCTCTACATAACTTGGGGCTCTATTCAATCCGTATAGCAAAAGTTCTAAATTAAAGGCATTGTTCCCACGTTAGTGGAGACTGCATTCACGGTAAACACTGCAGATGTCAGCTCAATAGGAAATTACCGTAAACATTTTAACGCGCAATCTGTAACACTTCAGCGATACAAATTGAATAGAGCCCTTGGAGACGCAATGTGAGACACTTCTTACCTAATTTAATTATCACACAAAAGCCTCTCTGAAACGTCAAAGGCTGTTTTTATATACACTGAGTGTACAAAACATTAGGAACACCTGCTCCTTCCATGACATAGACTGACCAGGTGAAAGCTATGACCCCTTATTGATGTCACTTGTTAAATCCACTTCAATGTGCTTTAGGACCATGCGGACGCATCCGAGCGGTCGGGTAGGCTGTTTGGAGTGTTTATCTGACTGGATAAAATAAAACAAATTATGGGCCCCCCCCACATCTAGAACCAAAGTTGCGCCTCTGCCTAGCACATGCAACATTTGGGATTGCACATTCAGAACTTTTCAACCCTTTTAAATTGACAGGTGTGCGCTTTTAAAACATCTCACATCCACACACATCTATCTCATTGTTTGTCAATTACATCATTCCATGTAAGGACAGCTTTAGATTAAATTGGGTTTACTCATCTGATCAGATAACACATATCGACACTTTGAGAAAGAGACACTGGTGTTTACAGGGTTATGGGTCTCTTACAATGGATTAATGGTCCCTTTCTCAAATAGATATGTGCTTTAAAAGGTGCATTCTGGGAATCTGTTCCATGGCCATTAAAAATTCTTATACCACCATAATTTGCAAATAAATTCATTAAAAATCTTACAATGTTAATTTCTGGATTTTTTTTCAAATTTTGTCTGTCATAGTTGAAGTGTACCTATGATGAAAATTACAGGCCTCTCTCCTATTTTTTAAGTGGGAGAACTTGCACAATTGGTGGCTGACTAAATACTTTTTTGCCCCACTGTATATAGGACCCATCCTTCAGCTGTATACCGTTACCTCAAAACATGTCTTCCAGATTGTAGCTTTAATGGGAGCATTCCAGATGATTCAGTCGTATCAGTTTTGAACACTTACATTCAAACATGTTGACTTCAAAAGTAGATGTTCTCATAAGCCTTAAATAGCTAGTAGTTTATGCATGGTGATGGAGTAGAGTGAAGCATATTCCCTAACCTTGCTCTTTTAAGGGTATTACTCAGCCCTGTTTCTCTGTCATGGGAAGGGGCCTCTAGTAATGGGTGTAGCTAGGTATACAATACCATTGGCCTCTACTAATGGGTGTAGGTCGGTATTAAATGCCCTGGGCCTCTACTAATGGGTGTAGGTAGGTATTAAATGCCCTGGGCCTCTACTAATGGGTGTAGGTTGGTATTAAATGCCCTGGGCCTCTAGTAATGGAATGGGTGTAGGTACAGTTGAAGTCGTAAGTTTACATACACCTTAGCCAAATACATTTAAACTCAGTTTTTCACAATTCCTGACATTTAATCCTAGTAAAAATTTCTGTTTTAGGTCAGTTAGGATCCCCACTTTATTTTAAGAATGTTAAATGTCAGAATAATAGTAGAGATAATGATTTATTTCAGCTTGTATTTCTTTCATCACATTCCCAGTGGGTCAGAAGTTCACATACACTCAATTAGTATTTGGTATCAATTGTTTAAATTGTTTAATTTACGTCAAACGTTTCGGGTGGTCTTCCACAAGCTTTCCACAATAAGTTGGGTGAATTTTGGCCCATTCCTTCTTACAGAGCTGGTGTAACTGAGTCAGGTTTGTTGGCCTCCTTGCTCGCACACGCTTTTTAATTTCTGCCCACAAATGTTCTATAGGATGGAGGTCAGGGCTTTGTGATGGCCACTCCAATCTCTTGACTTCGTTGTCCTTAAGCCATTTTGCCACAACTTTGGAAGTATGCTTGGGGTCATTGTCCATTTGGAAGACCCATTTGCGACCAAGCTTGAACTTCCTGACTGATGTCTTGAGATGTTGCTTCAATATATCTGCATCATTTTCTTCCTTCATGATGCCATCTATTTTGTGAAGTGCACCCGTCCCTCCTGCAGCAAAGCATCCCCACACCATGATGCTACCACGCCTCCCCCTTTTTCCTCCAAACATAAAGATGGTCATTATGGCCAAACAGTTCTATTTTTGTTTCATCAAACCAGAGGACATTTCTCCAAAAAGGATGATCTTTGTCCCCATGTGCAGTTGCAAACCGTAGTCTGGCCTTTTTATGGCGGTTTTGGAGCAGTGGCTTCCTCCTTGCTGAGCGGCCAGGTTATGTCGATATAGGACTCGTTTTACTGTGGATATAGATACTTTTGTACCTGTTTCCTCCAGCATCTTCACAAGGTCCTTTGCTGTTGTTCTGGGATTGATTTGCACTTTTCGCACCAAAGTAAGTTCATCTCTAGGAGACAGAATGCTTCTCCTTCCTGAGCAGTATGACGGCTGTGTGGTCCCATGGTGTTTATACTTGCGCACTATTGTTTGTACAGATGAACACGGTACCTTCAGTCATTTGGAAATTGCTCCCAAGGATGAACCAGACTTGTGGAGGTCTACAATTTTTTTCTGAGGTCTTGGCTGATTTCTATTGATTTTCCCATGATGTCAAGCAAAGAGGCATTGAGTTTGAAGGTAGGCCTTAAAATACATCTACAGGTACACCTCCAATTAACTCAAATGATGTCAATTAGCCTATCAGAAGCTTCTAAAGCCATGACATCCTTTTCTGGAATTTTCCAAGCTGTTTAAAGGCACTTAGTGTATGTAAACTTCTGACCCACTGGAATTGTGACACAGTGAATTATAAGTGAAATAATCTGTCTGTTAACAATTGTTGGAAAAATGACTTGTGTCATGCACAAAGTAGATGTCCTAACCGACTTGCCAAAACTATAGTTTGTGAACAAGAAATTTGTGTAGTGGTTGAAAAACAAGTTTTAATCACTCCAACCTAAGTGGATGTAAACTTCCGACTTCAACTGTAGGTTGGTATAGTTTACTCTGATCTCAGATATTCATCCTAGCCTCGATTCTAACTGAATTATTCAGCTTCACTATTGTAAAACTGTGGCAAACATGAACTGAAACAATAGTGAAACGGAACAATTCAGTTTGGATCTAGGCTGTGTTCTTCCAGCAATGTAGAGTAAAACATCTTATAAGGTTTGGTATCGCTCTAGCCTGGTCCCAGACCTGTTTGAGCTGTATAGCCAATTTCTATTTAGTCATTGTCATGTTTGGCATTATAATCAACATATGATCCTACATTGAGGATCATAAAAACATGTTTACTGAAATTTGAAACAGGCTATGCTTGTGATTGATCATGTGGATATCTGAGCGATAGCTCTTTGCCAAAACAGCTTTTGACACTTGATTCTCAAAGAATGTAGCCTATATTCCCCTTCTCCTTTACAACATTTGTTGTAGCTTCAAAAGATTGGCGGGATGTGGGTTAAATTACACATTTTAACTGGAAACCAAAATGTTCTAATTTGCATCTAATGCATAGCCCTATGCCAATACTCTATCACTACTGTAACTACAATGTTGTTTATACAGTTCTTTCTATGTAGTTACATAGGTATAATGGCAATTTAAAGGTATAATGTAAACCTTTCCACTCATATGAAAGGATACAGTTGAATTTATTATTATTTTTTTTTTAAATACCATGATTTGTGAAATTTTCCAGACTATCATCTAATTGATGGACCTTCTCCTCTGGCACACAACACTGGAGAGATTATTAACTTAGTGGCGACAAGTGGAATGCTTCTTTGAGCTAAAAAATGATGAGTATATCTGTTTATGCCATCTATCCACTCCTCCTCTATCCACTGTCTCTTCTGCCTTACTCACATTTTAAACTTTCAGTTTGAAACGACCACACTTTGTGAAATGTGGCAAATTAAGGGCTCTATTCAATCTGTATCGCGGAAGTTCCGCGTTACAGCGTGATTGAAATGTAAAGGCAATGTTTCCTCGTTAGCAGAGACGGCATTCACAGTAAACACGGCATTCACGGTAAAACACGGCATTCACGGTAAAACACGGCATTCACGGTAAACACAGCATGTCGGCTTTACATTTCTAGCGCGCAATCTGTAACGCTTCAGTCATACAGACTGAATAGAGCTCTAACTGTAAATGAAATGCTCTAGCTCCAGTGGTGTTGGTGACGTCTGCATCTGGACCATGAGTTACTTGGTAGTTGATGAGGTGAGTTTCGTCTTTACTATATAAAGCGCTTTGAGGGTCTGGAAAAGCGTTACATATACAATCGATTAAAAACTCATTACAACTCTTTTGCTTGGTTATCAGCATTTCTTCATGACAATGACAACTTCGATGTGTGCCAAAAATATAGCTCTGTTTATGGTGAAGGGAAGGTCTACGCATAAAAATAGAATGTTGACTTGAATGGGAATGTCCGCTCTGATAGTTACATTTATATGGGCTTTCATAGGACTTGCTTTGGCTGGTTGCCATATAGATATCTAAGGGAGAAGGATATGTGTGAGATATTCAAGAGATATTTGTGAGCAGGAAACAGTACAGAATGATATACTATACTATAGATTATCTTTGGCCTCAAAAAGAAAGGATCAACTTTGGAAACATAGCATCAACTCTTCTTATCAACTCGGACATCAGTGCTTTAAAGAAAAACATATAGATATGCTTACATTAGACTTCAAAAATCCCAACCAACCCTTTCTCGAAGCCCCAATTTAATACAATATGGCTATAATATGTATAAAAATAAATTTTTGCTACTATTAAAACAGAGCCCTGAGGGTTTTCATGGTCTTGTCTGATAATATCTGTCATTTCCACTTCCTGTCACAGGACATCAATCTCCTTGGGTGAATTCAGGGACGTGAAGCACTCTGAACGTTGCAGATAGAAATAGAATGAATAGAGCTGATGCAATTCCCTATTCGTATATTGACAATCATTTCTGTTCTGCACGATATATTTCTATCTTTGTTACAGCCTTCTGAACAGGCCCCTTCTTTCTTTACCAGTTCCATTCTGTTCTTTTCTGTTGGCAGGGAGTTACCTCCATAGATTTGACTGTCAGGAAGTTATCTCCATAAGCTCCATAGGGACTAATTCGATTCTATTGCGAGTGTTGTTTTCATTTGGCACCAAACGGAAGAAAAAAAACAGGAAAAGACTCATTGGGCTTGTCAAATAAAAAACACTAATTTTCATTTTCTGTTGCACTGAATTAGGGTCCTAATGAATACGACCCTAGCAAGCCACACCAACCATCACCTCAGATGTCTGTTCGTTCGTTTCCTCAATCCCCAGTCCCCCACCCACTAAAATGTCAGGTCTCCCTCCGAAAAATCCGGAGAATATTTTTTTCTCTTCCACATATGGAAGATTGAAGGGCCCTTAGTCCTGATTGGCTGGCTGTGGTGAAAGCCCCCAGCTCATTGGATCCACCATTGACCCAATCCCCAATTCCTACACTCTCATTGGCTTCTCTGTCTCTCAGTGGTTCTTTTCCACCCAATCCCAGCTCTCGTCACTGTCCTTCCTGTTTTTCTCAGCCTGGATGATTTCCCGGTAGCGCCGGCGGAAGAAACCCATCTGGGAGAGGGGGAAGGAGAGGAGGATGACAAGGAGAGGGGAGAGAATAAAAACACTTGTTGTTAGCTCAGGGTCAGTGGTGAGGTGTAGTGGCCAGATGTTTAACCTGTTAAGATTTACATGTCTCTATTCCATTATCTCTGCTCATATGGGCATCAACAATCAACAGTTTCTAGAATCTCAGGGGCAAAGGTTAGGGAGTGAGATGGACCTATGGCCAGATGTTTGACTCATGTCAGTTGTTCTTTGGGTCAGCGGTTTCATATTGTTTGTATGTACGGTATTATATACTCTAGGCCAGTGAAAGACTGACAGTAAAGGTAGGAGGAGAGGGTGTGCTAGCAGTGGGTCGGATTCAAACCCTCGCTTGCACTGGTGCATGCATCCCTGAGGCAGTGGCTTAGACCGCTAGACCACTCCAGGAGCCACCGTAGGCAGTTGTTCTAAGGGCCAATGGGAAGGAGCATTTGCCAGTGAGGTGGACCTATGGCCAGATGTTTGACCTGTTAAGATTTACCAGTCTCTATTACACTGGCCACCAGGCAGCAACCACCAGGATAGAACCACATTGAATGAAGTTCCAGGCTTCCTTTGCTGGAGATGCACTGTTGAGGCCCTTTTCTCCATTAGGAGCCCAAAGTGAGCTTCCGGGCCCTGCTGTTGTGGTGTCTTCCTTGTGCGTCTCATTTTTTATATTGTTTTATGTAGTTTCTACTATTCTAAATGTTTTATTTGATGATGATGTGCTGATTGTATGTGGTACTGTCATTATAGTATGGTATGTTGTCTTTTCTCTCTCGCATTGATTTCATTCATATATCTCGATTGACCAGACCGTTTATTGATACAGACCTCTAGTCTGCGTCTCAAATGGCAGATGTAGGATCTTAATTTGAGCCAGTTTGCTACAGCAGAAAAATAATCCTGTAGCAACATGAAACTGAATTATTATGTGGATTATAATTCATGGACATTTTTTTTAGGGGTTGATACAGTTTGTGGAAATTCTACTTTTTTGAACCTTGAATACACTACAAGTTTGCATTTCCTGCTGGCAGGAAAATTCTCAGCAACAAAAGAGTGATCATATTAAGATCTTACATATGTACATACAGTATTGCACTACTTCTGACCAGAGCCCTATGGACCCTGGTCAAAAGTGGGGCACTATATAGGGAATAGGGTGCCATTTGGGACACCACTGCCTCTCAGGAATTTCCAGAAAAAGGGAAATAGTGGACATGGCGCTTGTAAGAGGGGTTTATTTTGGCAGGGTGCAAGGACCTGGGCAAAGGGGATGGCTGGTGTCTCTCTCTCTCACACACACACTTGCACACACACACACACACACTTGCACACACACACTTGCACACACACACACTTGCACACACACACACACACACACACACACACACACACACACACACACACACACACACACACACACACACACACACACACACACACACACACACACACACACACACACACACACACACACACACGATATCCCAGGACCAACATTCCAGGGTTTAGTCATGGTTTTCCCAGTGGAAAAAAAATAAGGGAGTAGGAAAAGAGGAAAAGAATAGGAGTTTTGTGTGAAGACAATTAAGAGGGGGGAGGCCTCTTGTCTGGACATCAGTGTGATTGCCATTTCCCCTTTCTTTCATGTGTGTAGTATGGTGTGTGTGTCTGCTTGACTGTGTGTGTGTGTGTGTGGTATGTATGGTTGGTGTAAATTATAGTGAGTTCTCTGTTTTGTTCCTGGGATGGTTGTTAAAGACTGGCCAAGAGCACCTCCCCTGTGACTGACTGCATGCCGCTCTAATCCAAGAGAAGCAGCACTTCACAACTGGACTCTGTGTGAACCAATCTCTGGACAACCTAGCACTGGCAAAGGCTTGATGGCTGAAATGTGTTCATTGCGACTGCTGATAATAATTCAAAGTCATAGTTTATTTGAGAGTGCTGACTGTCTTTTTCAGAAGAAATGCAGCACTGCCACAGACAAACCAAGAGGCTCTACACAAATTGCCTAATGCAGCTTGTTGTTTAACGAGCTTACGCATTAGCACGGGGAGAAAATGTTCCTCTGACAATATGCCAAATGACATTAGCCAATGATGGCGACATTATACCAGGGCTCTCCGACCCTGTTCCTGGAGAGCTACAGTCATGTATGTTTTAGCTCCAACCCTAATCTAGCGCACCTGATTCTAATAATTAGCTGGTTGATAAGCTGAATCAGGTTAGTTACAACTGGGGTTGGCGTGAAAACCTACAGGAGGGTAGTTCTCCAGGAACTGGGTTGGCGTGAAAACCTACAGGAGGGTAGTTCTCCAGGAACAGGGTTGGAGTGAAAACCTACTGGAGGGTAGTTCTCCAGGAACTGGGTTGGAGTGAAAACCTACTGGAGGGTAGTTCTCCAGGAACAGGGTTGGAGTGAAAACCTACTGGAGGGTAGTTCTCCAGGAACAGGGTTGGAGAGCCCTACATTATACATTACCATGACACAAACTACAGCAATTAAAGATAGTGCCATTAAGTGGTGAGGAAACTAATTATGTAGATTAGAGATAATTATTATAATTATTATAGGAAAAATGTGTCAAATTAGTAAATGACAGGGTACAGTCCTTAATGACCCCAGCCTTGATTACTTTGTGTTAGAATTTGGAGGTGTGGTTAACGTTTTGACCTGGATACAGGTCAACCAGAGTTGGAGGCTACAGTGTAGACTAGAGCACGATGAGGGTGTGTTTTCCAGTTAGAGGGGAGGTGTTCTAGGCTATAGTCTAAAACAATATGAGGGACAAACACCTCCCAATAACAACGCAATAACCAAGTATAGTCCATACTATTCGCTGTACTGCAGAAGACAATGTGTGTTTGTGTGTGTGTGTGTGTGTGAGAGTCTAAATGTGTGTGTGTGTGTTACCTTCCAGAGCAGCACAGCCAGCAGTAGGAAGATGAGTATTCCCACCAGCAGGCTGATGGCAATGATCCAACCAACAACATAGCCCCTTGGCTCCTGGCTGTGGAGCGCCTCAAACACCAGCTGCAACACAATAAGAATACAGTCAAACATCAAACACAGAGACATCCAGCCAACCACTCAGCCCCTCGGCTCCTGGAACACCACCTAAAACACAACAAGAAGACAAATAGACTTTGACGTACAGACACAACAAGATTACAGTCAATCACAAATATATACACTAACACTCATCTGGAAAATATGGTTTGTTTCTGAAATATGATGTATACCTACAACTATGCTAACTTTCCCGAGTGATGGAAATGTGAAAGATGCGAAATTTGAGGCTACAGACAAGATTACATTGGAAACACAGAGAAATACTGTACACAAACCAAGATCACATTACAACAGACAGACACACGGACACAGAGACGAGTTTAAAATAAAACCCAGAGACCTGCTCACCTGTGTCTCATTATCTAGAAATACCAAAGATCCAAAGCTCTCTATGAGAACTGTATCAGTCTATATCTGACAGACAAACCAGACCACGGAAGACATTCCCATTGGACTGTGGCCGAATCCCAAAGGGCACCCTGTTCCCTAACGAGTGTACACATTTTGACCAGGGCCCAATGAGAGCTGGTCAAAAGTAGTGCACTATGTAGGGAATAGGGTGCTATTTGGGATGCAGGCACAGTGGGAATATCTTCTACGGTCTGGTGGAGAATCAAATGTTATTGGTCACATACACATATTTAGCAGATGTTATTGCAGGTGTAGTGAAATGCTTGTGTTCCTAGCACCAACAGTGCAGTAGTATCTAACAGTTCACAACAATGCACACAAATTTAAAAGTAAAAGAATGGAATTAAGAAATATATAAATATTAGGAGGATCAGTGTCGGAGTGGCATTGACTAAAATACAGTAGAATAGAATACAGTATATACAGTCCATATGAAATGACTAAAACAGGATGTAAACATTATTAAGGTGACTAGTGTTCCACTTTTAAAGTGACCAGTGATTCCATGTCTATGTACATAGGGCAGCAGCCTCTTAAGGTGCAGGGTTGAATGACGACTGCATGATGATGCCATTTCCTGGTTGATAATAGTGTCTGCTGTGAAATGTCTTACTTTTTAAACAGGCTCACGGGAAGTTCCTTTTTGGAACAATAGTGAGAGTATTACTTGGTCTCTGTCCCAAATGGCACCCTATTCCATTTAAAGTGCACTACTTTTGACCAGGACCCATAGGGCTCTGGTCAAAGCCCTAGTCAAAAGTAGTGTGCACTACAGGGAATAGGGAGCCATTTGGAATGCAAGCTTGGCTGTGTCAGAGACTGGAATGTCTGGAGGACTATTCCAAGGTGACTTTTAAAAGGAGTTGGATGAAGCAAGAATGTCTGAGAAAGATAGAGGATCCCATGGCGTTATATGATTTCAAATCAATCCTTCAATTGCAGCATTCTTGTTCTAATCTAAGAAAAGAGTAGAATATTCTGTTGCATAAAATACCTGTTACCCAGCTACATTTGAAGTGTTTAGTTATTTCATTGTACATGTGAACGTATTTCAGAACATGAATCAAATCAATCCTACTATTGCATCATCCTCACACAGTAAGGCCACAGATAATATTGTGCTGCACATTATGTGATACAAATCAAAATTGGAGCTATGTATATAGCCATTGCAGTGTATATGACATGAGATTTTAAAACAACATTGAAACTACTGTATGGTCAGCTCATTTATGAATTTAAGAGAACTGGTTTGTTAAATTCAAAGGAGAACTTCATAACACACATTCTCAGTCTGAACAAACAGACAGTCTGATCCCACTATAAATTCTAGGTCTAAGTCATTTTTGCCTGCTTCCCGTGACATTAATTCACAATGACCCACTAAATTATCTGTGTTTACTCTGACAAAATCCTTAGTTGACTTAACCCTTCATAATTTAGCTAAGTGCCAACCTCCAAGGCCAGAGAGGGAGTGAGCCTAAATATTGTCTCTGGAGGGGAGACGTGGTCTCAAACACGCGCACACACACTTCTATAGGTGGCAACCAGACAGTGTGTGTTTGTGTCTGTGCTTGATTGAGCTTGCCTGGCTTAATGGACCAATTGAACTGCAAAGCTCGCCCATCTGACACTCCAGGCAGGCTAGAGCAAACAATCAAAATATGTAAGAAAGATCAGCGATAGTGTTTCAACCCAGGGCAGGAAACCCTTCTCCTGTACCTCCATCCTAGACATCAGGCTTCCACAATAACACACCATTCCAACTGGAATATATGGTGCATAGCGAAAAGGAAAAAGGACCATGAAATATGGAAGAATTTCACCTCTTTAAACTCTAACGCGTTCCGTTAAGAATACTGTCAGGATACGTCCCAAATGGCACCCTATTCCTGATATCGCGCACTACTTCTGTGATCAAAAGTACGAGCACTATATATGGAATAGGGTGCCATTTGGGATGCGTGCGCAGCGTTATCAAGAGTGTTTCACCGTGTGAGACTCCAGTCCTCATGGGATAAGGATGCAAATGTGGCATGAAAAACGCAACACCGGCCGAACAACAGACAGAGAAGACAGAGACCCAGAAGGTGACTAAGATAAATCTTCTTTAACCGTCACTCCTCCTGAACGCTTTCCCACATTTGTAAAAAAAAAAAAAAAAATCCATTGTGGAATTCTGCCTTCTGTCATTACGAATGCCAAATCACTTGCGTGTGTGCAATGGGAACGTATGTTACATTCTGATCTGTACTCTGACTGACTCCAGCTGAGTTTGTGCTGGGCTAACAACGTTGAACAAATGTCTACGCCTGCGGGTACTAAAACTTAAGGAACCATTTAAGGCGAGTCTTCTATTGCTGAGCTTTATAACTCATACATTATTTTTGTTCTCCCATCATTTACCAGGACCTGTTTGCATGGCATGGGTGATAAACTAAATCTTGTCAGCTGTTGATAAGTAGCAGGCTTGCTGGGAAAAGGGCCCCATCGCAGTAAAGATAAACCGAGACTACTGCACCCCGAGGGAGCACAGGAACCTACGCCAGGAGATGAAGCTACGAGCTGGGGCCTGGAGGTCATCAATATAATCAGCTGAGAGGATCTGGGATGAGGGGATCACTTCATTCCACTGGTCCACAGGCACATCCAATCACTCAACGCAAAGGCCTGCTGCCCTGTGTGAGTGTGTATGTGTGTGTGTGTGTGCTACCCTGCTGTCCTTGAGGACTCACCCCCCCCCCAAAATACAACCCCCATGACATCCAGGTTGAGCTGGTTTCCTGCCACCAGCTGCTCCCCGGGCTTAAATCAAGATTCAGCTTCTAGATTCACCCCTCAAGGCTAGCTGAGGTACAACACCTAATAGTATTAAACTGTCTGTCTCACTGACATCATGTTGTGTCTACTACATGCTGAAACTGATCCCCTCAAACATGCTGATTGGGTCACACATACTGTAAAGTGCTTTGCAGTAATACATCTGTGTGAGTGATGTTCTTACTGAAGTGTCTTCTGATAGGCCCTCTGGTACCTCCATGGCCCTCCCGTCCACTCTCACATTACCCCTCGTCACGAACTGGATCAACGACGAGCTGTCCTATAGGTGTGTGAGGAGAAGGGGGAGGGGGGATAAATAGAAGGTGGGCGGGGGTTTAATACAACTTCCTTCAGATCCATAATGCAATACCAATATACTTGTGTAATAACCATGTACAGTAACAATGTAATAATCATGTACAGTAACAATGTAATAATCATGTAATAACCGTGTAACAACCTTGTAAAAACCATGTAACAACCATGTAATAATGTAATACGTAACAACCATGTAATAATGTCATATGTAATAACCATGTAATAACATGTAATGTCATATGTAATAACCATGTAACAATGTCATATGTAATAACCATGTAACAACCATGTAACAATGTCATATGTAATAACCATGTAACAACCATGTAACAATGTCATATGTAATAACCATGTAACAATGTCATATGTAATAACCATGTAACAATGTTATATGTAATAATCATGTAACAATGTCATATGTAATAATCATGTAACAACCATGTAACAATGTCATATGTAATAACCATGTAACAACCATGTAACAACCATGTAACAATGTCATATGTAATAATCATGTAACAATGTCATATGTAATAATCATGTAACAACCATGTAACAATGTCATATGTAATAACCATGTAACAACCATGTAACAATGTCATATGTAACAACCATGTAACAATGTTATGTAATAATCATGTAACAATGTCATATGTAATAATCATGTAACAACCATGTAACAATGTCATATGTAATAATCATGTAACAACCATGTAACAATGTCATATGTAATAATCATGTAACAATGTCATATGTAATAATCATGTAACAACCATGTAACAATGTCATATGTAATAATCATGTAACAACCATGTAACAATGTCATATGTAATAATCATGTAACAGCCATGTAACAATGTCATATGTAATAATCATGTAACAACCATGTAACAATGTCATATGTAATAATCATGTATCAACCATGTAACAATGTCATATGTAATAATCATGTAACAACCATGTAACAATGTCATATGTAACAACCATGTAACAATGTCATATGTAATAACCATGTAACAACCATGTAACATTGTCATATGTAACAACCATGTAACAATGTCATATGTAATAACCATGTAACAACCATGTAATAATCATGTAACAACCATATAACAATGTCATATGTAACAACCATGTAACAATGTCATATGTAATAACCATGTAACAACCATGTAACAACCATGTAACAATGTCATATGTAACAACCATGTAACAATGTCATATGTAATAACCATGTAACAACCATGTAATAATCATGTAACAACCATATAACAATGTCATATGTAATAACCATGTAACAACCATGTAATAATCATGTAACAACCATGTAATAATTATGTAATAACCATGTGCATACCCGATTCAGTATCTCTGTGTTTAGTAGAAGTTTCACATCTATACTGATAGCATCCTCTTTGGTCTGGGAGCCTAGAGTACATGAGATAGTTAAACATGCTCTCCCTGGCCGGTCACAATCCTGTTGGAGAGAGAGATGAGGTAGAGAGACAGTGAGAGGGGGAATTGGGAGAGAAAGAGAGAGAGCGAGCGAGGTGGAGAGAGAGAGGAAGGATAGGGATTGAGAGAGAGAAAGAGAGAGAGAGAGAGAAGGGGGAGAGGGACAGAGAGAAAGAAGGGGGATATAGAGCGGGAGCGATATAGAGCGGGAGCGAGAGAGAGCGCGAGAGAAGGGGGAGAGACATAGGGACACAGAGAGAGAAAGAATGGGGGATAGAGAGCGGGAGCGAGAGAGAGAAGTGGAGAGAGATAGGGACACAGAGAGAGAAAGGGGGGATAGAGAGAGGGAGAGAGGACAGAGAGAGAAAGAAGGAGAGAGAGGTGAACAGTTGTTACACTACAACACACATCATACATCAGCAGGGGAAATACCTTCAGTGAACCCTAAAACTCCACTGACTGTGACTGTCCCAAGTGTGTGTGGAAGTGTGTGTGCATGCATCTGTATGTTTGCATGAGTGCGTCTGTGTGTGAAACTTTCTATTTTTGTGCCTATGTGTGTGTGTGTGTGTGTTTCTCTCTCTGTGTCTGTGTTGTGTGTTTCTCTCTCTGTGTCTGTGTTGTGTGTTTCTCTCTCTGTGTCTGTGTTGTGTGTTTCTCTCTCTGTGTCTGTGTTGTGTGTTTCTCTCTCTGTGTCTGTGTTGTGTGTTTCTCTCTCTGTGTCTGTGTTGTGTGTTTCTCTCTCTGTGTCTGTGTTGTGTGTTTCTCTCTCTGTGTCTGTGTTGTGTGTTTCTCTCTCTGTGTCTGTGTTGTGTGTTTCTCTCTCTGTGTCTGTGTTGTGTGTTTCTCTGTGTCTGTGTTATGTGTTTCTCTCTCTGTGTGTGTTGTGTGTTTCTCTCTCTGTGTGTGTTGTGTGTTTCTCTCTCTGTGTCTGTGTTATGTGTTTCTCTCTCTGTGTCGTGTATTTCTCTCTCTGTGTCTGTGTTGTGTGTTTCTCTCTCTGTGTCTGTGTTGTGTGTTTCTCTCTCTGTGTCTGTGTTATGTGTTTCTCTCTCTGTGTCTGTGTTGTGTGTTTCTCTCTGTGTCTGTGTTATGTGTTTCTCTCTGTGTCTGTGTTATGTGTTTCTCTCTCTGTGTCTGTGTTGTGTGTTTCTCTCTCTGTGTCTGTGTTGTGTGTTTCTCTCTCTGTGTCTGTGTTGTGTGTTTCTCTCTCTGTGTCTGTGTTGTGTGTTTCTCTCTCTGTGTCTGTGTTGTGTATTTCTCTCTCTGTGTCTGTGTTGTGTGTTTCTCTCTCTGTGTCTGTGTTGTGTGTTTCTCTCAATGTGTCTGTGTTGTGTGTTTCTCTCTCTGTGTCTGTGTTGTGTTTCTCTCTGTGTCTGTGTTGTGTTTCTCTCTCTGTGTCTGTGTTGTGTATTTCTCTCTCTGTGTCTGTGTTGTGTGTTTCTCTCTGTATGCGTGTGTGTTTATTTACCAGGACCCTGCGGCCAGACTTGGTGAAGAAGGCGAAGATGGTGTGGAAGATATTCTCTCTGTCCTGGGGGATGGTACAGGGCTGGGGGTTCCTGTGGGGGGTACAGTTCCCTCGCCCCTCCGCCACCTGGGGAGATGGAGGGAGAGGGGGAGAGAGGAGGGGGAAGTTGAGGGAGGAGAGGGAGGATAGGAGTTGGAGAGAGAAATATCTCAGAATTGTTCAACAATATACACATTCTACAAGTAAGTAATAACAGAGGATTCTCCTGAGAGCCCAATAATGTTATTTTTAAGACCCACTGATGTGCATACAAATATATTTATCATAATGTTAAAGGTTTAACAATATGTTTATTGGTTTAACATGATTTTTACTTGTTTTAAAAAGTACAAGGACTGGGTGCCTGTGGGACCGTCGGTGAGTGAAGAGAAAAGACTCTGGTTCATTAGACTCGGCCTTCAGCTTGTAGGGGTCCCCAGGGTGTGAGCTTGAGAGTGTGGATGTGGAGACTGTCTCTGTCCCAAATGGGAACCTACTTCCTATATAGTGCTCTGGTCAAAAGTAGTACACTATATAGGGAGTAGGCTGCCATTTGGGACGCAAGCCTGTCTATCAGGCATACTGTCAGCTATTCCTGCTGATGTCCCAGGATTATGGGTCTTAGGGGTTGAGAGGAAGTTCTGTCCCCCAGCAGGAGGGCAGGAGGTGGGGGTAGAAAACGACAGACGGTGCCGCTCCCTGACAGGTTTCCCATATGGAGTGATTTAGAGCCAGGGTGGTTTATCACCACCAACCATACCCCCAGGGAACACTTCCCCTTTCCTCTCTCTGCTTACCCTTTCCTCTGCCTCCCCCCTCTCCCCCCATATCTCTCTCTTTGTCGCTCTTTCTTTCTCCCTCCCCCACCATTTCTCTCTCTCTACTATCCCTCTTTTTCTCCCTCTGTCTCGCTCCACTGTCTCGCTCCACACTCTGTTTCTCTCTCTCCATCTCTCCATCTCTACCCGACCCCCCCTTTTTCTTTCTCTCTCTCACAACCTCACCCTCTCTCTTATCCAGAAGGGGAAGTGTCCTATAACCTCTCCATTGTCTGTTTTATACCACCCACTACCTCTCTACCCCTTCAGAGCACTATTTTATTCTATTTACAATCGCTACACTTTTATGACTTTGGGCTTAACTGTCCAGGGTGTCCTGTGTTTTTGTTACTTCAATCCACTGCCTGAGAAAGAGTCATGTCTGTGACCCAAATTGCACTCTGTTCCCTATATAGGGCACTACTTTGTCGGGAATAGGATGCCATTTTGGACAGACAATATCATTCATACAGTGGGTTAACTTGAACTCTGTCTGTTAGATGAGAGAGAGAGAGAGATATAGAAAGAGTGAGGTGAGAGAGAATGCGAAAATGAGATAGAAAGAGAGAGAGAGAGAGAGAATGAGAGCGATAAAGAATGAGAGAGAGAGAGAGAGAGACAGAGAGAGAGAGAGAGAAAGAAAGAGAGAGAGAGAAAGAGAGAGGAGAGAGAAAGAGAGAGGAGAGAGAAAGGAGAGAGAGAGTGAGAGAAAGAGAGAGAAAGAGAGAAAAAGAGAGAGAGGAGAGAGACTCCCTGCTGGAAGATAATTTAATGGTATGGAATTCTGAATAGATTGATGGTATGTTTAGTTTCCCTAGAGTAAGGACCACAGCTCATTTTGCTGTGATACATTATATCAATAAAGACATTGTTGACTCTCAAAAGCTGGTTTTGTTTTACGACTGCATCATTATTGTACATGAAAAAAAAAAAAAATTCTGGCATCAGTGTGTAGCCCACCATTTGGTGCCAGACAGGTGTTGGACTAATTAACCAATTATGTTTATTTATTTTGTATCCATTGCTACCAGATTCTTAGTTAATACCAATCAAATATCAGGTAAGTATAATCTTAAACCGAGCTCCTAAATAAAGGGTTAACTTGTTGTTTTTTTTACACTGAAATCAATACGTTAGGGTGAATGTAAGATCATGACTGGAAATCAAACTAACTGCAACGCGCCAAGTTTTTTTGCTCGTTTTTCTTGCATGTTTATTTTGTCTGTTAATAGATGTCTGTCACGCTGAAATACAGTATAAGGAGAACATCTCACTGTAAAATCCTTATCCATATAGGACAGAGAGACTACATATTCAGACAGTGTTAATTAACACAGACAAAGGGTGTATCCAAAATGGCACCCTATTCCCTATGTAGTGCACTACTTTTGACCAGGGCCCCAGTTTCTGATCGCTGGGACTCCAAATCTACGTTGGGGATGTTATAGAATAGTAGAATGATCTGCAGGTGTCCCATTACCCCCCGTTTCCCCCGCCATCTCCCCGTTAGTTCCATGCGAGCTATCTGATCCTTCCAAGTGATTCCAGATGTGGTGACGCAGGGTGGGATACGGTCTGCAGTCTCTGCTCCAGTCCTCCCATTCACACAGTCAACACAATTAACAGGTTGAGCTCTCCCCTGATCTACCTATATGCAGGGGTTATGATAACACAGCACCCACTGAGGGTATGGAGTTTCTCAGCCTAAATGAGAAACTGCGGTTCTGAAACAAAATGGTCGCCCAGCCAGGCTAGCTATAGTAGCTGTATCAACATTTCTTTCCCCTTTATAGATTTTTTGGGGGGCTCAAAAGGTGCCTCGCACTGTTCTAACAGGTCCTGTGTTCCATGACCCGAGACAGATAAACTAGCAGCTTGTATTAAAGTGTTTGCTACTGTGGATCCAGAGCACTCGGCCATGAAGGCAAACAAGAGTGATAGACTTCATTCTGTAGGATAAAGGCAACAAAGGATGTGGATGGCCTGTAGGTCGATAAACCAATAAATAACGCCAGAGGTACTGATGTTTGGGCGAATGGGTAAATAGTGTGGGGAGACTGCTGTTGGACATATACACAGCGAAATAATGTTATGGGTCTCCCCTCTGAGCCTGGTTCTTGTCTAGATATCTTCCTTCTAGGAAGTTTTTCACTAGCCTTTTGCTTGCCCTTTGAAGTCCAGGCTCGGTTAAGCATTAGCATGCTTCAGTTCGGCTGGCGCCTAGCTGAACTTGGCTAGGCAAACCGAACGAATGTGCTCGCATAGTCCCTTAAAAGACCTTCGCTTGAACAATTAGAAAAAAAGCGCCAATAGCACTATTTGTCCACTTTGAGATGCCATAGCCAATATACACTTCCTCAAAATTGTTAGAATTAAACTCAAGAAATCTGTCATTCATTTCGATGTTTTTGCCGAGGAGATCTCAGTCACGCAATTTTACTTCTAACTAAGATGTTTAGTGCAGTATTTCTCAATAACAAATTGTGCATAAAAACGAGTCATCTCTCGTTTAATGACAAAAAAATACTTTATTGAAGAATCCCTACTGCTGACCAATCACCGTCGAAGGGGCGTAGACTTCGGCTACTGACCTTGGCTTGCCTCGAGAAAGAATGATGTGAGCCCGAACAGCCCCTCCAAAAAACTTACCGAAGTTCAAAACAAACAAAAACGGCACAAAATACCGTCATGAGCCCTATTTGCGCGGGACTAGAATTACTATAGATTACCCCAGCATGTCCGTTTTTCCAGTGGACGATTCGGATGGGATTAGTTTTACCAAACTGCCCCTGCAATCATTTGTTTTCCTCATTCAAAATTGACCGCTATGAAGGAAGCCTGGAGGCTCTGCAGGCGAGAAGATATTTCAAATGTCTAGGAATATGCTGATATTGACCTGATGACTTTCAGTCAAAATAATAATGCATATCAATTCACTTCCTTCAACCTACGCAGACATTTAATTACCTGACGTATTTTGCAATTTATCAATTCATTAGCACAATATCGTCCACTTCATTATTTAAAAGAGATGTATGGCACTAGGAAAGTTGATATGTGACAAAACAGATCATTCATCTGTAGGCCAAAGCATAGCACTTTGTTTAAGTGTCGATTTGTTCCCATGTTCTTACCCAAACTGGGTGCTCCACCTGTTAAACTCTGTAATATCCCTTAAAATACAGGAATGATGATTCGCACAGGATAAGTATTATCAGAGGACCTGGGAGTTTTCTGAAAAACAGTAGGTTTTTAGGGCTGGGATAACAACCTTCCTGTAAAAATGAGTGACATGGCAGATTCGGACAGGACTAAAATGACAGATGTGGTGATTTGTGCTCGTGCACATAATTCCATTACCCGAGCTGCCGCAGTAAAACCGCCCCAATAGGGCTATAATATATGCACAAACTGTTTTGGCTGGGAAGCATGCGGACGCCTTCGGTGTAAAGCACTTTGTAGAGTCTGCTGATGTAACAAGGACCTTATACATGAGTCTGATTCATAGACTGCTTTTGGATGGATGGATTGGTAAATAATGTAGATACCGGTCGACCATTTGGACAGACAGGTAAAAAGACTGTTGTTGGCAGACAGGTAGGCCAGACTGAGGTACACATCTGCCCTTTTGCCAGCTAGATAGACAGACAGACAGACAGACAGACAGACAGACAGACAGACAGACAGACAGACAAACAGACACAGACAGACACACAGACAGACAGACCTGTGAGTCCATGATGAGGAACATGTCGGCCCCATTGCCAGCCAGCCGGTTGGGGATCCTGATGTCCACTATGGAGCCAGGGAGCCGGCTGGGGCCATTGTTGATCACCTGGAAGAAGATGAGAAAGAGGGAAATATTAGGGAGAGAAATATTTTGGAGGGTAGAGAGAAATAGAAAGTCGGGGGTTAGAGAGGTAGAGAATTGAGGTTAGAGAGAGATGGTGGGGGCGGTGCCTAGCTCCACTCCCATTCCCCAGGCGCTCTCATTTGTTGACTTCTGTAACCGTAAAAGTCTTGGTTTCATGCATGTTAACATTAGAAGCCTCCTCCCTAAGTTTGTTTTATTCACTGCCCTAGCAGACTCTGGCTTAGGAAGACCACCAAAAACCCTGAAAGTTCCATCCCTAACTATAACATTTTCCGACAAGATAGAACTGCCAAAGGGGGCGGGGTTTCAATCTACTGCAGGGATAGCCTGCAAAGTTCTCTAATACTATCCAGGTCTGTGCCCAAACAATTTGAGCTTCTACTTTTAAAAATCCACCTCTCCAGAAACAAGTCTCTTACCGTTGCCGTTGCCCCCAGCTGTGCCCTGGACAAAATATTGCGAATTGATTGCCCCCCCTCCCCCCATCTATCTTCAGAGTTCGTTCTGTTAGGTGACCTAAACTGGGACATGCTTAACACCCCGGCCATCCTACAATCTAAGCTTGATGCTCTCAATCTCACACAAATTATTAATGAACCCACCAGGTACAACCCCAAATCCATAAACACGGGCACCCTCATAGATATCATCCTAACCAACCTGCCCTCCAAATACACCTCTGCTGTCTTCAACCAGGATCTCAGCGATCACTGCCTCATTGCCTGCATCCGTAATGGGTCCGCGGTCAAGCGACCACCCCTCATCACTGTCAAATGCTCCCTAAAACACTTCTGCGAGCAGGCCTTTCTATTCGACCTGGCCCGGGTATCCTGGAAGGATATTGACCTCATTCCGTCAGTAGAGGACGCTTGGTTGTTCTTTAAAAGTGCTTTCCTCACCATCTTAAATAAGCATGCTCCATTCCAAAAAATTTGAACAAGGAACAGATATAGCCCTTGGTTCACTCCAGACCTGACTGCCCTTGACCAGCACAAAAACGTCCTATGGCGTACTGCATTAGCATCGAATAGCCCCCACGATATGCAACTTTTCAGGGACGTTAGGAACCAATATACACAGGCAGTTAGGAAAGCAAAGGCTATCTTTTTCAAACAGACATTTGCATCCTGTAGCACTAACTCCAAAAAGTTTTGTGACACTGTAAAGTCCATGGAGAATAAGAGCACCTTCTCACAGCTGCCCACTGCACTGAGGCTAAGAAACACTGTCACCACCGATAAATACGCAATAATTGAGAATTTCAATAAGCATTTTTCTACTGACCATGCTTTCCACCTGGCTGCCCCGACCCCGGTCAACAGCCCTGCACCCCTCACTGCAACTTGCCCAAGCCTCCCCATTTCTCCTTCACCCAAATCCAGATAGCTGATGTTCTGAAAGAGCTGCAAAATCTGGACCCCTACAAATCAGCAGGGCTAGACAATCTGGACCCTCTCTGAAATTGTTGCAACCCCTATTACTAGCTTGTTTCAACCTCTCTTTTGTATCATCTGAGATCCCCAAAGATTGGAAAGCTGCCATGTTCATCCCCCTCTTCAAAGGGGGAGACACTCTAGACCCAAACTGCTACAGACCTACAGTGCCTTGCGAAAGTATTCGGCCCCCTTGAACTTTGTGACCTTTTGCCACATTTCAGGCTTCAAACATAAAGATATAAATCTGTATTTTTTTGTGAAGAATCAACAACAAGTGGGACACAATCATGAAGTGGAACGACATTTATTGGATATTTCAAACTTTTTTAACAAATCAAAAACTGAAAAATTGGGCGTGCAAAATTATTCAGCCCCCTTAAGTTAATACTTTGTAGCGCCACCTTTTGCTGCGATTACAGCTGTAAGTCGCTTGGGGTATGTCTCTATCAGTTTTGCACATCGAGAGACTGAAATGTTTTCCCATTCCTCCTTGCAAAACAGCTCGAGCTCAGTGAGGTTGGATGGAGAGCATTTGTGAACAGCAGTTTTCAGTTCTTTCCACAGATTCTCGATTGGATTCAGGTCTGGACTTTGACTTGGCCATTCTAACACCTGGATATGTTTATTTTTGAACCATTCCATTGTAGATTTTGCTTTATGTTTTGGATCATTGTCTTGTTGGAAGACAAATCTCCGTCCCAGTCTCAGGTCTTTTGCAGACTCCATCAGGTTTTCTTCCAGAATGGTCCTGTATTTGGCTCCATCCATCTTCCCATCAATTTTAACCATCTTCCCTGTCCCTGCTGAAGAAAAGCAGGCCCAAACCATGATGCTGCCACCACCATGTTTGACAGTGGGGATGGTGTGTTCAGTGTGATGAGCTGTGTTGCTTTTACGCCAAACGTAACGTTTTGCATTGTTGCCAAAAGGTTCAATTTTGATTTCATCTGACTAGAGCACCTTCTTCCACATGTTTGCTGTGTCTCCCAGGTGGCTTGTGGCAAACTTTAAACAACACTTTTTATGGATATCTTTAAGAAATGGCTTTCTTCTTGCCACTCTTCCATAAAGGCCAGATTTGTGCAATATACGACTGATTGTTGTCCTATGGACAGAGTCTCCCACCTCAGCTGTAGATCTCTGCAGTTCATCCAGAGTGATCATGGGCCTCTTGGCTGCATCTCTGATCAGTCTTCTCCTTGTATGAGCTGAAAGTTTAGAGGGACGGCCAGGTCTTGGCAGATTTGCAGTGGTCAGATACTCCTTCCATTTCAATATTATCGCTTGCACAGTGCTCCTTGGGATGTTTAAAGCTTGGGAAATCTTTTTGTATCCAAATCCGGCTTTAAACTTCTTCACAACAGTATCTCGGACCTGCCTGGTGTGTTCCTTGTTCTTCATGATGCTCTCTGCACTTTTAACGGACCTCTGAGACTATCACAGTGCAGGTGCATTTATACAGAGACTTGATTACACACAGGTAGATTGTATTTATCATCATTAGTCATTTAGGTCAACATTGGATCATTCAGAGATCCTCACTGAACTTCTGGAGAGAGTTTGCTGCACTGAAAGTAAAGGGGCTGAATAATTTTGCACGCCCAATTTTTCAGTTTTTGATTTGTTAAAAAAGTTTGAAATATCCAATAAATGTCGTTCCACTTCATGATTGTGTCCCACTTGTTGTTGATTCTTCACAAAAAAATACAGTTTTATATCTTTATGTTTGAAGCCTGAAATGTGGCAAAAGGTCGCAAAGTTCAAGGGGGCCGAATACTTTCGCAAGGCACCGTATATCTATCCCACCATGCCTTTCTAAGGTCTTCGAAAGCCAAGTTAACAAACAGATCACCGGCCATTTCGAATTCCACCGTACCTTCTCCGCTATGCAATCTGGTTTCAGAGCTGGTATACGGGTGTACCTCAGCCACGCTCAAGGTCCTAAACGATATCATAACCGCCATCAATAAGAGACAATACTGTGCAGCTGTTTTCATTGACCTGGCCAAGGCTTTCGACTGTCAATCACCATATTCTTATCGGCAGACTCAACAGCCGTGGCTTCTCAAAAGACTGCCTAGCCTGGTTCACCAACTACTTCTCTGACAGAGTTCAGTGTGTCAAATCGGAGGGCCTGTTGTCCAGAACTCTGGCAGTCTCAATGGGGGTGCCACAAGGTTCAAGCCTCGGGCCGACTCTTTTCTCTGTATAAATCAATGATGTCGCTCTTGTTGCTGGTGATTCTCTGATCCACCTGTACGCAGATGACACCATTCTGTATACTTCTGGCCCTTCTTCGGACACTGTTAACTAACCTCCAGACGAGCTTCAATGCCATACAACTCTCCTTCCGTAGCCTCCAACTGCTCTTAAGTGCAAGCAAAACTAAATGCATACCCTTCAACCGATCGCTGCCCAAACCTACCCACCCGTCCAGCATCACTACTCTGGACGGTTCTGACTTAGAATATGTGGACAACTACAAATACCTAGGTGTCTGGTTAGACTGTAAACTCTCCTTCCAGACTCACATTAAGCATCTCCAATCCAAAATTAAATCTAGCATCCTTCACTCATGCTGCCTAACATACTCCAGTAAAATTTACTATCCTACCGATCCCGAGCCTCCAACACTCTACTCAGAAAATTGGATGCAGTCTATCACAGTGCCATCCGTTATTGTCACCAAGCCCCACATACTACCCACCACTGCGACCTGTATGCTCTCGTTGACTGGCCCTCGCTTCATATCTGTCGCCAAACCCACTGGCTCCAGGTCATCTATAAGTTGTTGCTAGGTAAAGCCCCGCCTTATGTCAGCTCACTGGTCACCATAGCAGCACCCACCCGCAGCACGCGCTCCAGCAGGTACATTTCACTGGTCACCCCCAAAGCCAATTCCTCCTCCGGCCGCATTTTCTTCCAGCTCTCTGCTGCCAATGACTGGAACGAACTGCAAAAATCACTGAAGCTGGAGACTCATATCTCCCTCACTAGCTTTAAGCAACAGCTGTCAGAGCAGTTCACAGATCACTGCACTTGTACATAGCCCATCTGTAAATAGCCCATCCAATCTACCTCATCACCATATTGCTATTTACTTTGCATCCCAGTACCGCTACTTACACACTCATCTTCTGCACATCTATCACCCCAGTGTTTAATTTGCCATACTGTAATAATTTCGCCACTATGGCCTATTTATTGCCTCACCCTCCTTATCCTACCTCATTTGCACACACTGTATATAGACTTTCTCTATTGTATTATTGACTGTATGTTTGTTTATTCCATGTGTAACTCTGTGTTGTTGTTTGTGTCGCACTGCTTTGCTTTATCTTGACCAGGTCGCAGTTGTAAATGAGAACTTGTTCTCAACTGGCCTACCTGGTTAAATAAAGGTGAAATTAATCAAATAAACGGGGTGCCGGGAGGGGTGTCACCAGTACCTGAAAGGTGAAATTGAGTGGCTGGAAGTTACACTCCATGTCCTCCAGCTGGACGAAGCGAGAGGCATCGATGGAGTTCCCATACTCAAAGGACGTCGGGTTCACCACACTGTGGACAGACGGACGGACAGAGACAGACAGAATGTCAGGCATCAAGGCAGACAGGCAGGCAGATGGACAGTTAGACAGTTCAACTAACAGTCAGTCAGTCAGTCAGACAGACAGTAATTGGTATTGCACATTACCAACAGATTCATTTTTTTGTAACAAATTTGTGTAGGTCTGTATGTTTCATATATAAATTGACTGTAAGAGAGGGTGATTAAAGACTGGTGTGTGTTGTCCAGATGTTTTCTTTGTGTCCTGCGGGGGAGGAAGGCTGTTCTGTTGTTGTGAGAATGAAACATTTCAGCTTGAAAGCCCTTTATGTCTAGCTGCATTTTATCAGAGAGTTAGTTCGTTCAGAGAGAGAGAGAGAGAGCGAGGGACAGACACAGAGAGAGAAACACACAGAGAGAGAGACAAGAGAAACAGAGAGAGACAGACATAAAGAGAGTATAAATCAGAGAAAATGGAGAGAGAGATGCAATGTCCAAATGGCCAAGTTCCTCCACAGAGAGAAAACAGCTCAGCTACAGCTCTGCTGTCTGATAATGCTGTCTGATAATGTAACTCAGCTCTGTCAGTCTGGTGACTTTAATCTGTCAAGAGGCTTAGAACAGAGCTGTAGAGACCAGGCAGACACACAAACTAGCAGAGAAACTGAGCATTAGTTTGACTACCACTTTGATCTTAATGTGACCGTTTATATTAATCTTGATACAGTTAAAATAAACAGCTTGATTTTAGCCTACCATCTTATCATGCAGTCCTGCTGCTTGATTCTGTATATTTGAATAATCCATGGTGTTGTCTAGTGACTTCATCTGATAGCATATGTGTAGCATAAATTCAGAGTCTACGCACCAAGACAGTATGGGAATGTAGTGTGTTTGGCCCATAGAGATAGTTAGAGGATTCAACTTTGATATAACACATTTTTGCATGGGCATTGCCATCTTCTTCTTGAGTGCTATGGTTTGTAAATGGCTTTAAGCTATATCACCGCCATCTAGTGGCTACAATAAATGAATTACAATATTTGGTTCAGGACTCCAGCACTGCAGATGGCGGTAAAATCACTAATATTAGCTTTACGCTTTTTTCAAACACAAAATAAGCAAATTGACTACTTTAAAATGGAGATAGCCTTAATGGCGCTGCCCATGCTGGCACAGATGCCGTTATAGCACAGACACAAAGATCTTTCCATCTCTATGGTTTGGCCTAACTGTAATGAATGGCTTACAGTATGTCTAGAGTTAGCAGACCACTCCCATTGCAGACAAAGTAATTATGTTTTGTCCTCTTGCGCATTTTGAACCACTTACCCAGTGATAGTTGTGTCTACCTCATGGACCAGTGGGATAGAAAGATCCAAGGTGTTGTCCAACAGTTTATGTTCAGGGTTGGCACTACAATGAGAAAACAATAACAGGCATTTAACATATAGTCAATGATAGTAGATGTTAATACATTAACAATGCCAATTTTCAGCATAGTGATTCAAGTACAAATCTTTGTATTCTTGACAGCAACATGAAAGAGAAAGTTAGCTAGGTCTTAAATTCTTCTGCTAACTTCACTAATCTGGCAACTTGAAGTTATCCACCCCTCCCAGCCTTATGTGACAGCAGACCCCTCCCAGCCTTATACGACAGCAGACCCCTTCTGGTCTTATGTGAAAGCAGTTGTAGCCATAGCCGCGGGAAGCAGGGGTTCTGAGGGTACTGCAGCACCCCCTGTAAAATCAAAATATAGAATAATAATCAGAATTTTAAAAGAAAATCTACTTTTTTGAAATATATACTTTTTCACAAAAGTAGTGCACTGGGCCTTTACTAGTATTGGCGGACCAATATAGACATCTGTAATATTTTGTATTCTGTACATGCTTCCTTCTTTTCACTCTGTCAATTAGGTTAGTATTGTGGAGTAACTACACTTGTTGTTAATCCATCCTCAGTTTTCTTCTATCACAGTCTCATGGTGAAATCATGCCAGTTTATTCCTCTCTGGGAACAGAGTTAGGAAGGCAGCCTGTATCTTTGTAGTGACCATCCAAACTGTAATTAATAACTTAATTATGCTCAAAGGGATATTCAACGTCCGTTTTTTCTTTTGACCCATCTACCAAAAGGTGCCCTTCTTTGCGAGGCGTTGGAAAACCTGGTCTCTGTGGTTGAATATGTGTTTGAAATGCACGGCTTGACTGAGGGTCCTTACAGATAATTGTATGTGTGGGGTACAGCGATTAATGTATGTTAAACACTATTATTGCACAAACAGTGAGTCCATACAACTTATTACGTAACTTGTTAAGAACATTTTTTACTCCTGAACTTATTTAGGCATGCCATAACAAAGGGGTTGAATACTTGTTGACTCAAGACATTTCTTTAATTACTTTGCAAAAAAATTTAAAAACATAATTCCACTTTGACATTAAAGGGTATTGGGTAGGCCAGTTACAAAAATATACACATTTAGTATATTTTAAATTCAGGCTGTAACACAACAAAATGTGAAAAAATCAAGGGGTGTGATTACTTTCTGAAGGCACTCTATGTGTGTGTATGTTTAGGGGAGGACTTCTACTCTGACTACCAGGCATGATTCGCAAAGTGTACAAATGAAATGTAAATATTTTACCAGTCTATATCGTGTGTATACATCTTCTCATTACCAACAAATGGTCCTGGTTTAGGCTTACCTTACACTAACAACTTTCCCTTTTACTCAACTTACATCGTCTCAATGTACAGCGTCTCAACGTACAGCGTCTCAACGTACAGCGTCTCAACGTACAGCGTCTCAACGTACAACGTCTCAACGTACAGCGTCTCAACGTACATCGTCTCAACGTACAACGTCTCAACGTACAGCGTCTCAACGTACAGCGTCTCAACGTACAACGTCTCAACGTACAGCGTCTCAACGTACAGCGTCTCAACGTACAGCGTCTCAACGTACAGCGTCTCAACGTACAACGTCTCAACGTACAGCGTCTCAACGTACAGCGTCTCAACGTACAACGTCTCAACTTACAGCGTCTCAACGTACAACGTCTCAACGTACATCGTCTCAACGTACAGCGTCTCAACGTACAGCGTCTCAACGTACATCGTCTCAACGTACAGCGTCTCAACTTACCTTTTTGCATGAACTACAAACTGCAATGTCTCATTTTCCCCTGAAAGCCGGCTTGTGTCGAAGATCACTGCAAGATGATACTGAGGAAAGACAATGTAAGAGGAGAAGTATTGGGGAAAGCTTTTAGTAAAGTGACATGATGTATATCAAGTAGTTGTCAAAATCATTAGTTTGCTTTTCAGGCTCTGCAGAGTGACATGGCCCAGTGACTGCAGACGATACTGTAAGTGTATGGTATGCCATCCTGTTGTGGTTGTGTTTACAACAACTAGACACTACATGGTATGTATGGACAGACGTTTATGTCTAAACTACAAACAGACAAGTATTGACTGTAAAAAATGCATTGCTAAAGTTCCGTGATTATGTTTAGGACAGCTACATTAGTCTGTGCTCTTGCTAAAGGAAATGTTGTGCTTGGGTAAGGATAACAACTAAACACTGAATGGTATGTTTGGTATGGGAAGACTTTGATGTAGAAACTACAAAACGTATTGTCTGTAAAATATTTAGAATAGGTAAACATTTTGCCAAGACCATTAGGAGCTATACCTTAGTCTGTGCTTTAAAAAAAAAGGTTGTGCTTGGGTAAAGACAACAGGACACTATCTATAGCATGGTAACTGTATGATACATGGATGTAAACATTTTGCCATGACAATTAGGAGCTATACCTTAGTCTGTGCTCTCATGAAGGGAAATCCCACGCTGCATTTGAGGAAGTCTAAATCAACAAGACCACAGGAAATACCCTTCTCTTCCTTCAATAGATAAACACACAGGGAGGGAGGAATTGGGGGAGGACGGAGGGAGTGAGAACCAAGGTGAACGCAGCATAAACAAAATATCATCACGGTGAAAAACTCACTTCACATTATATGGCTGTGCCTCGGAGGAAAAATGACTTATTGAAAGGAGAAACACAGACAGAGGGATGGGGGATGGAGAAAGAGCGAGAGAGAGAGAAAGAACGGGAGAGAGAGGGGGAGAGAGAGGAGGGTGGAGAGAGCATGAGCGCAAGAGACATAGAAAGAGTGACAACCAAAGACACAGTATTAGAGAATGAGTGAGCCATGGTGAAAGCATTGAGAGAGGAGCCAATGGAAATGACAACAATGAACAGAGCTGATTCATCCACTTCACCATCCAGTATATACATACTGACATTAAAAGCTGTGCCTGTGAGGAGAAAGTATAGTACAGTGTATAAACTGACTAGATATTAGCTCCTACAAAAACATTTCATATTTTTTCAATGCAGGTAAACATTTAGCTAATATACAATGACGTACGCTCAATGATAAAGAATTGACGACAGTATTAGATTTTTTTAAAGAATTCACACTCCAAACTCTCTTGTCCCTGCAGGAGAGGACGGTAAAAGAGGGAGGACAACCTCTAATTAGCGCAGGTAATAGGTCCTGGTTAAAAGTAGTACACTATATAGGTAATAGGTCCTGGTTAAAAGTAGTACACTATATAGGGAATAGGTCCTGGTTAAAAGTAGTACACTATATAGGGAATAGGTCCTGGTTAAAAGTAGTACACTATATAGGTAATAGGTCCTGGTTAAAAGTAGTACACTATATAGGGAATAGGGTGCCATTTAGGATGCCGCCTCTGTGTTTGGAAGCTTGTCTAAACAGAAGAGAGCTTCACCGGCTGGACAGTATAAACACTGTGTGTGTGTGTGTGTGTGTAAACACTCTGACTCTGAGAGGAGGAAGAATTCAAACAGTGAGAGTTCACTAAGGGGCTGCTGTTTCTGTGTGTGTGTGTGTGGGGGGGACACATTGTGTGTGTGTGTGTGTGTGTGTGTGTGTGTGTGTGTGTGTGTGTGCGTGTGTGGGGGGGGGGAACATTGTGTGTGTGTGCGTGCGTGTGTGGGGGGGGGGCACATTGTGTGTGTGTGTGTGTGCGCTGAATGTGTGTGCAGGTGTGTGACTACATGTGTGTGGAGGAGGAGGAGGAGGAGGAGGAGGATAAAAGTAAGAAGGCTGTGACACATCTCAACTTTGACAAGTTCACTGATAAAAACAGACAAAGTAGTGCTTCTGGAATGTTCAGCAGAGCTGGAAGAGGTAAATCAATGGACAACAAATATCTTCATTTATGCCTGCACGGAATCCTACTGAAGCTTTTGCACTGAATCCTACTGCAGCTTTTTAATCTTTTAAAATACTGTATTATTATTTCTACACAATTGTCAGCTTGGAAAAAGCTAAATACTATCAAAAGTCTTAATTGAACTACTACAGCACAGGTGTGAAACTCATTCCAGGGAGGGCCTAGTGTCTGCAGGTTTTTAGTTGTTCCATTAAATGAAGCCCTATACAACCAGGTGTGGGGAGTTCCTTACTAATTAGTCACCTTAATTCATCAATCAAGTACAAAGGAGTAGTGAAAACTCGCAGACACTCAGCCCTCCGTGGAATGAATTTGACACCTGTGAACTACAGTATTCATAAGGGAACTACAGCGATTCCTAACCTCAACTGGACTTTACCTAAACTACTAACTTCTGGATATGCTGCATACAAGGGATATAGTTTAGAGATTTGCTGCTTATTTACCAGGGAGATTAGAGATGAGAAATGTGCTGCTTATTTACCAGGGAGATAGATTAGAGATGAGAAATGTGCTGCTTATTTACCAGGGAGATAGATTAGAGATGAGAAATGTGCTGCTTATTTACCAGGGAGATAGATTAGAGATGAGAAATGTGCTGCTTATTTACCAGGGAGATAGATTAGAGATGAGAAATGTGCTGCTTATTTACCAGTGAGATTAGAGATGAGAAATGTGCTGCTTATTTACCAGGGAGATTAGAGATGAGAAATGTGCTGCTTATTTACCAGGGAGATAGATTAGAGATGAGAAATGTGCTGCTTATTTACCAGGGAGATAGATTAGAGATGAGAAATGTGCTGCTTATTTACCAGGGAGATTAGAGATGAGAAATGTGCTGCTTATTTACCAGGGAGATAGATTAGAGATGAGAAATGTGCTGCTTATTTACCAGTGAGATTAGAGATGAGAAATGTGCTGCTTATTTACCAGGGAGATTAGAGATGAGAAATGTGCTGCTTATTTACCAGGGAGATAGATTAGAGATGAGAAATGTGCTGCTTATTTACCAGGGAGATAGATTAGAGATGAGAAATGTGCTGCTTATTTACCAGGGAGATTAGAGATGAGAAATGTGCTGCTTATTTACCAGGGAGATAGATTAGAGATGAGAAATGTGCTGCTTATTTACCAGGGAGATAGATTAGAGGGGGCAGGGTAGCCTAGTGGTTAGAGTGTTGGACTAGTAACCGGAAGGTTGCGAGTTCAAACCCCCGAGCTGACAAGGTACAAATCTGTCGTTCTGCCCCTGAACAGGCAGTTAACCCACTGTTCCCAGGCCGTCATTGAAAATAAGAATTTGTTCTTAACTGACTTGCCTGGTTAAATAAAGGTAAAAAAAAAAAAAAAAAAAAAAAAAAAGAGATGAGAAATGTGCTGCTTATTTACCAGGGAGATTAGAGATGAGAGATTTGCTGCATATTTAACAGTGGTTACCTCTCCCTCCTCTGCTCACACACTTACGAGGAAAACATCCCTCTCATTACAAAGTCTCATCCTCCTCCTCCTCCTCCTCTTCTTTTTGCCATAGCACCTACCAACTATTACCAGTCATTAGATTTACCCTCCTTTGCTCACACCATGATGAGGAAACATCACTCCACACACCTATCATCCAGCCTCCCCTCCTTCTTCCACTCTTCCCTCCCTTACTCATCAGTTTCCCAGCTACAGGTCAGGATGGGGTGGGGGGTTAGGGTGGTGCCCACATCCCCCCCAAACCTACTACTCCCACAGCCACCTGTATGGCTGCAACTGGGATCCCAGTAGAGAGGGAGGGGACCCCAACAGGACTGGAACTGATGGAGGAATTTCCTAGCTATTTCCTGTATTCCTTCCATGCTGCTGTGCAAACAGTGCTGGGTCTTCAGGGAAGGGGGTGGGCTGGTGGGGTGATATACCACAGTGTGCCATCCCCACAAGAAAACCAGTGAAGAACAAACATAACATACAACCCATATTTATGTTGATTTATTTTCCCTTTTGTACTTTAACTATTTCCACAACACTGTACATAGCCATAGTATAACATTTGAAATGTCTCTATTCCTTTGAAACTTTTGTGATTGTAATGTTTACTGTTAATTCAACATTTGTACTGTTTATTGTCTATTCCATTTGCTTTGGCAATGTAAACATATGTTCCTCATGCCAATGAAGCCCTTTGAATTGAGAACAACACACACACACACACAGACAGAGACAGAGAGAGAGAGAGAGAGAGAGAGAGAGAGAGAGGGGACTAGGGCAGAGATAAGAGACTTGGGCAGAGTGGGGAGACTTGGGCAGAGTGGGGAGACTTGGGTAGAGTGGGGAGACTTGGGCAGAGTGGGGAGACTTGGGGAGACTTGGGCAGAGTGGGGAGACTTGGGCAGAGTGGGGAGACTTGGGCAGAGTGGGGAGACTTGGGCAGAGTGGGGAGACTTGGGCAGAGTGGGGAGACTTGGGCAGAGTGGGGAGACTTGGGCAGAGTGGGGAAACTTGGGCAGAGTGTGGAGACTAGGGCAGAGTGTGGAGACTAGGGCAGAGTGTGGAGACTAGGGCAGAGTGGGGAGACTAGGGCAGAGTGGGGAGACTAGGGCAGAGTGGGGAGACTAGGGCAGAGTGTGGAAACTTGGGCAGAGTGGGGAGACTTGGGCAGAGTGGGGAGACTTGGGCAGAGTGGGGAGACTTGGGCAGAGTGTGGAGACTAGGGCAGAGTGGGGAGACTTGGGCAGAGTGTGGAGACTTGGGCAGAGTGTGGAGACTAGGGCAGAGTGTGGAGACTAGGGCAGAGTGGGGAGACTTGGGCAGAGTGGGGAGACTTGGGCAGAGTGTGGAGACTAGGGCAGAGTGTGGAGACTAGGGCAGAGTGGGGAGACTTGGGCAGAGGGGACTACCAGCTGTTTGATAATCTCTCTCTCTCTCTTCCACACTATCTCTCTCTATCCATTTTTCTGGTCTTTCTTTCTCCATCTCCATCTTCCTCTCTTTTTCATCATCTCTGTCACTCTTTCTCTGGTTGTTTCCTCCTTTTCTCCCTCTGGCCTCCCTCTCTCTCCCATTTTCTCTGGTCTTCTGTAGTCATGAACAGATTCATGTTTGGGATGTTTGGGAAAAATGGCAGACCTCTAATTTTCTTCCCTCTCTTTCCCCTCTTTATTACCCCCTCACCCTCCTTTCCCTCTCTTCTCCACTCGCTCTGGTCTTCCTCCGTCTTCCACGTCTCATGTTAGGATTCTGACAAATGGCAGACCCAGTAAATCTCACTGGGTTTATTTAGGTTGTTTTAGTGTCAGCAGAAGGCTTCAGTGGAGTCGTAGTTTGGTGGGAATTACTTGACCCATGAGACCTATCAGTCCCAAAATATTTCACTCACTACCCCTTGGCAGTTACACTTCAATGTTTGTTGAGATCTTTAAGGTGGAAGCAAAATGGCGGAAGCTCCACCACTAAAATGCTTTTATCTATCCAGACTTTACATATTTTTAAACATTGAATGGTTAGAGCCAGGGGGAAGGTGTAAGGAACGAATTGACGCAAGCTGATAGAGCTTGAAAAATAGGACATGATTAAAATGAGGCTGTATCTTTCACCCTCTGTAGTCTACCTCTTCTATAGTTAAACAACTGTGAATAGAACTCTCTACTTTCTTCTGCTTCATAAAGAACTACAAGCATGATTTACCCTTGATTTACCACCTTTATCTGTACAACAGGTTATGAGGAAGGACATACTCCTTAACCATGAGGTTTCAGTGCCCCTGAAATTCCTGTTAAATCATCACGAGTTCGTAAATGTCCCTCTCACTCCTCCAACCTTCTCCATCTTTCCTGTGGTGCACCTCCCTCCCTCCCTCCCTCCCTCCCTCCCATAGAATAGCTCATCCTGTACTCTAAATAAATACTGATAGTGTTGTTGTTGTTGGCTAAGGATTTTGTGTTTGCAATGTTTTTTTTCTGTTTCTTTAGTTCAGTTCAGAAATGCCACTACCATACGAATTTGGACTTTGATATGAGCTTGCCACAGCAGGACTTGGCAGTCTAAATAACAACACTGCTCTGGTTACATGTCTAGCTCTCAAACCAGTACCACACCAGTACCCTGATGTCAATAGTCAGAACCTCTGCTAAAGGCATTTGGTTCCTTCTTACTTTACTGCAAAAGCCTCTAGCAGAGGTTCTGGCTGTCCCAAACCCCTGACCTGTCATGAGTAACATAAGCTTCCAAAACCCAAACCTGGTGCTACCTTCCCCCCAAAATAAGCCCACCACCCAGCTCCGCCTCATAACCCAGGCTCCTGTGCTTCGGTGTATGCCAGTGTGGCGACAGACCTGGATTCAAATACTATTTGAAATCATTTAAAATACTGGGCTTGATTTGGCGTGCCTAGTGCAATGGAACCAATAGAACAGTCACAAAAGTGACAACCTCACCAATCTGGCACTATAGGCAGGTTAGACCAAACACTCAAAGTATATGAAAGATTTCAAATAGTATTTGAACCCAGGTCTTCTGAACAGTGTGCTGTCTTTTGGCTCCCTGAGAAGTGAGACGATGTTGAGCTTCTGAAACCAATTCACCTCCCTGGTTTTAAGACAGCTCTGGTTGCAAGAACAACAGTGACATCCCCCCCAAAAACACGGAGGGAACGGGAGTTTACGCTCGACTCCACACACACAGACACAGAAAGAAAGAGCCTCATCCGAGAAACGGGAGCCGGGAGCTGACCCTTGCAGAACCATAGCGGAGCAGAGGTAGGTAGTATCAACACCTCTATCTTCAACCAGCATGGAGAAGTAATTACTAAAGTCTCATGCAGTAGTCAGACTAAGGCTGTTGCTGTGTGTGAGAATCGTCCAGACCTAGGTTAAAAAATGATCTGAAATCAAATCAAATACTTTATAATATATACTGTATTAGCTGTGCTTGATTGACATTTCCTTATTCAATCGATCCAATTGAAAAGTCCAGAAAATTCAAACCCCACCCACCTGGCACTCCAGGCAGCCTAAAGCAAATGCTCAAAGTATTTGCAATATTTCAAATAGTATTTAAACCCAGGTCTGACTGTGAGAGACTCCTGTGTCTTCATTTAATATTGTTCCTTTCCTGTCTGTGACTTCCTGGTCCCGCTGGTCCCTCAACCTATTAGCTTCAATCAATCAATCAATCAATCAATCAAATTTATTTTATATAGCCCTTCGTACATCAGCTGATATCTCAAAGTGCTGTACAGAAACCCAGCCTAAAACCCCAAACAGCAAGCAATGCAGGTGAAGAAGCTTCCCAGACAAAGAGAGACTCTGTTACAGGAGGTATCCCAATACTAAACGTCAACCTGAAGTTCATAGTTAATTCAATTAGCCAGGTGAAACTAAAACCCTTAAAATACTATTTGGGCAATACTTGAGTAAAATATTATTGTGCATATGGGTAAAATATTATTGTCTCTCTCACTCTCATCTCTGACATGGCATCTCTCTCAGGTATGATTAGATCTGTTCTGTCCTCCTTCCATACACGTGCACACTTCCCTTCCCTGTACTTGCACTCTACCCTCATGTAATTAAAAGTGATTGAATGCTGGCTCAAATCTGTTTCACGACATAGCACATAGTCACAGTGTTAGGGAGTTGTTGAATGTGGAGTAGTTTTGTTAGGTATTGTGCTCTTGCTAGGGTTAAAATGAAACTTTCCCCCAAAAAACATAGGTTTTCAAGAATTTGCACTTGTTGGATTCCATTTGTAGGATTTCCAGTTGTAGGATTCCCTTTCTGAGTATTCTCTCTTGATTCCAGGAATCTTCCAACAGGGGTTTCTGAAAAACTTGGGAATGTTGGGAAAGTTTCCGGAATTTGGCAACCCTATCTCTTGTTGACATGGTTCGTCTGTCCCTAGTCAATAGTGTATGTGACAGAGTGACAGAAGGTCAGCCAAATTAACTACCTAAACTTGTCTCTCTATGTCTCTCTCTCCTCATAAAGTCTGGCTTCCTCTGTGCTCTCTTTTTTCTCTTCTCTCCTCTCTCTTCCCTCTTCGCCCCTACCTTCTTCTACACAACAGCCTGCACTAACAACAGAACAACAACAACAGAACTACAGAAATAGAACCAACAACCAACCCTCTGCCAGTAGTTGATATAGAAGACCTCTCTGGAGAAGTTGAAGTAGATATTGGTGTCGTAGGCATCGTCCCCTGCGTTGGAGATGGTCACGTTCAGAGAGACGTTCCTCACTCCTCCTAGGGCAAGGTGGGGATGGACGTGGAGCCTGGAGGCAGGAATATAATAGTTAACATTTTATTTGATAGGGAAAGAAACAATTAAAACATTGGGAGGGGTTACTCACTCCTTCCAGGGCAAGGTGGGGACAGACATGGAGCCTAGCAGGATGAGGAATCAGGCATTTCAGTTGATGAACTATTTCAGTTGATGAACTATTTCAGTTAATTAGTGCAGTGCTGATTAACTGCATTTGTTTTCCATTCTCTGGGATCATTATGTATCGTCTCTAATTCAATAAGTAACATGTAGGCCTACTAGCCAGTCTCAAGACTGCCACTGTCTCTTAATGTGTTTTTTTTTATATAGAGACATTACCCTGTGAGGTAGAAGTTATTATCATAACTACAGTGGAGTTATATCAGAGATATTTCACTCTACACACTGAATAACACCCGATTTTGGTTTCCAAACGTACAGACTGCTAATGATTCATACAACAAAGAGGAAAGGAAAAGACCTCCCTCACTAAATATGGAAAAGGCATGGATGGTTTCCAACCACAACGAGAGCCAATGAGGACGCATCATAGTTCCACTGACCACACCCACACCTCCTCAGTGTGTACAGCATGACGTCAGTCAGCTTTCATAGAGTGGTGAGCAGTGGCCAGAAAAGAAGAAACACACACCCATCCGCACAATATCAATGAAGTGAGTGGCCAAACAGAGGAACAGACTCTGTCTGTCTGTCTGTGTTCTTTACCCAGAAAGCAGCAGTTTCCCATGGAGTCTCAGGTCAGCGGCACAGTCATCAGACAGGCAGTTCTTCTCAAACCATGTCTAGAAGAGGAAACATAACAGAGAGAGGGAGTGAGAGAGATCGAGAGGATATTGAGGGAGTGAGAAAGGGAGTGAGAGAGAGAGAGGCCTCACAGTTCCGGTCTGAACACGCGTACACACACACAAACTAGAGGGCAGTGTTGTGTTGTGGTTAATGTGGGATAAATCGACTGACTGGTGAACTGCCATTGCAGCGCCGACGGTCGTGTGTGTGTGTGTGTGTGTGTGTGTGTGTGTGTGTGTGTGTGTGTGTGTGTGTGTGTGTGTGTGTGTGTGTGTGTGTGTGTGTGTGCGCGTGTGGCTACAGGATGGCTAGTCTCCAAGAATCACTTGCTTTATATTAACAGATTTAAATAAATTAAAATTCAGTCTGTCATCCAGAACAGCGCTGTCCATTCGCTTGGTCTGAAGAAACTGAAATACAGTCTGAGCCCCAAATAGAACCCTACTCCTTATGGAGTGCATTGCTTTTGACTACTTTTAAGGGGGGAAAGGGAGCGATTTGGGATGCAGACAGACAGTACAGTGCAGTTGCAGCCCATGAAAGTCCACACAAATAGTTCTGTAAGTATTGAAAGATGCAAAAAGTTGCTAATTCTCCACTTTTTAATGAGCACAAGTGGTGGAAATGGGAGTAGAGGGATGATTATTTAAATGTTGGTAGAGGAGGGTTGGGTGGGGGTAGAGGAGGGGTGGTGGGGTAGAGGAGGGGTGGGGGTAGAGGAGGGGTGGGTGGCGAAGAGGAGGGGTGGGTGGGGTAGAGGAGGGGTGGGGGAAGAGGAGGGGTGGGTGGCGAAGAGGAGGGGTGGGTGGGGTAGAGGAGGGGTGGGGGAAGAGGAGGGGTGAGTGGGGGTAGAGGAGGGGTGGGTGGGGGTAGAGGAGGGGTGGGTGGGGTAGAGGAGGGGTGTGTGGGGGTAGAGGAGGGGTGGGTGGAGGTAGAGGAGGGTGGGTGGGAGTCGAGGAGGGGTGGGTGGGGTAGAGGAGGGGTGGGTGGGGAAGAGGAGGGGTGGGTGTAGAAGAGGGCTGGGTGGGGGTAGAGGAGGGCGGGTGGGGGTAGAGGAGGGGTGGGTGGGGTAGAGGAGGGGTGGGGAAAGAGGAGGGTGAGTGGGGGTAGAGGAGGGGTGGTGGGGTAGAGGAGGGGTGGGGGAAGAGGAGGGGTGAGTGGGGGTAGAGGAGGGGTGGGTGGGGGTAGAGGAGGGGTGGGTGGGGGTAGAGGAGGGGTGGGTGGGGTAGAGGAGGGGTGTGTGGGGGTAGAGGAGGGGTGGGTGGAGGTAGAGGAGGGTGGGTGGGAGTCGAGGAGGGGTGGGTGGGGTAGAGGAGGGGTGGGTGGGGTAGAGGAGGGGTGGGTCGGGGTAGAGGAGGGGTGGGTGTAGAAGAGGGCTGGGTGGGGGTAGAGGAGGGCGGGTGGGGGTAGAGGAGGGGTGGGTGGGGTAGAGGAGGGGTGGGTGGTGGTAGAGGAGAGCGGGTGGGGTAGAGGAGGGGTGGGGAAAGAGGAGGGTGAGTGGGGGTAGAGGAGGGGTGGTGGGGTAGAGGAGGGGTGGGTGGGGGTAGAGGAGGGGTGGTGGGGTAGAGGATGGGTGGGTGGGGGTAGAAAAGGGTGGGTGGGGGTAGAGGAGGGGTGGGTGGGGGTAGAGGAGGGGTGGTTGGTGGTAGAGGAGGGGTGGGTGTAGAGGAGGGCTGGGTGGGGGTAGAGGAGGGCGGATGGGGTAGAGGAGGGCGGATAGGGGTAGAGGAGGGGGCGGATGGGGGTAGAGGAGGGCGGATGGGGTAGAGGAGGGCGGGTGGGGGTAGAGGAGGGGTGGGTGGGGGTAGAGGAGGGGTGGTGGGGTAGAGGAGGGGTGGTGTGGGTAGAGGAGGGCTGGGTGGGGGTAGAGGAGGGCTGGGTGGGGGTAGAGGAGGGATGGTGGGGGTAGAGGAGGGGTGGGTGGGGGTAGAGGAGGGGTGAGTGGGGGTAGAGGAGGGCGGATAGGGGTAGAGGAGGGGGCGGATGGGGGTAGAGGAGGGCGGGTGGGGGTAGAGGAGGGGTGGGTGGGGGTAGAGGAGGGGTGGTGGGGTAGAGGAGGGGTGGTGTGGGTAGAGGAGGGCTGGGTGGGGGTAGAGGAGGGATGGTGGTGTAGAGGAGGGCTGGGTGGGGGTAGAGGAGGTTGGGTGGGGTAGAGGAGGGCGGGTGGGGGTAGAGGAGGGGTGGGTCGGGGTAGAGGAGGGGTGGTTGGTGGTAGAGGAGGGGTGGGTGTAGAGGAGGGCTGGGTGGGGGTAGAGGAGGGCGGATGGGGTAGAGGAGGGCGGATAGGGGTAGAGGAGGGGGCGGATGGGGGTAGAGGAGGGCGGATGGGGTAGAGGAGGGCGGGTGGGGGTAGAGGAGGGGTGGGTGGGGGTAGAGGAGGGATGGTGGTGTAGAGGAGGGCTGGGTGGGGGTAGAGGAGGTTGGGTGGGGTAGAGGAGGGCGGGTGGGGGTAGAGGAGGGGTGGGTCGGGGTAGAGGAGGGGTGGTTGGTGGTAGAGGAGGGGTGGGTGTAGAGGAGGGCTGGGTGGGGGTAGAGGAGGGCGGATGGGGTAGAGGAGGGCGGATAGGGGTAGAGGAGGGGGCGGATGGGGGTAGAGGAGGGCGGATGGGGTAGAGGAGGGCGGGTGGGGGTAGAGGAGGGGTGGGTGGGGGTAGAGGAGGGGTGGTGGGGTAGAGGAGGGGTGGTGTGGGTAGAGGAGGGCTGGGTGGGGGTAGAGGAGGGCTGGGTGGGGGTAGAGGAGGGATGGTGGGGGTAGAGGAGGGGTGGGTGGGGGTAGAGGAGGGGTGAGTGGGGGTAGAGGAGGGCGGATAGGGGTAGAGGAGGGGGCGGATGGGGGTAGAGGAGGGCGGGTGGGGGTAGAGGAGGGGTGGGTGGGGGTAGAGGAGGGGTGGTGGGGTAGAGGAGGGGTGGTGTGGGTAGAGGAGGGCTGGGTGGGGGTAGAGGAGGGATGGTGGTGTAGAGGAGGGCTGGGTGGGGGTAGAGGAGGTTGGGTGGGGTAGAGGAGGGCGGGTGGGGGTAGAGGAGGGGTGGGTCGGGGTAGAGGAGGGGTGGTGTGGGTAGAGGAGGGCTGGGTGGGGGTAGAGGAGGGATGGTGGTGTAGAGGAGGGCTGGGTGGGGGTAGAGGAGGTTGGGGTAGAGGAGGGCGGGTGGGGGTAGAGGAGGGCGGGTGGGGGTAGAGGAGGGGTGGTGGGGGTAGAGGAGGGGTGGTGGGGGTAGAGGAGGGGTGGGTGCTAGAAAAATAAATAAATTCATCAACCTTCCAAATTTCTTTCAAGGAAAGAAAACACAGTGGTAACACCAAGTGGTAACTGAAACCACCTCGTTATAACGATCATTTGAGGTTATTTCTTTGACATTCTTCTGCTGATACAGAGGAAGACGTGACTTTGCTTTCAGGTACCAGGGTTAGAGGATGGATTCTTAAAATATCCCTACAACTTAAAGGAAATTAATATACTGTATATTTAAATTAAACTCTGATAGACTCAGTGATTTTTCAGCATTGAAAAGTCTTGGCTCCAACCACTGCCACGCCTCCGCCACTCCCACTACTACCTAAGCTCCATTTTGATCCAGAATAAAACAATGGTATTGGAGTGATTTCGGGGGGTAAATCAGACCTGGACTCAAATTTGGGTCCAGCGACTGTCAATCAAACACCTTAGCTGTTACACCAAAACTCTTAGTAAGGTTGCTAGTTGTTGTCACTACATTATGTTGTGTGTGAGTATTTCAACCTACGTATAGGCAACACAACAACTGTTACCTCATTCAACCTACGTATAGGCAACACAACAACTGTTACCTCATTCAACCTACATATAGGCAACACAACAACTGTTACCTCATTCAACCTACGTATAGGCAACACAACAACTGTTACCTCATTCAACCTACGTATAGGCAACACAACAACTGTTACCTCATTCAACCTACATATAGGCAACACAACAACTGTTACCTCATTCAACCTACGTATAGGCAACACAACAACTGTTACCTCATTCAACCTACATTTGGCAACACAACAACTGTTACCTCATTCAACCTACATATAGGCAACACAACAACTGTTACCTCATTCAACCTACGTATAGGCAACACAACAACTGTTACCTCATTCAACCTACATTTGGCAACACAACAACTGTTACCTCATTCAACCTACATATAGCCAACACAACAACTGTTACCTCATTCAACCTACATATAGGCAACACAACAACTGTTACCTCATTCAACCTACATATAGGCAACACAACAACTGTTACCTCATTCAACCTACATATAGGCAACACAACAACTGTTACCTCATTCAACCTACATATAGGCAACACAACAACTGTTACCTCATTCAACCTACATATAGGCAACACAACAACTGTTACCTCATTCAACCTACGTATAGGCAACACAACAACTGTTACCTCATTCAACCTACATATAGGCAACACAACAACTGTTACCTCATTCAACCTACATATAGGCAACACAACAACTGTTACCTCATTCAACCTACATATAGGCAACACAACAACTGTTACCTCATTCAACCTACGTATAGGCAACACAACAACTGTTACCTCATTCAACCTACATATAGGCAACACAACAACTGTTACCTCATTCAACCTACATATAGGCAACACAACAACTGTTACCTCATTCAACCTACGTATAGGCAACACAACAACTGTTACCTCATTCAACCTACGTATAGGCAACACAACAACTGTTACCTCATTCAACCTACATATAGGCAACACAACAACTGTTACCTCATTCAACCTACGTATAGGCAACACAACAACTGTTACCTCATTCAACCTACATTTGGCAACACAACAACTGTTACCTCATTCAACCTACATATAGGCAACACAACAACTGTTACCTCATTCAACCTACGTATAGGCAACACAACAACTGTTACCTCATTCAACCTACATTTGGCAACACAACAACTGTTACCTCATTCAACCTACATATAGCCAACACAACAACTGTTACCTCATTCAACCTACATATAGGCAACACAACAACTGTTACCTCATTCAACCTACATATAGGCAACACAACAACTGTTACCTCATTCAACCTACATATAGGCAACACAACAACTGTTACCTCATTCAACCTACATATAGGCAACACAACAACTGTTACCTCATTCAACCTACATATAGGCAACACAACAACTGTTACCTCATTCAACCTACATATAGGCAACACAACAACTGTTACCTCATTCAACCTACATATAGGCAACACAACAACTGTTACCTCATTCAACCTACATATAGGCAACACAACAACTGTTACCTCATTCAACCTACATATAGGCAACACAACAACTGTTACCTCATTCAACCTACATATAGGCAACACAACAACTGTTACCTCATTCAACCTACATATAGGCAACACAACAACTGTTACCTCATTCAACCTACATATAGGCAACACAACAACTGTTACCTCATTCAACCTACATATAGGCAACACAACAACTGTTACCTCATTCAACCTACATATAGGCAACACAACAACTGTTACCTCATTCAACCTACATATAGGCAACACAACAACTGTAGCCTGTTATCTCAATCAACAGACATATAGGTAGTGGTGTTAAGTACTTAAGTGAAAATACTTGAAAGTACTACTTAAGTCATTTTTGGGGTTATCTGTACTTTACTTTTACTTCACTACATTCCTAAAGAAAATATTTTACTTTTTGCTCCATACATTTTCCCTGACACCCAAAATTACTCGTTACATTTTGAATGCTTAGAAGGACATGAAAATGGTCTAATTCAAACATTTGTGATTTGTTTCAGGAAACTAGGTGGATGTTGCGTGCCATTTGAACTTAAACTTTAAAAAGAAAAAAAATGAAAAAATGTTTTTTGTTTGTTCAAAATGCCTTCTGTAACATGTGAACTTTCATGTGCCTTAATATCAAACTTGTATGCCATCTGTCAATATGAATAAAATCGTTAAACTATGAGCCTTGCTGGTTTAGCCACAGAAAAAGTCAGCAACCTTCCCGCTAGCCATGATTGGCTTAGATAATGAGTGGGTTGGACATGCTGAGAGATGTGTTCGGATTGGTCTGCTATGTAGCATGCTTCTGTTTATTTGAGCTGGTCAGTATGTGTAGGTAACCCTTTCTAACGTGGCTTTTTTAGAAAGATATCACGTAGTAGAGCTGCATAAGTGTTGCTCTCCACTTTCTGGAGGACCAAGTTTTGAAATCAGTGGAAGTAGAGTATGATAGTTAAGGAGATGGAGAAAACACCTGTCTCAGGTTTACATCTTCAAACTAAGGGCAACCTCGGCATCCGTGATAGGGAGAAGCCTACATCCATGTATAACGGTTTAGATAGTCTAGCTAGCAAAATGTTCAGATATTATACGTGTCAGGAAGACATTTAATTTCAAGTTAGTGTACTGTTAACTAGTTAGCGAACATTAGCTGGCTGGCTCGCTAGCCAATGTGACATGCATGATCTGTGTAGTAATATTATACATATCTCAGAGCCATTTGCTTTACTAGTTTAGCATAATGTTAGCTAGCTAACATTGAACCTGGTTGTTTAGCGACCTGCAGATTCATGCAGGGTAATAACGTCATGAGTTGTGATTATGGTCCATTGTTTAGCTAGCTACATATCTTAAAAAAAGACTCCAATATCCAAGTAAATATTTCAATAGAATATTTCAATAGAATGTTCATGATGTCACTGCGACATCTGCTGATAGACGTAGCTGGTAAATTTGTTATGAATATCTACTCTGATTTCAGAGTACTCTCGTCTGAGTACTTCGCACCCACTACACCAAGAACGTTACAAGAACGTTACACATCTGGTTTGCTTAATCTAAGGAATTTGAAAGAATTTAGACTTTTACTGTTGATGCTTAAGTATATTTGAGCAATTACATTTACTTTTGATAGTTAAGTATATAGTTAACTATGTGGTGGCAGGTAGCCTAGTGGTTAGAGCATTGGACTTGTAACCGAAAGATTGTAAGCTCGAATCCCTGAGCTGACAAGGTAAAAATCTGTCGTTCTGCACCAGAACAAGGCAGTTAACCCACTGTTCCTAGGCCATCATTGAAAATAAGAATTTGTTCTTAATTGACTTGCCTATTTAAATAAGGGTAAAATATATATATATATATTTGAAACCAAATACATTAGACATTAACCAAATACATACTACTACTCATGTAGTATTTTACTGGGCAATTTTCACTTTTAATTTAATAATTTTCTGTTAAGGTATCTTTTACTCAAGTATGACATTTGGGTACTTTTTCCACCACTGCATACTGGCAACACAACTGAAGCCTGTTTCCTCATTCAACGTACATACAGGCAACACAACAACTGAAGCCTGTTTCCTCATTCAACGTACATACAGGCAACACAACTGAAGCCTGTTTCCTCATTCAACGTACATACATGCAACACAACAACTGAAGCCTGTTTCCTCATTCAACGTACATACAGGCAACACAACTGAAGCCTGTTTCCTCATTCAACGTACATACAGGCAACACAACAACTGAAGCCTGTTTCCTCATTCAACGTACATACAGGCAACACAACTGAAGCCTGTTTCCTCATTCAACGTACATACATGCAACACAACAACTGAAGCCTGTTTCCTCATTCAACATACATACATACATGAAACACAACAACTGAAGCCTGTTTCCTCATTCAACGTACATACAGGCAACACAACAACTGAAGCCTGTTTCCTCATTCAACGTACATACATGCAACACAACAACTGAAGCCTGTTTCCTCATTCAACGTACATACAGGCAACACAACAACTGAAGCCTGTTTCCTCATTCAACGTACATACAGGCAACACAACAACTGAAGCCTGTTTCCTCATTCAACGTACATACAGGCAACACAACAACTGAAGCCTGTTTCCTCATTCAACGTACATACAGGCAACACAACAACTGAAGCCTGTTTCCTCATTCAACGTACATACAGGCAACACAACAACTGAAGCCTGTGTCCTCATTCAACGTACATACAGGCAACACAACAACTGAAGCCTGTGTCCTCATTCAACGTACATACAGGCAACACAACAACTGAAGCCTGTTACCTCATTCAACGTACATACAGGCAACACAACAACTGAAGCCTGTTACCTCATTCAACGTACATACAGGCAACACAACAACTGAAGCCTGTTTCCTCATTCAACGTACATACAGGCAACACAACAACTGAAGCCTGTTTCCTCATTCAACGTACATACAGGCAACACAACAACTGAAGCCTGTTACCTCATTCAACGTACATACAGGCAACACAACAACTGAAGCCTGTTTCCTCATTCAACGTACATACAGGCAACACAACAACTGAAGCCTGTTTCCTCATTCAACGTACATACAGGCAACACAACAACTGAAGCCTGTTACCTCATTCAACGTACATACAGGCAACACAACAACTGAAGCCTGTTTCCTCATTCAACGTACATACAGGCAACACAACAACTGTAGAATGTTACCTCATTCTTTGCTGCTATCTTGTCTCCTTTCTTCCAGCGTAGTACAGGTGTGAGAGCAGGCAGGTCATTGTCAAGATGTCCATCCACCACATGCTTCCCCAGGGTGTAGGCCACTTCAAAGGTGATGGCTGTGAACACGTCTTTCACGTCCTTCTGCAGAGAGACAGAGAGAAACAAAATGGCTGTTCAAACACAATGTAATCTCGGAATCCAGAACCAAATCTTAAATGCTCGGTTTGTCATGAGAAAATAGCTAAATGTTACCACCTAGAAAATAAATGCCTTTATCTTATGTTACCATCTGAACCTCTGAGTGGTTTTAAAATAGTTTCCTCCTGCTCTCTAGCAATCTCAACATGGACAGAGCCACCCAAACATCCGGACTGGATCCTAGGTTCAGAAAAACACTCATGCCAACCTGAACTGTTCTGGCTCAGATATTTTCTCCACACATTCTCCTTTTCTGCTTGGATCCAGCAACTGTGGTGGATGCGTAACCAGAGCAGCCCAGTACAGCTCAGCCCAGTACAGCTCAGCCCAGTACAGCTCAGCCCAGCTCAGCTCAGTACAGCTCAGCCCAGCTCAGCTCAGTACAGCTCAGCTCAGCTCAGTACAGCTCAGCTCAGCCCAGTACAGCTCAGCCCAGCTCAGCTCAGCTCAGCACAGCTCAGCCCAGCTCAGTACAGCTCAGCTCAGCCCAGCTCAGCTCAGCTCAGTACAGTTCAGCTCAGCTCAGCTCAGTACAGCTCAGCTCAGCCCAGCTCAGCACAGCTCAGCTCAGTACAGCTCAGCTCAGCCCAGTACAGCTCAGCCCAGCCCAGCTCAGCTCAGTACAGCTCAGCTCAGCTCAGCTCAGCTCAGTACAGCTCAGCTCAGCTCAGCCCAGTACAGCTCAGCCCAGCTCAGCTCAGCCCAGTACAGCTCAGCCCAGCTCAGCTCAGCTCAGCTCAGTAGTGTGAAGAAGGTAAAATGTAATACATTTCATAATAAACACCTGGCATTGCATTGGCCTGTGCTCTACACTATCTTTTTCACTGTGAGGCCACACAACCTGAGAGAACCATAGAGAAAGTGTTCCTTTTGGCACGGGACTTGGAAACAAAAAGCTCCTCAATATGATCAAACCCTACATCCTCATTAGAGAATACTGTTGGAAAGGGGACACGAGAAAATCACATCTTTCTCGCTTTTCTTTCATCTATCTCTCCTGTCCATTACACTTCACTCACTCTGTTCTTTGAAGAGCTAGAGACTCTCTGATGGTGATGGGTTTGGCTCCATCGTCCTGTCTCGTACTACCAACAGACCGGGAAAACTATCACAAGCTGAGGCTTAACAGAAAACAAGTGTTTATCTTTGCCCCATACTAGTGTCTGGCAGCTTGGAGCCAAACCCCTTATGTAAACACAGATGGGTTCACTTTCTTTTTCTTTCCGGTGGGGGGTCTCTCTCTCCATCTCTCTCCATCCGTCTCTCTCTCAATTTCCATTCTTTTATCGCTCCATTTTACACTGTTCGTCAACCCACCCACCCCCATCCTCTTCAGGTCATTTAGGAGGGCTGAAGTTCTGTCTGGTTGGATTAACACATTAGCCCACACATACTGAAACACACACACACACTGACATCCTCTGTGGAGAGGTGACTGTCTGCTACCTAGCAACTTGAGAGAGTTATGGCAGGAAAGAGGAACAGTGTTATAATGAGTAGGACATGAATGGACAGAAACAGGCCTGGTTACAGGGCTTATTCCTCCATGGGGAGGGATACAATAATCAACAGAAACAGGCCTGGTTGCAGGGCTTATTCCTCCATGGGGAGGGATACAATAATCAACAGAAACAGGCCTGGTTGCAGGGCTTATTCCTCCATGGGGAGGGATACTATAATCAACAGAAACAGGCCTGGTTACAGAGCTTATTCCTCCATGGGGAGGGATACAATAATCAACAGAAACAAGCCTGGTTGCAGGGCTTATTCCTCCATGGGGAGGGATACAATAATCAACAGAAACAGGCCTGGTTACAGGGCTTATTCCTCCATGGGAGGGATACAATAATCAACAGAAACAGGCCTGGTTACAGGGCTTATTCCTCCATGGGGAGGGATACAATAATCAACAGAAACAGGCCTGGTTACAGGGCTTATTCCTCCATGGGGAGGGATACTATAATCACAGAAACAGGCCTGGTTACAGGGCTTATTCCTCCATGGGAGGGATACAATACTGCAGCCCGTCCCCATGATCGCCATGAGTCAAATTGTAAAATTCACAAAACGTTTTTGTGAATTATCCTCTTAGTAGTATAGCTTATGGGGAGGGATACAGCGTTTCCGCCGCCATGGGGAGGGATACAATAATCAACAGAAACAGGCCTGGTTACAGGGCTTATTCCTCCATGGGAGGGATACAATAATCAACAGAAACAGGCCTGGTTACAGGGCTTATTCCTCCATGGGAGGGATACAATAATCAACAGAAACAGGCCTGGTTACATGGCTTATTCCTCCATGGGGAGGGATACAATAATCAACAGAAACAGGCCTGGTTACATGGCTTATTCCTCCATGGGGAGGGATACAATAATCAACAGAAACAGGCCTGGTTACAGGGCTTATTCCTCCATGGGAGGGATACAATAATCAACAGAAACAGGCCTGGTTACAGGGCTTATTCCTCCATGGGGAGGGATACAATAATCAACAGAAACAGGCCTGGTTACAGGGCTTATTCCTCCATGGGGAGGGATACAATAATCAACAGAAACAGGCCTGGTTACAGGGCTTATTCCTCCATGGGGAGGGATACAATAATCAACAGAAACAGGCCTGGTTATAGGGCTTATTCCTCCATGGGAGGGATACAATAATCAACAGAAACAGGCCTGGTTACAGGGCTTATTCCTCCATGGGAGGGATACAATAATCAACAGAAACAGGCCTGGTTATAGGGCTTATTCCTCCATGGGGAGGGATACTATAATCACAGAAACAGGCCTGGTTACAGGGCTTATTCCTCCATGGGGAGGGATACTATAATCACAGAAACAGGCCTGGTTACAGGGCTTATTCCTCCATGGGAGGGATACAATACTGCAGCCCGTCCCCATGATCGCCATGAGTCAAATTGTAAAATTCACAAAACGTTTTTGTGAATTATCCTCTTAGTAGTATAGCTTACTTTGTCAAGCTTCTAGTAACGCACAGACAGAAATATACCAAGATATGCAGTCTTCTTACTGTGCTTTATCTGCTTTACTGTTTGTGATTGAATAAGTTTGCTAATTATGTCATTGTACTGTATGATTGAAGTATTTCTTTGTTAAATGTCACATTAAACAGAACACATATATCATTGAATATATACTGAACAAAAATAAAGGCAACATACAACAAACAATATCTAAGATTTTACTAAGTTACAGTTCATATAGGGAAATCATTCCATTTAAATGAATTAAGCCCTAATCTATGGATTTCACAAGACAAATACCTTTTTAAAAAAAGTAGGGGTGTGGAACACAAAACCAGTCAGTATCTGGTGTTACCACCATTTGTCTCATGCAACACAACACATCTCCTTCTCATAGAGTTGAATTGGTAGGAACTGGAACACGCTGTCGTACACATCAATCCAAAGCATCCCAAACATGCCAACGGGTGAAACGTCTGGTGAGTATGCAGGCCATGGAGGAACTGGGACATTTTCAGCTTCCAGGAATTGTGTACAGATCCTTGCGATACGAGGTGATGGCGGCGGAAACGCTGACATCTGTTCACAACGTTGACATCAGCAAACCGCTCTCCCACACGACGCCATACACGTGGTCTGCGGTTGTGAGGCCGGTTAGACATACTGCCAAATTCTTTAAAACGACTTTGGAGGCAGCTTATGTTAAATTAATATTCAATTCTCTGGCAACAGCTCTGGTGGGCATAACTGCAGTCAGCATGCCAATTGAATGCTCCCTCGAAACTTGAGAAATCTGTGGCATTTTGTTATGTGACAAAACTGCTCATTTTAGAGTGGCCTTTTATTGTCCCCATCACGAGGTGCACCTGTGTAATGATCATGCCGTTTAAATCAACTTCTTGATATTCCACACCTGTCAGGTGGATGGATTATCTTGGTAAAGAAGAAATGCTCACTAAAATGGATGTAAACAAATTTGTGCACAAAATCAGAGAATCCTTGGGATCTTTTATTTTAGCTCATGAAACATGCGACGAACTCTTCACATGTTGTGTTTATATTTTTGTTCAGTGTAATTTGATGGGTTTTGTTCCCAACCTTCCATATACTAAACAATGGGGACGAGCACCTCCCCATCGAGGAGGCTGAAGTGGAGCTTCAAGTTCCTTGGTGTCCAAATCACTAAGGACTTAAAATGGCCCTCATACGTGCATATTCGTGAAGAACCTCCGCCTCAGGAGGTTGAAAAGATTTGGCCTGGGCTACATCTGAGTTGATCCTTCTATTTTATTTATTTACATTTTTGCACTGTCTCTATGCACCCTCACAGGACTCTACACACTGACAATACAACACACACACGCACTTCACTTGCTCACACGCACACACATTTATACTGACTCTACACTCATGCACCCACTCACATACAATCATCATATACGCTGCTACTACTCTGTTTATCATATATCCTGATGCCTAGTCACCTTACCCCTGTACATATCTACCCCTCTCACTCCACTGGAACTGGAACTGACCCTGTATGTACTACGGTTACGTACTTCCTCACGTCTTTTTGCTCTACCTTAAGTTATTTTTAGTATTACACTGTTATTGATTACTGCATTATTGGGGTTAGAGCTTGGAAGAAAGGCATTTCCCTGTACTTGTTCACGTGACATCAGAACTTGAAACACACAGCATGGACGTACACTACCGTTCAAAAGTTTGGGGTCACTAAGAAATGTCCTTGTTTTTGAAAGAAAAGCACATTTTTTGTCCATTAAAATAACATCAAATTGATCAGAAATACAGTGTAGACATTGGTAAGGTTGTAGATGAAGAGGCGACTCTGGAATGCTGGCCTACTAGGCAGAGTTGCAAAGAAAAAGCAGTATCTCAGACTGGCCAGTAAAAAGAAAAGATTAAGATGGGCAAAAGAACACAGACACTGGACAGAGGAACTCTGCCTAGTAGGCCAGCATCCCTGAGTCACCTCTTCATCTATAACATTAACAATGTCTACACTGTATTTCTGATCAAAGTGATGTTATTTTAATGGACAATTTTTAAACAAGGACATTTCTAAATGACTCCAAACCTTTGAACAGTAGTGTATGCACACGCATAAACACGCATGCAGGCATAAACACGCACGCAGGCATAAACACACACACACACGCATAAACACGCACGCAGGCATAAACCCGAACGCAGGCATAAACACGCACGCAGGCATAAACCCCAGCACGCAGGCATAAACCCCAGCACGCAGGCATAAACCCCAGCATGCAGGCATAAACCCGAACGCAGGCATAAACACGCACGCAGGCATAAACACACACACACGCATAAACACGCACGCACGCATAAACACACACACACGCATAAACACGCACACAGGTCGTGTACTGTTTGAGAGAGGGGCTGGCCTTTCAAATTCCCAGTGGTGTTTAGAGCTAAATGCTTCAAATAGCCCCTGTCCAGTGGCCTCTGAGTGAACCTACCTCCAGGGACCAGTCAGCCACAGGCCAGTGTCCCCACATTCAGCTGCAGCCCAGCACTCCAACACTAAAGGACTTAAATGGAGTTGTTGCAAAACATTCAACACAACTAGTGTTTGTTGTGTGAACTCTTGGAATTCTAAATGCCCTTTAAGTAAGTAGGGAAATAAAGAGTTGTAGTCCCTGGTAGCCATTAGGACCTTCATTAAACAACAACTTAGACTAGTTTAGAGGTCTTTCCACTAGATCTTGTCAAACAGAGACTGTTTTATTGTGGGAGACGGAGACAGAGCCAGGGTCCCAAATGGCACCTTCTTCCTTATACAGTATAGTACACTACTATAAGACCTGGTCAAAAGTAGTGCACTATATAGGGAATAGGGTGCCATTTGGAATGGAACCACTTCCCAAACCCAGAGTCAGGAACAGAACTTTGCCTGGCTGGATTCTGAGAAAGAGCAGCAGGACTCACATCACATCCCCCTTTATATTAGGAAACAGTGGAGGTCATTGGTAAGCCTTCTTTGGCCCAAGCTTTTATCAGGCAGTTATTACTGTTTGCCATACCACCCCACCTCGACCCCTGCCTCCCAAGCCCCCCCCCCCCCCCCCCCCCCCCCACCCCCCCCCCAGCCCTAGTTCCAGGCTCCTACCTCACCCCGACCCCCCAGCCTCCTACCACAGCCTTTCAAACCCAGCTCCCCAACCCTACATAGTCCACTACTCCAGCCTCCCACCCCAGCTCCAGCTCCCTCCCAGTGCTGCTGTTAACTCCTGTATTTATAGAACACAGGAGTTACTGAGCTCCAACTGAAACTGAGACCTACTGGGCGTTAACAGACTGTTGCCTTTAATTGTGTCAATGGAATGTACCCACACAACAACTGGTCCTTACATACAGGTACCGGTCACAGACACACACTAACACACATACACACCAAGGGCACACACACCGGTCACAGCGCTGCACACACACACACGAGAGACAGCATGGCAACAGGTCACTCTATAATGAAAGGCTGCCATTGTATGAACCAACACTCGTTTGTACTCAGACGCCTCAGGGAGGGTCTGTTTTGTTCAATTGTGCTTTTTCACATCGGACGGAACACAAGCACTGATGGAGAATGAGTTGTTCTTGAGAATGAGTTTCTGTTCTATAGAATGAGTTTCTGTTCTTTAGAGTTTATGTTCTTAAGAATGAGTTTCTGTTCTATAGCATGAGTTTCTGTTCTATATAATGAGATTCTGTTCTATATAATGAGATTCTGTTCTATATAATGAGATTCTGTTCTTTAGAGTTTGTTCTTTAGAATGACTTTCTGTTCTATAGAATTAGTTTCTGTTCTATAGAATGAGTTTCTGTTCTTTAGAATGAGTTTCTGTTCTTTAGAATGAGTTTCTGTTCTTAGAATGAGTTTCTGTTCTTGGAATGAGTTTCTGTTGTATAGAATGAGTTTCTGTTCTTTAGAATGAGTTTCTGTTGTATGGAATGAGTTTCTGTTCTATAGAATCCGTTTCTGTTCTATAGAATCCGTTTCTGTTCTATAGAATCCGTTTCTGTTCTATAGAATCCGTTTCTGTTCTTTAGAACGAGTTTCTGTTCTATAGAATTAGTTTCTGTTCTATAGAATGAGTTTCTGATCTATAGAATGAGTTTCTGTTCTATAGAATGAGTTTCTGTTCTTTAGAACGAGTTTATGTTCTTTAGAACGAGTTTCTGTTCTATAGAATGAGTTTCTGTTCTATAGAACGAGTTTCTGTTCTATAGAATGAGTTTCTGTTCTATAGAATGAGTTTCTGTTCTATAGAATGAGTTTCTGTTCTTTAGAACGAGTTTCTGTTCTATAGAATGAGTTTCTGTTCTATAGAATGAGTTTCTGTTCTTTAGAACGAGTTTCTGTTCTGTAGAATGAGTTTCTGTTCTATAGAATGAGTTTCTGTTCTTTAGAACGAGTTTCTGTTCTATAGAATGAGTTTCTGTTCTATAGAATGAGTTTCTGTTCTATAGAATGAGTTTCTGTTCTTTAGAACGAGTTTCTGTTCTATAGAATGAGTTTCTGTTCTTTAGAACGAGTTTCTGTTCTATATAATGAGTTTCTGTTCTATAGAATGAGTTTCTGTTCTATAGAATGAGTTTCTGTTCTATAGAATGAGTTTCTGTTCTTTAGAACGAGTTTCTGTTCTTTAGAACGAGTTTCTGTTCTATAGAATGAGTTTCTGTTCTATAGAATGAGTTTCTGTTCTTTAGAATGAGTTTCTGTTCTTTAGAACATATTATTAGAATAAAAAGTTACGACAGTCATCAAGGAAAGCTTCAACTCATAAATACACAGTCATAAAACAGAGAGAGAGTTTAAAGATAGAGGGGTTCATGTGACATACCGGTTCACGTTTATCCCCAGCAAGAGATTGAAAGGAGGAGAGAGGAAGAGAGAGCGAGAGAAAGAGACCGTTTGAGTGAGTGAGAGGGAGGGAGGGAGGATACATTGCCAATAAACCAGGGTCCATGTCCCCTAGCTCAACATCAGGCACTACTCTGTGTTTAGTTGTCATTTGGATTTTTGTCACTTAAACTACCTTTCTTCGTCATCTGACAAGTTGATCTACCATCCAGTTGTTTACAATATAGGCCTACTTACAATATATACTGAACAAAAACAAACGCAACAATTTCAACTATTTTACTGAGTTACAGTTCATATAAGGAAATCAGTCAATTGAAATAAATTCATTAGGCCCTTATCTATAGAATTCACATGACTGGGCAGGGGCTCCTATAACTATAAACTACTTGTAATTTGACTATGTTTCATGGCATTTCAATCAACCTGGGAGCAATTCTCAGGCAGTATATATAGCTTTATTTTTGTTTTCAGTTTGATAACACTGGACAAAATGCCTACTTAGGATACTGACAATTTGCTACTCTTTACTGTAGTTTAAGGATTGTTATACCGGAACTATTTACCCACACAGGCACAGCAGCCTAAGCCCGGGAACTTCTCTCACACACTCACTCACATGCAGTGGCGGATTTAGGTATAGGCGACATGGGCAGCCGCTGAGGGCGGCACGGAGCACCCGCCCCAAAAAATCTGAAAGGTGGCATTTGCGTGATCTGTTTTCTATCGCTCATTTGCACATCACGTCAATGATATCAGGTCACCGTGTGGGACAATTAACCTTGTCGGAGTAGGCACCCTGATTCTAGTTTGTAAACTAGGCAGGCTACTGCCTGCAAAAGTTTCCCACTCAGAAGTACAAGATGGGGAGGGGGGTAGGTTGACCTCACGTCTCCCCACTAGAAGCCCAAGGTAGGGGGAGTGGGGGAATCTATCAAACAGCGCACCTCTAACTTTGTACAGTACTAACGCAATTAGTCAAATCAGTCACACTACGAAATGCTACCAAATAAACCACAATTCATTCATAATACTGTGAGTACATAGTTTCACAGACATATTGTTGGGGGGGGGGGGCGGGGTTTGCCCAGGGAGCCATACAAGCTAGAACCGCCACTGCTCACATGCATATCTGATCAGCAAGATGGCAGCACCCCAAGCCTCCCCTTCATGTTCTCACTCTCCCTCTCTCCGTCACAGTGGGTGCGGGGAGGATGATGTCAGCCTTTTCAAAGCTCTGATCCTCTCTCGCTCTCTCCCTATCACACACACAACTTCCTTTAAAGCCTTTAAAGGGCAGAGCAAGGGAATTGCATATTTGAGTTGATGTATTATTTATTTCTGGCCTACAATTCAGCTCGTTTCTAATGAATAGTAGTAACTGGTTTCAATTCAAATACATCTTTAGGAGATGGGTTTCCAGACCAGATTCAACATGCTTAAAATCATGCTTAATGGAGATTCAACATTGAAAGCACTTCATATTCCAGGAGTAGGCTTAATATTGGTTAAAACAAACCTACAAGAACAGCTGGAGAAACTGAAGAAGTAAATATCTCCACGGTGATCTTGTGAATGGGGTTAGTGGAAATAAACTGAGTGATTCATGGGACTCACTCCCTCTGAGGTGCTAAAGAAGATCGACACTATTTGAAATATCTCATGACAAGTATTTCCGTTAACAACTTGCACATATGGGGGACATACGTTAGTTAAGCATCTTATCTGGCTTCGTCTTCCCATTGCCTCCCAGAGGAGTGAGGCAAGAGTCAGACCATTCCTGACCTGGCCCAGGCCAGTCTTAAGTTCTTTACCAGATATCTACCCAGGCCAGACCTGGGTTCAAATACTATTTTGAATATTTTAACTACTTTCAATATTTCCTTCAGCCTGCCTCAGTATGCCAGATGTGAGGGATTTGCACCTTTTTAACATGTCTATTGGTTCCATCAGCCAGGCAAGCTCAATCAAGCCAAACTAAAGTATTTCAAATGATTTCAAATAGTATTTGAAGCCAGGTCTGCTACAGGTTCCTGGTGAGGCTAGGACAGGCTTCAGCTGGTCCCAATCCTCATATGGAACCAATATAATACAGTCCCTAAAGGAAAGGACATGATTGGTGGGGAAGCTTGAAGGGATAATAGTGTGGTAGTGGTGGACGAGAAAGAAGAGAAGGAGATGTTCCTCTTCTCAAAATGAAAGTCTACGAGTGAAGCAGGCTTTTATCATGACTTGCCAATACTGCTAAATGGATTGACAATAATCATACCTTTCAACATCAGCCACCAAACATTTTTTCCTTCCAGATATTAGTTTGAATGTTAAAAGTTATATTAGGCACCATCCCTGACACAGACCCTTACTCTACCCTTCTACTTCAGTAGACTCAGCCAGGAGAGAATAGCTGAGTCTACTCTGGCATGGTGTTAGAAGTAGAGGTGGAAACATTTCTCAGATCACACTCCAGGTTTACGCACCAACTTGAACCCCATAATAATTCACGGATGGGTTCTCATTCTTGATGTATGACTCTGTGTACAGAAGCACTTTGTTTTCACCAAACAAATCATACTGACGAACAACGGATTTTTCACTGGATAGATGTCATGCCAACACACACACTCCTGTCGAAATGCGATGCCATCCCATTTTATCTGGTATTTCCAGTGCTTATCTTTATAGCTGATAGGTTTAATGTCCATACATGACATTTAGTTATCCTAGTGTACATAATGGCTAATGTTACTGTACATGACAGGTCATCTTTTAAATGATGATAAGAAAACTAACATACTCCATACTCATTGATCAATAGTTCAAATGAAAAGCAATAGTCTCTCTCAAGTTGATATGCACGTTTCTCCTCCTTTCAAACCACTGGGCTTTTGTGTCTGTGATATTTGTTGTGACAACAAGGAGCATTAAAGATAAATATAAGATACGTTCTGACCTCTAGTTGATGTTAAATATCATGGGTGCTGCTGTAACTGTTTTACCATAGCAAGATAAACAAACAAAACTCTGTCCCAAATGGCACCCGATTCCGTACAGTTGTAGGATCTTAATTTGATCACTCTTCTGTTGCTGAGAATTTGCAAACTTGTATTGTATTCAAGGTTTAAAAAGGCTTCCAAAGTTTGTAATTGAATCTTTAAAATGTCAGACTTGATTTGCTTTAACGAAAAATGTATCACCCCCTACAAAAATGTTCCATTAACAATAATCCATATAATCATTCACATTTCCTGTTGCTGCAGTATTATTTTCCTGCTGTAGAAAACTGGATCAAATTAAGATCCTACAAGAAGTGAAATTCTTTTGAGCAGAGCCCTATTGGCCATGGTCAAAAGTACTTGGGTACTAATGGGGTACTATTTGGAACCTATCCTCTGCTTGGACGAAGAAGGGCATTAGAAGGGAACGTTGGAAGTGAGCACTTTAGAGCAGTGTTTCTTAAAGATGGGTTGGGACCCAAAGTGTGCCCTGGACATGTGAGAGGAGGGTCGTGAGTTATGAGAATACATCTACAATCACACACTCGTAGGTAGGATGATTTGGGTCACGGAAGGACGGTCAATGTTTCATTTGGGTCTCGAACCGAAAAGGTTTGAAGAGCAACTTTCATGAAAAAAAAAACGTGTTAATTGAAAACCAGATGTTTTAAGCTTAGTTATAGTCAAAAACGTAAATTCTGGTCTTCGTTTTGACAGTTGTTGAAAAGTGATATATTTTAGTTGTAAATGTAGCTCTTTTTGCCCCTAGTGGTTCAACTACCATTGAAATTGTGATGTAGAGGCCCACAGATTTCTAACTCTGAAAAGTGAAAGCATACCTGTGAGAGGGGTCCCCCTGGGAGTAGTTGTAGGTTTGTATACAGTATCAAAGACCAATCTGTGAGTTAATTTGACCATTGGAAAAAGAGCTACTGCGTAAATACTGCAATGCGGGTTGGATTGAATTGAGCCCTTAATTTTCATTTTCAAGGTAATGATTGCACTTTTCTTCCCAACACAATACTGTGATAAATGTGAGTCCACATTTCATATATTTATTTTGCACCCAATGGGGAATTGGAATAGTGGCAATAGGAACTCGGCACCTTACCACTGTGTGTTAACTGTCCAGAACTGTATTTGCTCGCAATGCACATCATTTGATTATCAGAGCGTGCCAGTGGACTTCTGGTAAGTATGCTTTAGTGAGAAAGTGTTGGGATCAGGTGCAACTACATTAACCCACCTCCAAAATGAAAAAGTATGAGCAATTCCCCCCACTCACAACTTCTCACCTGAATGCATTGTTTGTATTTTTAAGTGAAGGGGTTGGGCAAAGGATGAAATTGGGGCTGAGAGTTACCCTTTAAGAACCCCTGCTTTAGAGGAATATAACTTCAACAGCAGGAACATGTACCATCTGTGTGTGTGTGTGTGTGTGTGCGCGTTCAACAGGAAACGTGAACCATCTGTGAAGTTGTCCCAGGAGGCTAGTCCAGCATACAGAACTATCTACCTCCCACTCTTGACACAACAAGACATAACATTCCGTCACAACACACACACAAACGTATGCATGCAAGTACGCGCACAAACTCCATTCGAAATCCGAGCATAGAAAGCCTCCCCCCACAAACATCGCACATCACTAAGTAACCTACCTAACACTACCCTTTCTAAAGCAACGGCCCCTGGGCTCATCACAGCAGTGGTTCCCATTAGGGACTATTGTATGGTTGCGTCCCAAACGGCACCCTATTCCCTAGTGCACTACTTCCGGCCAAAAGCTGTGCACTATGTAGGGAATAGGGTGTCATTTGGGACGCATTTATACAATAGTCCCTAATGGGAACCACTGCTGTGATGAGCCCAGGGGCAGTATGTATCAACCATCTCAGAGTAGGTGTGCTGATCTATGATCAAATAACATTTTATTGGTCACATACACGTGATTAGCAGATGTTATTGTGGGTGTAGCGAAATGCTTGTGCATCTGGCTCCGACAGTGCATTAATATCTAACAAGTAATATCTAACAAATTACACAACATATACCCAATACACACAAATCTAAGTAAAAATTAATTAAGACTATATACACATATGGACGAGCGATGTCAGAGCGGAGCGGACTAAGATACAGTAAAATAGTAAAGAATACAGTATATACAGTGCCTTGCGAAAGTATTCTGCCCCCTTGAACTTTGCGACCTTTTGCCACATTTCAGGCTTCAAACATAAAGATATAAAACTGTATTTTTTTGTGAAGAATCAACAACAAGTGGGACACAATCATGAAGTGGAACGACATTTATTGGATATTTCAAACTTTTTTAACAAATCAAAAACTGAAAAATTGGGCGTGCAAAATTATTCAGCCCCCTTAAGTTAATACTTTGTAGCGCCACCTTTTGCTGCGATTACAGCTGTAAGTCGCTTGGGGTATGTCTCTATCAGTTTTGCACATCGAGAGACTGACATTTTTTCCCATTCCTCCTTGCAAAACAGCTCGAGCTCAGTGAGGTTGGATGGAGAGCATTTGTGAACAGCAGTTTTCAGTTCTTTCCACAGATTCTCGATTGGATTCAGGTCTGGACTTTGACTTGGCCATTCTAACACCTGGATATGTTTATTTTTGAACCATTCCATTGTAGATTTTGCTTTATGTTTTGGATCATTGTCTTGTTGGAAGACAAATCTCCGTCCCAGTCTCAGGTCTTTTGCAGACTCCATCAGGTTTTCTTCCAGAATGGTCCTGTATTTGGCTCCATCCATCTTCCCATCAATTTTAACCATCTTCCCTGTCCCTGCTGAAGAAAAGCAGGTCCAAACCATGATGCTGCCACCACCATGTTTGACAGTGGGGATGGTGTGTTCAGCTGTGTTGCTTTTACGCCAAACATAACGTTTTGCATTGTTGCCAAAAAGTTCAATTTTGGTTTCATCTGACCAGAGCACCTTCTTCCACATGTTTGGTGTGTCTCCCAGGTGGCTTGTGGCAAACTTTAAACGACACTTTTTATGGATATCTTTAAGAAATGGCTTTCTTCTTGCCACTCTTCCATAAAGGCCAGATTTGTGCAATATACGACTGATTGTTGTCCTATGGACAGAGTCTCCCACCTCAGCCGTAGATCTCTGCAGTTCATCCAGAGTGATCATGGGCCTCTTGGCTGCATCTCTGATCAGTCTTCTCCTTGTATGAGCTGAAAGTTTAGAGGGACGGCCAGGTCTTGGTAGATTTGCAGTGGTCTGATACTCCTTCCATTTCAATATTATCGCTTGCACAGTGCTCCTTGGGATGTTTAAAGCTTGGGAAATATTTTTGTATCCAAATCCGGCTTTAAACTTCTTCACAACAGTATCTCGGACCTGCCTGGTGTGTTCCTTGTTCTTCATGATGCTCTCTGCGCTTTTAACGGACCTCTGAGACTATCACAGTGCAGGTGCATTTATACGGAGACTTGATTACACACAGGTGGATTGTATTTATCATCATTAGTCATTTAGGTCAACATTGGATCATTCAGAGATCCTCACTGAACTTCTGGAGAGAGTTTGCTGCCCTGAAAGTAAAGGGGCTGAATAATTTTGCACGCCCAATTTTTCAGTTTTTGATTTGTTAAAAAAGTTTGAAATATCCAATAAATGTTGTTCCACTTCATGATTGTGTCCCACTTGTTGTTGATTCTTCACAAAAAAATACAGTTTTATATCTTTATGTTTGAAGCCTGAAATGTGGCAAAAGGTCGCAAAGTTCAAGGGGGCTGAATACTTTCCCAAGGCACTGTACATATGAGATGAGAATGCCAGATATGTAAACATTATTAAAGTGACTAGTGTTCCATTCCTTAAAGTGGCCAGTGATTTCAAGTCTGTTTATATAGGGCAGCAGCCTCTAATGTCCTAGTGATGGTTATTTAACAGTCTGATGGCCTTGAGATTGAAAAGCAGCTTCTGTCTCTTGGTCCCAGCTTTGATGCACCTGTACTAAGGTGGAGGTGATATGATCCTTGACTAGTCTCTCAAAGCACTTCATGATGACAGAAGTGAGTGCTACAGGCGGTAGACATTTAGTTCAGTTACCTTTGCCTTCTGGGGTACAGGAACAATGGTGGCCATCTTGAAGCATGTGGAGACAGTAGACTGGGATAGGGAGAGATTGAATATGCCTGTAAACACGCCAGCCAGCTGGTATGCACATGCTCTGAGGACATGGCTAGGAATGCCGTCTGGGCCAGCAGCCTTGCGAGGGTTAACATGTTTAAATGTTTTACTCACGGTGGCCACGGATAAGGAGAGCCCACAGTCCTTGGTTGCAGGCCGCGTCGGTGGCACTGTGTTATCCTCAGAGCGTGTGAAGAATGTGTTTAGCCTGTCCGGAAGCAAGACATCGGTCTCGGCAATTTAGCTGGTTTTCCTTTTGTAGTCCGTGATTGTCTGTAGTCCCTACCACATACGTCTCGTGTCTGATCTGTTGAATTGCGACTCCACTTTATCTCTATACTGATGTTTAGCTTGTTTGATTGCCTTGCAGAGTGAATAACTACACTGTTTATATTCTGCCATATTCCCAGTCAGCTTGCCATGGTTAAATGCAATTGTTTGAGCTTTCAGTTTCACGCAAATGCCACCATCTATCCACGGTTTCTGGTTAGGGTAGGTTTTAATAGTCACAGTGGGTACTACATCTCCCATACACTTCCTTATAAATTCAGTCCCCGCTGTCCATGTAATCATATAAAAAAGGCAAAACAGATCCTAAATCAGCACTCCTTCTGTGGGACGTTTTTCGAATACGGGTCGTGAAGTTCACATGCTCACATACAGTACATGACCTTAATGCTTATGGGCATAAGAGAATAGGAGAGGGAATGGTTTAATTGCTTTCTGAAACAATGGCAGTATGTGTGTGTGTGTGCATGTAAACACAAATTACAGTAAACCTTTATGAGCTCAGCACACATCATGTAAAAGGCATTCAGGACCTGACCCTGAGACAGTTAAAATACAGCTGGGATTCATAAAGACACACATGCACACACACATGCACACACACACACACACACACACACATTTTCTGCTTCAAACACACTAAAACCATCCCTGTTTTTACTATTTGTACATTGTCAACAAATGAAGAGCTTTAGATATTCATCCCAATGTAGATATCTAACTACAAGGTTGTAATGGAAGTGAAAGCATTCAAAACACAGTGAGCCTTGAGAAAAAAACAACTACAAAGGAATAGCTCAACACAGCTGTACATCTTCACTAACACACAAAACAAACAGTTTCCTAACACTGTAAGCTGCACAGTTTTTCTTTAAGTCACTACAGATGTAAAATTTAAATTTGATCACTCTTTTGTTGCTGAGATTTTTCCTGCTCAGAAGGAAATGCATCTTGAGGTTTAAAAAGGCTTCTAAGGTTTAACATTTCCACTTTAAAATCTCAAACTCGATTTACGGTAATGACTAATGAATGAACCCCTGCTAAAAGTTACAATTTATTATAATCCACATTTCCTTATGCTGCAGGATTATTTTCCTGCTGTAGCAAATTGTCTCAAATTAGGATCCTACATCTGTACATAACATGCCTGTTTGATGTTTGGAGAAAACTTTTTCCTCTTTTATTATGTCATCCACTTTGGGACGACTTCCCATTTTTCACGCTCCTAGCAATTCACCAAGTGTGGACTGAGAGCGCCTTAAAAGACTGAAATAAGAGGGATTTGAGGAACTTTTAAGATGAAACAGAGAGCTTCTTAATTAAAAAGAGAGTTCCACTGCTGCTTCCCCATTCTCAGAGTTCCAGAATCCCTGACAATTCCAGAATTCCCAGTGCCTGCCAATCACCTTGTCCACCTATCCCCTGCTCCCTGGCAGGCCTTCCCTGTTACTGGGTCACAATGCCTTCAGTGTGGAGTCACCTTAAGGACACACACTAGGCTGAGGCTCTCCAACAAAGCAGAACAACTGTAGCTTCTAGTGCTGCTGAAGAAAATGAGGATTCAGAGCCGTTCCTTTTATGGAAGCAAAATACGCGCAAGTTTGTGTGTGTGTGTATGAGGGCTGTGGCCGGCTGAAACATGGCTTCAATCACTTTCTCGGCAGCCACTCTACACAGGAAGTTAATTTGCAGCTAAACCAGAGACGCTGGGGTATCTAATGTTCTGCTTAGAAGAAATACTGTGGCTCCAGTATGAACAAAGTTGGAGGTAGTTTCACCAGCCAATGCTAACTTGACTGGAATTCTATGTTTATCTTTTATTTAACTAGGCAAGTCAGTTAAGAACACATTTTTATTTACAATTACAGCCAAGGAACAGTGGGTTAACTGCCCATGACAGATTGTCAACAGATTGTCAGCTCTGGGATTCGATCTAGCAACCTTATGGTTACTGGCCCAACGCTCTAACCACTAGGCTACCTACTTATCTACTAGCATGCTAGCAGATACCCATAGCCCCGAAGTCATTGCGCTAACGCTAGTTAGCATTGGCTTGAGAAACAACCTCAAAGTTTGTTCATAGTGGACACAGAGACATAAAAATGTTATCCAGGAGTTCATCAGACTCTGGGGAAGTAGATAGAAATTGCCAAAATATCCCTTAAAGTCTGGGAGGTGCTAGTGTTTATGTTGATCAAAAAACAATTCTTACAATGCACTATTACATTAGAATGCTTTTTATACCTCTAGGCTTTAAAACAATAAACGTACTCTAATTCTATATCAACCGTAGCTAATGACGTTCTTTGTTGCTGTTTTTACATGACAACAAGAGTTTGAAGACTTCCTGAAGTTTGAAGACTTCCTGTCTTTGAGAAATTAACTTCCTGTGACATCTTGATAATGATTTACCGAAACATAAACAGGAAGCTTTTGATTTCCACTTGATTGGATTGGACAAATAATCATTTTTACAGACCAAAGCACTCTGGGAAAAACACAAATATTATTTAGAATTACAGTACATACTGTACGACTGTAACAAATCTGAAATGATCTCCTGCACCTTTTCTTAACCTAATTGTCAGGTGTGCGGCACATTATTCATTCATGTGACCTTGAAAGAACTTCTGCTATCATATCAAAGAGAATACCAAATAGGTGTGGATAGGGATAAGCAGACATGTTGGGTATTATGTAGTTTTATCATGTAGCAAGCCCCTGTCATCCCTGTCTCTATTTGAGACATCCTGATAACTAACTGGGGAGAGCTCCAGATGTTTCCTGTAGCTGATTTGGTCACAAACCCTGCTAGGGACACTTTTACTGCGACATTCATTGTTATTCTTGGATCCATTGTGGTGGGACATTTGTACAACAGTCAGTTAGCACTGTGTTCTGATCATAGATCAACATGAATGCTTCAAATCCTCTTGATGGTGCCAGGTTACTGACTGTAGTGCACTTCAGACCTGGGTTCAAATACTAATTGAAATCTTTCAAATACTTTGACCCTTTGCTTAAGCATGCCTAGAGTGCCAGGTCGGCACATTTCTTCAGGCACAATTGAACACAGCTAAAGTATTTAAAATAATCTAAAATAGTATTTTAACCCAGTTCTGCTGTGAAGAAGTGCACACAAAATAAATCTCTGATGTGTTCAATTTTGTATTATTTTTTTCTCACTGAGGCCAGGATGTGTATACATGTACAGGAATCCCAGTATTGACATGGGGCTGTGATGGCAGGAGTATACGCTTCCAGCAACAACCAGGGCGAGTAGCCAGGTTAGATAAGAAGTAGTGCCGGGGTTGGGACCAAGGGTCGAGGCTGTGTGTGTGTGTGTGTGTGTGTGTGTGTGTGTGTGTGTGTGAGGCTGAGCCTTTCAGGGGCCCTATGGTAAACACATTGAGTTACAATCAGTGACTGTTATAACACACTTGTGTGCACATACACACGCACACACACCCACCCACAAAACCACACACACAGTGCGTTATAATCACACTGTTATCAGATTACACCATAGTGCCCTCAAAACTCATCAATAAACTAAGGACCCTGGGACTAAACACCTCCCTTTGCAACTGGATCCTGGACTTCCTGACGGGCCGCCCCCCAGGTGGTAAGGGTAGGGAACAACACATCCGCCACGCTGGTCCTCGAACACGGGGCCCCTCAGGGGTGCATGCTCAGTCCCCTCCTGCACTCACTGTTCACTCATGACTGCATGGCCAGGCACGACTCCAACAAAATCATGAAGTTTGCCGATGACACAACAGTGGTAGGCCTGATCACCTACAACGATGAGACAGCCTATAGGGAGGAGGTCAGAGACCTGGTTGTGTGGTGCCAGGACAACAACCTCTCCCTCAACATAATCAAGACAAAGGAGATGATTGTGGACTACAGGAAAAGGAGGACCGAGCATACCCCCATTCTCATCGATGGGGCTGTAGTGGAGCAGGTTGAGAGCTTCAAGTTCCTTGGTTGTCCACATCAAAACAAACTATCATGGTCCAAACACACTAAGACAGTCGTGAAGAGGGCACGACAAAGACTATTCCCCCTCAGGAGACTGAAAAGATTTGGCATGGGTCCTCAGATCCTCAAAAGGTTATACAACTGCACCATTGAGAGCATCCTGATTGGTTGCATCACTGCCTGGTATGGCAACTGCTCGGCCTCCGACTGCAAGGCACTACAGAAGGTAGTGCGTACGGCTTCCTGTTATCCAGGACCTCTATACCAGGCGGTGTCAGAGGAAGGCCCTAAAAATTGTCAAAGACTACAGCCACCCTAGTCAGAGACTGTTCTCTCTGCTACTGCACGGTAAGACGTTCCCGGAGCGCCAAGTCTAGGTCCAAAAGGCTTCTTAACAGCTTCTACCCCCAAGCCATAAGACTCCTGAACAGCTAATCAAAGGGCTAACCAAACCCCTCTTTTACGCTGCTGCTAATCTCTGTTTATAATCTATGCATAGTCACTAACTCTACCTACATGTACACATTACCTTAATTACCGAAAACTAACCCCTGCCTTTGCACATTGACTCTGTATAGCCTCTGTATAGCCTTGCTTGTTATTTTACTGCTGCTGTTTAATTATTTGTAACTTTTATTTTCTATTTTTTACTTAACATTCATTTTTTTATTAACTTCTTAAAGCATTGTTGGTTAAACCTCTCTGGGATATGTCAAAAGCCAGGGAAAATACAGAGCGCCATATTCAAAATAATTAACTTTCATAAAATCACACATGCAAGATAGCAAATTAAAGCTACACTTGTTGTGAATCCAGCCAACATGTCAGATTTCAAAAAGGCTTTTCGGCGAAAGCAAACGAGGCTATTATCTGAGGATAGCACCTCCGTAAACAAAGAGAGAAAAGCATATTTCAACCCTGCAGGCGCGACACAAAACGCAGAAATATAAATATAATTCATGCCTTACCTTTGACGAGCTTCTTTTGTTGGCACTCCAATATGTCCCATAAACATCACAAATGGTCCTTTTGTTCGATTAATTCCGTCGATATATATCCAAAATGTCCATTTATTTGGCGCGTTTGATCCAGAAAAACACAGTTTCCAACTTGCGCAACATGACTACAAAATATCTCAAACGTTACCTGTAAACTTTGCCAAAACATTTCAAACTACTTTTGTAATACAACTTTAGGTATGTTTTAACGTAAATAATCGATAAAATTGAAGACGGGATGATCTGTGTTCAATACAGGAGGAAAACAAACCATAACTAGCTTTCTGGTCACGCGCCTCTATCTAACAGTACACCTCAAGTGACCCTCGTTCAAGATGGCCGTACTTCTTCATTACACAAAGGAAAAACCTCAACCAATTTCTAAAGACTGTGGACATCCAGTGGAAAGGATAGGAACTGCAAGAAGGTCCCTTAGAAATCTGGGTTCCCAATGAAAATGAGTTGAAAAGAGAGTGACCTCAAAAAAGAAAAAAAATCTGAATGGTTTGTCCTCTGGGTTTCGCCTGCTAAATAAGTTCTGTTGTACTTACAGACATGATTCAAACAGTTTTAGTAACTTCAGAGTGTTTTCTATCCAAATCCAAATATGCATATCTTATCTTCTGGGGATAAGTAGCAGGCAGTTGAATTTGGGCATGCATTTCATCCGGACGTGAAAATACTGCCCCCTGTCACCAAGAAGTTAATTAAGGGCTTGTAAGTAAGCATTTCACTGTAAGGCCGGCTGTATCCACCACATGTGACAAATACATGTGATTTGATTTGATTGATTTGATAACACACATCTGATCCTGTCCTGGCTTGGGGAAAGCCTGTATCACAACCGGCCGTGATTGGGAGTCCCATAAGGCGGCGCACAGTTGGCCCAGCATCGTCCAGCTTTGGCCGGTGTAGGCCGTCATTGTACAGTAAATAATAATTTGTTCTTAACTGACTTACCTAGTTAAATAAAGGTTAAGTAAAAAAATATTTTAAAAAAAGGATGAGGCCCAATGTAAAACATTCAGCACCTCTGTGGCCATCTGTTTACCATAACCATTTGTTCAGAAACTATAGGCTATCCTCCATTCTAGTAATGTTTTAATGGCCAGAACTCTAATCACAGCCTGTCATCAGAGAACACACATCTGATCCTGCCCCTTTGTGATCTCATGTTGTCCATAGTATCAATATATATATATTTTTTATCCTTTATTTAACTAGGCAAGTCAGTTAAGAACAAATTCTTATTTTACAATGAATTCCTACCCCGGCCAAACCCACCCCTAACCAATGGGACTCCCGATCACGGCCGGTTGTGATACAGCCCGGGATTGAACCAGGGTCTGTAGTGACGCCTCTGGCAGTGCCTTAGACCGCTGCGCCACTCGGGAGCCTATCAACTAACCTACGTTTTCTGATGGAGGACATTGACGTAGATAATAAACAATGTTCTATATCTATGGCCATCGATGGCTAAAAAGTCATGTTTTTCATCTAAAGAAAAAATAAATCATCACCTTTTAATTGTGAGCGAGAGCTAGAGTTATTTTTACTCCAAGCTGCTCCCCATAGCCAACATTTGTTTGAGAAGATTTCCCTCCTTTCTACGTCACTTGAGTTTCCTTTTCAGTGGTTAGAGGGAAACATAGTGGGCAGAGAGTCTTCCCTCCGGTCAGACTTGGCCACCACATACTGTGTGTGTGTGTGTATGGTGAGATTAAGTGGCAGCTATCTAGCCAGTACAAGAGCCATCCAGGAAACCTTTTAAATTTAGTGTTCTATTGCAGTGGTTCCCAATCTTTTTTGGTTACCGTACCACCACCTAAATTTTGCTCTGCCCGGAGTAACACTGAAGTAACCCCTCATGTGCATTTTACCAGTAACCCTATGGTCTCGTGTGCGTTTTACCAGTAACCCTATGGTCTCGTGTGTGTTTTACCAGTAACCCTGTGGTCTCATGAGGCTTTTCAAGTACCCCTGTGGATAGGCCAAGTACTTCCAGGAGTCCGCCTAAACTGGGACTGAGATGAGAATAGCTCATAGATTGTCCCAGTCCCTGCTGTCAAATCCAAATGGGGACGTCCTCAACAGTATGCTAAACATCTTATGACTCTGCACAATCTAGTGCTGTAATATTACCTAATCCACTCAATTCTGTCCAGACTGATACCTGCAGACAGTGCAGTATTTCAAAGGATATATCAAAGGATATACTCCAAGAACAGGATACATTCAATTTTTCCTCTTTATTTATTCCCATAGCCCTCCTCTGCTCTGACTACATCCCTCTGACTATACTAACCTAGCCATTAAGAGAGTTGGGCCAGTAACAAAAAGGTTGCTGGTTCAAATCCCTGAGCTGACACATTGAGCAAGGCACTTAACCCTAATTGCTCCTGTAAATCGCTCTGGATAAGAGCATCTGCTAAATGTAAATGTAATCCCAAATGACGTCCTATATAGTGGACTACTTTTGACCAGAGCCAAATAGAGTGTCATTTGAGAGACAGCCTCAATGCATTTGAATGTTTTTCCATCCTATTGTTTATGACTGCTGCAAGATGAATTGCCTCTCTGAGGACAATGAAGTTTTCTGAATGTGAATAAATAGAGTGGAGCTGCCGTGACTTTCTTAAGAAACCAGCTGGACACTATTACCTTCCTCCTGCCATGTGGATTCATTGTATCAGTTTCCTCTCTATGCTTGTGTGTGTGTATAGCTGTATGTATGTGCACACGTGTGTGTGTGTTATTGTATCAGCATTCTTGGCCTGCGGTAAATGAAACCAGTTGAATGGCATTGAGGGAATTGAAAATGTCTTACTGCTGCAGAACTGTATAAGGAGGCAAACAAAGCATGCAGTGTGGTTGTGGTGGAAGCGTGTGGCTCTGGCTCTGTCTGCTAACGTGCCAGTGAGGGCTGAGACTCTGGGTCTCAGAGCAGCTAGGTCACTCGAGATCCAAGGCGATTTTTGATGTTCGTCCAGGTCCCCAGGATGTCGAAAAGGCCTTCAAAACTGGCCTCTAAGGGCAACGGTGAGCACTATTACCATCAAGTAGGCTTGTGGCTTGCTAGGGCATTGTGGATGGGAGATGTGGATGATGGAAGGGCGTAAGCTGTGAGCTCCCACTCTGGTGTAACTAGCTAGCTTAGCAGGCTATTAGTTCCATTACATTCTCCAAGGAGGATCTACAGTACCAGTCAAAAGTTTGAACACACCTACTCATTCAAGGGTTTTTCTTTATTTGGACTATTTTCTACATTGTAGAAAGTAGTGATGATATAAAACTATTAAATAACACTATGGAATCATGTCATAACCAAAAAAGTATTGAACAAATCTAAATATATTTAAATATAAATATATTATTCTTTGTGGAATTTATTTCCTTCTTAATGAGTTTGAGCCAATCTGTTGTGTTGTGACAAGGTAGGGGTGGTATACAGAAGATAGCCCTATTTGGTAAAAGACTAAGTCAATATTATGGCAAGAACAGCTCAAATAAGACATGAAGGTCAGTCAATATGGAAGAAGGAGAGTGATGTTGTTGGACCAGATGCACCAGTTGCTGCACCAGATGACCTGGCCTTCACAATCACCCGACCTCAACCCAATTGATATGGTTTGGGATGAGTTAGACTGCAGAGTGAAGGAAAAGCAGTCAACAAGTACTCAGCATATGTGGGAACTCCTTCAAGACTGATGGAAAATCTTTCCTCGTGAAGCTGGTTGAGAGAATGCCAAGAGTGTGCAAAGCTGTCATCAAGGCAAAGGGTGGCTACTTTGAAGAATCTCAAATATAAAATATATTTTCATTTTTTAACACTTTTTTGGTTACTACATGATTATGTGTTATTTCATAGTTTTGATGTCTTCACTATTATTGTACAATGTAGGAAAAAATATATTAAAAAAATAAGAAAAACCCTTGAATGAGTAGATGTGTCCAAACTTTTGACTGGTACTGTAGAGAGAATTTTGATTCATCACATGACATTGAGTTTGCAATATGAAGACTTTATTATAAATGAAATGAAACTGTTCCACAAAAAATGTGCATAGGAAAATCATAACTGGCAGGCAGATCAATAGAAATGGTACAATAACTTGACACTCCAAATGGAAAAGGTTGACAACCACTGGTGTAGCCTATTGCCGGCAACTTCAGGAGCATAATGGCAGAATCTGTGAAGGCCAGCAGCAGTGGGAGGAGGGTAAGGAACAGGTTTTCTTCTGGTTGGGTTATAATGATCTCTGGCTCACTCTTTAGTCATTTGAGTGTCTTCAATTTTAAACGCAGTGTTTAAAGCATCAGACAAGCTCAGTAGCATACATATTGTTGATTTTATTCAAACATAGGGTGTGTATATATATGGAAAAATACACGTTTTAAACAGACAATAATCATCATCAATAATGTTGTTGTTGTTGGGGAGAGCCCTACTTCGCTGGCAGTATTGTATATCCTCTAACAGTGTCCTGGCACCACTGGGTTTTTAAAGACACATCAACCTATTCTGATGTCTGGACCTTGGAGCTTCTTCTAGGGAAAAAGTTGGGTATGAGCACTGGACATCTGTCTGTTAACCGATGTGCCATTTAGCGGACACTTTTATCCAAAGCAACTTACATGACATACGTTCATACATTTTACGTATGAGTGGTCCCGGGAATCGAACCCAGTATCCTGGCGTTGCAAGCGCCACGCTCATCCAACTGAGCTACAGAGGACCAAAAAACTGTAAACAAGTGAAGATGTCATAGTGACACACAGAAGAGTGACCTCCAGCCTGACAACCGCTGGAGCTAGCTTGGTTAATGCGCACTCTTCGTAACTTCCCATCCCGCGTGTACCAATGAAGTAGACATAGAAAATAGAGTTCATGTTTTTTTCCGTTCCAGTCATTTTATTTCTATGCTGGATTGGCAGTTGATGGGCATATTAGACTAAATGTCAAAAGTTTAAAAGTACAGTATATGATTTTACAGCTCCTTGAAGACAACGAGTGCTTAAGCTTTAGTATAATATCCAGATACAAAAAGTAGATGAATACTGAGCCAAACCTGCAAGCTATTTCACAATTCATTTTCAAGGGTGTCTGGTGGTGTACAGTCAGCTGAGATACAATAAACAAAGAGATAATGTGCCAATTGCACAAAAATGCCTGAACGTGAGACTTGAAAATGAAGGGTAGAGAATAATATGGGTGTTTTTCTCTAGCTCTCAGCTCTTGTAATCACTCACTCAAGTATACACAGCCTCCTGGACCTTACTGCTTATTTCAAGCACCCACATCATTCAGCACGCACGCATGCCCCCCCGAGTCATTTCAACCACCCAAATCATTCAGCATTCATCATTATAACAACCCTGTTTTCCCTCTCTAGAATGTGAGGTATGACTGAGGTAAATACAGTGTGTAGTTTATTTAGCTAAAAATAACTAAACAAAGTCCATCTGGAGGTCTGGTATGCCTTTCCATAACCGTTCACCCGCCAACCAAAACATGTTTAAAATTATCAACATGAAAGACTTATATAATTTCAGGAATTGCTTTAGAAAAAACATGTTATGATTTCACTATTATTTAACTCGCACTCCATAATATTGTGTGATTTACTGAGTGAGTGGTAATTCCTGATCTGCCTCAGATGTAGGGTTGTGAAGAATTACCCTGTGGTTTCTAATCTTTCTTAGTCCATGTGTACACTGTCCATTACAAGTTAGATCAGATAGTTAGCCTGAAGATGAATTGATCAACTGATTAATCCACATCAGGTCCATCTGTGTAAAATAATCTGTTTTTCCTTTGTCCTTTGGCTTGTGCCAACAATCCCCAGAATATATTTATAGCAGTGAATGAACAGCTATTGTAATAATGGTTAGGCTAATAACTGAAACAACAGAAATAACGTCTTTGTTTTTTACTGAGCAGGATTGATAAACTGCCATGTCTATCCATGGACGGTCATGCCGAGATACAGTACTGTACAAGCAACTTAAATATCTTAAAATAGCTCATGACATGGACTGCTACCCCTACCAGTCATACACCAGGCATGGTCAGAGCCAGTCAGTCAACCCCAAACACAGCTACAGCTAGGTTTTCCATTGCATCACCCACCGGAGCCAGCGACAGACAGCGTGGTGGAGTTCACACACCCACCCAACCAGTTCCATTTGACACGACACCACCCTGCTCTTGCTGTGACGTTAACCTCTAATAGTGGGATCCTGTGTTTTAGTTTAGCCATATGTGTATGAGGCAGGGTCTCCCGGAGGATGTAGATGGGCACCAGCTGTTTTCCATTAGCATACCTCAGCCAGCAAATAGAAGGCCTGGCTCATGTGGACACACACTTTAGCAAGACAAATGATAGGATGGGCATCTCTCTCTCCAGTCTTTTCTCAGAGTCACAAACAAACATTTAGAGGATTACATTAAAGTGTGTAATCCCTATAATCTCTATACTATAATATTTTTCTCCCCTCTATTTCCCTCAATCATATGTACAGTATCAAAGGTCAGACTGAAAGCCATGATCACTCTAGTAGTCTAAGCAGTCTGGTGTGGTTAGGTTGGAATTCTACTTGTGCGGGATTCTGAGCTAGCGAAGATGAGTGAGTGCACTGATTCTTTGGTTGGCTTGTGGTGGTGATTTACATTTAAAATGTTACCTTTATTTAACTCATCTATAGAACTGCAGTGTCTATTCCTTGTTCACACATCTGTGTTCGTTACCCCACACAACAGAGTCAGGAAAATATACCCCTTCAATCCAACAATAACCACTACTAATCAGCTACACTACCAGACACCTCATGGTTACATGGGCTGAGCCTACACACTCCTCTTTAAACCTACAATAAGCTAATTCAGACAACAATTCTTCACACAAAATATGTAAGAGTGTGTGTGTGTATGAATATGCATGTGTGTGTGTGTGTGTGTGTGTGTGCGAATGTTGTGTGAAGAAAATGTTAAAGGTGTCAAGCGAATCTAATAAAAAATGTAATGCAAAAATAAATGTCACAGAATGTGAAATACAAAAGGTTATATTGGAAGTTATAACAATATGTCACACCTTTGAATAGTAATTCATTGACTAGAAATAATGCTATATCCAAGAGGAAGTGTAATTTTGGCACCACATTTTTAACACTATTTAACTCCACACAGCAGAATAAGTGATCCTCTCATCTCTGGTTAATCAAACAATTGTACATTGCCAATGTTTTTAAACAAAGTTCTGTTTTATTCAACAACACAGCTCAACTCTATCATGACGTGGTTCTGCCTGATGAATCCCACTGTCAGTATTACTGGAAGAGTGTTTATCCCTGCTAGTACATTAAAGCACACAGTGCCAGAGAGATGCCAGTTAGTTACGTACGTGGCACACACCAGATGTCAAAGCTAATCTACAGTACACTACTGCCCACCCAGAAACACAGAGGATGCGTCCCAAATGGCACCCTAATCCCTTTATAGTGCACTTAGGGCCCCACATAGGGCTTTGGTCAAAATGAGTGCACTATAAAAGGAATCTGGTGCCTTTTGGGATGCAAAAAAATCGAGATAATGCTGTGTAGATGTGGAACATGTTAACTTTGGGAATTAACAATACAATACTTCTTATTGCATACCTACAATTTACACAGTTGAAGCTAACAGTTTATGCTCTGTCTGATTACAGCGTTAAATTAGAAGAGGCAACCCTAAGTGTCTAAGTATCAATGACTACTATAGTCATCTAGGAGTACCACTGACTCCACAAAATGATCCCCACTTCACTGGGATAGATTGGATGAATAAACATAACTTTTCATTGTTTAAGGCTCGATAACTGTGTTATTATGTGTAGTTGAAAGCCTCACATATGACATGACTAAGTTGCGTGTCTTAAGTTAAAAGAACAGAATCCAACAGAATACGAAGCCTCAGCCTCACACATTACCCAGTATGATGAATGAGGATTATTATTGTTACAACTGTTCTGTGTTATGTAGTGATTTATATAACAGGTGGGTCTAATCCTGAATGCTGATTGGTTAAAAGGGCATTCCAACCAGTGTCTATTCCACAAGTTACCACCGGCTAAATCTATGACGTTAAAATGCCTATTTGCTCTGTTTCATCTGACTGCACAATCCACTGTATCAGCCCAGCTAAGCAATTTATAAACTTGATCTCCACTATAAAAAGCATCTAGCCATTATCTCACTAGCCATTATCTCATTTCTTTTGGCGTAACATTTAGTTTTCAACAGTGAAGATTTGTATAAACCTTGCTGTCTGCAACATTGTTTCAATATTCAAATTTGATCTCTAACAGTCCCATAGTGAAGAACGTGCCGGGAGTCGCGACGAGACAGACAGACAGCTTTTTTCAACCATTCGAAATCATGAATCATTACAGAATCTATCCATTTTTTATGCCAGGCGAAATCGCGCCTCATTAGCTCAATGTTATGAATGTATCCAAATAAATGTCACTAGAAAACAGCTGAAACAAATGCAAATGCAGCTACTTTGCTGTTATTATGGCTGCACATTTTGACGTGACTGTTAGCTGTAGTAGGCTAGCTAGCTAGCAAGCAAGGGATAAGAACTTTTCCAGCTAGTAAGGCAATGGAACATTTAGACTGAACGACTGGGTCAGGTCCATAGACACAGAACAAAAAGACTGAACGACTGGGTCGCGTCCATAGACACAGAACAAAAAGACTGAACGACTGGGTCGCGTCCATAGACACAGAACAAAAAGACTGAACGACTGGGTCGCGTCCATAGACACAGAACTAAAAGACTGAACGACTGGGTCGCGTCCATAGACACAGAACAAAAAGACTGAACGACTGGGTCGCGTCCATAGACACAGAACTAAAAGACTGAACGACTGGGTCAGGTCCATAGACACAGAACAAAAAGACTGAACGACTGGGTCGCGTCCATAGACACAGAACAAAAAGACTGAACGACTGGGTCAGGTCCATAGACACAGAACTAAAAGACTGAACAACTGGGTCGTGCCCATAGACACAGAACTAAAAGACTGAACGACTGGGTCGCGTCCATAGACACAGAACTAAAAGACTGAACGACTGGGTCAGGTCCATAGACACAGAACAAAAGACTGAACGACTGGGTCGCGTCCATAGACACAGAACAAAAAGACTGAACGACTGGGTCAGGTCCATAGACACAGAACTAAAAGACTGAACAACTGGGTCGTGCCCATAGACACAGAACTAAAAGAGTGAACGACTGGGTCGTGCCCATAGACACAGAACTAAAAGACTGAACGACTGGGTCAGGTCCATAGACACAGAACAAAAGACTGAACGACTGGGTCGCGTCCATAGACACAGAACAAAAAGACTGAACGACTGGGTCGTGCCCATAGACACAGAACTAAAAGACTGAACGACTGGGTCGTGCCCATAGACACAGAACTAAAAGACTGAACGACTGGGTCGCGTCCATAGACACAGAACAAAAAGACTGAACGACTGGGTCGCGTCCATAGACACAGAACAAAAAGACTGAACGACTGGGTCGTGCCCATAGACACAGAACAAAAAGACTGAACGACTGGGTCGTGCCCATAGACACAGAACAAAAAGACTGAACGACTGGGTCAGGTCCATAGACACAGAACAAAAAGACTGAATGACTGGGTCAGGTCCATAGACACAGAACAAAAAGACTGAACGACTGGGTCGCGTCCATAGACACAGAACAAAAAGACTGAACGACTGGGTCGTGCCCATAGACACAGAACAAAAAGACTGAACGACTGGGTCGTGCCCATAGACACAGAACAAAAAGACTGAACGACTGGGTCGTGGTCCATAGACACAGAACAAAAAGACTGAACGACTGGGTCGCGTCCATAGACACAGAACAAAAAGACTGAACGACTGGGTCGCGTCCATAGACACAGAACTAAAAGACTGAACGACTGGGTCGCGTCCATAGACACAGAACAAAAAGACTGAACGACTGGGTCGCGTCCATAGACACAAAACTAAAAGACTGAACGACTGGGTCGTGGTCCATAGACACAGAACAAAAAGACTGAACGACTGGGTCGCGTCCATAGACACAGAACAAAAAGACTGAACGACTGGGTCGTGGTCCATAGACACAGAACTAAAAGACTGAACGACTGGGTCATGGTCCATAGACACAGAACTAAAAGACTGAACGACTGGGTCGTGGTTCATAGACACAGAACAAAAAGACTGAACGACTGGGTCGCGTCCATAGACACAGAACAAAAAGACTGAACGACTGGGTCGCGTCCATAGACACAGAACAAAAAGACTGAACGACTGGGTCGCGTCCATAGACACAGAACAAAAAGACTGAACGACTGGGTCGCGTCCATAGACACAGAACAAAAAGACTGAACGACTGGGTCGTGCCCATAGACACAGAACAAAAAGACTGAACGACTGGGTCGTGCCCATAGACACAGAACAAAAAGACTGAACGACTGGGTCAGGTCCATAGACACAGAACAAAAAGACTGAATGACTGGGTCAGGTCCATAGACACAGAACAAAAAGACTGAACGACTGGGTCGCGTCCATAGACACAGAACAAAAAGACTGAACGACTGGGTCGTGCCCATAGACACAGAACAAAAAGACTGAACGACTGGGTCGTGCCCATAGACACAGAACAAAAAGACTGAACGACTGGGTCGTGGTCCATAGACACAGAACAAAAAGACTGAACGACTGGGTCGCGTCCATAGACACAGAACAAAAAGACTGAACGACTGGGTCGCGTCCATAGACACAGAACTAAAAGACTGAACGACTGGGTCGCGTCCATAGACACAGAACAAAAAGACTGAACGACTGGGTCGCGTCCATAGACACAAAACTAAAAGACTGAACGACTGGGTCGTGGTCCATAGACACAGAACAAAAAGACTGAACGACTGGGTCGCGTCCATAGACACAGAACAAAAAGACTGAACGACTGGGTCGTGGTCCATAGACACAGAACTAAAAGACTGAACGACTGGGTCATGGTCCATAGACACAGAACTAAAAGACTGAACGACTGGGTCGTGGTTCATAGACACAGAACAAAAAGACTGAACGACTGGGTCGCGTCCATAGACACAGAACAAAAAGACTGAACGACTGGGTCGCGTCCATAGACACAGAACAAAAAGACTGAACGACTGGTTCGCGTCCATAGATACAGAACTAAAAGACTGAACGACTGGGTCGCGTCCATAGACACAGAACTAAAAGACTGAACGACTGGGTCGTGGTCCATTGACACAGAACTAAAAGACTGAACGACTGGGTCGCGTCCATAGACACAGAACAAAAAGACTGAACGACTGGGTCGCGTCCATAGACACAGAACAAAAAGACTGAACGACTGGGTCGCGTCCATAGACACAGAACAAAAAGACTGAACGACTGGGTCGTGGTCCATAGACACAGAACTAAAAGACTGAACGACTGGGTTGCGTCCATAGACACAGAACAGACACAGTCGCATCTCTGGCAACAGAACCAATAGAACAAACGTCCAGCCGGCTTGGGTAGCAACCCTAGATTTGTTTCGTGACTATATCTTGTGGAAGGATGAAATAGTATGATACATTCAATAAAATAATGTTTTTAATGAAAATATGTCAATCATTATTTGAATATGTTTGTAACCCGTTGTATAAAAGTGATAATGCCATCGAAGCCGGTGTTTGGAGGATATATTGGAGGATATAATAAACAACACCCATGCCAATATATCTTCCAAATACTGGCTTCTCAGGCATTATCACTTAAGTATACTTATCACAGGGCTGTATGGGTGGGTAGAAGCTCTGGGTTCAGGGATCTTTTAAATACTTTGAGTGTTTGCTTTAGCCTGTCTGGAGTGCCAGATGGGCGGGGTTTGCCGTTTTGGAAACTATTCTATTGGACAATTAAACCAGGCAAGCACAGATAAAGTATAAGAGTTTTTGAATGGTGTTTGAACCCTGGGCTGTTTGGGGGGGGAGAGAGAGAGATGAAGAGAAGGCTAGCATTATAATGACAGATCCTTTCACTGCATAGTTCAGTCGGGCTCAGCCTCTCAGGGAGAAATGAGCCTGGGGTCCACTGTGAAGAATGCCAGTAAAATGTACAGGCTCCGTGTGGGGTGGGACCTCTGGTCCCCATTAGCAGGAGGTGAGACATAAATGTACGCCCTCAGACCTCAGGACATAGGTCCGCTCTATTGCCGCTTCTGAATCAGCTGGCTACCATAAAGTAACTAACTACTTATGAAGTGACAATGGAGCATCTGTCTACTGTTTTTAGTACGAGAAGCTTTCGTCTGCACATTAAGATTCATGCAAATTGCAGTCGTTAAAACTTAGTTTAAAAATAGGCTTCGTTAGAGTTCTAGGCTATACTATCTGAGAATAGTGACAAAGGTTTACTACTGTGACAGAAAGCTTGGAAATTAAATGACTGAAAATTGCATGGCTCAACAGTGAGTGTGGAGGGTTCTTTCTCCAGTTTAAGTCACATATTTCCCTGCTACTTAGCTATGTTAACTGTGTAATAGATTACTTTTCTGCCTCCTGTTTCCACAAGGCCCTCTCTGTCCAGCTGGAGCGTGAAGTCACAAGCTCTGCTGGTCGGCTACTGTGTATCAACCTAGCAGTGCCAAAAGCCATAGTCTGCCCTAGAATGCCTATGTAAATTACGATCACCAGAACGGACAATTTAAAAATACAGTGCCTTGCGAAAGTATTCGGCCCCCTTGAACTTTGCGACCTTTTGCCACATTTCAGGCTTCAAACATAAAGATATTAAACTGTATTTTTTTGTGAAGAATCAACAACAAGTGGGACACAATCATGAAGTGGAACGACATTTATTGGATATTTCAAACTTTTTTAACAAATCAAAAACTGAAAAATTGGGCGTGCAAAATTATTCAGCCCCTTTACTTTCAGTGAAGCAAACTCTCTCCAGAAGTTCAGTGAGGATCTCTGAATGATCCAATGTTGACCTAAATGACTAATGAGGATAAATACAATCCACCTGTGTGTAATCAAGTCTCCGTATAAATGCACCTGCACTGTGATAGTCTCAGAGGTCCGTTAAAAGCGCAGAGAGCATCATGAAGAACAAGGAACACACCAGGCAGGTCCGAGATACTGTTGTGAAGAAGTTTAAAGCCGGATTTGGATACAAAAATATTTCCCAAGCTTTAAACATCCCAAGGAGCACTGTGCAAGCGATAATATTGAAATGGAAGGAGTATCAGACCACTGCAAATCTACCAAGACCTGGCCGTCCCTCTAAACTTTCAGCTCATACAAGGAGAAGACTGATCAGAGATGCAGCCAAGAGGCCCATGATCACTCTGGATGAATTGCAGAGATCTACAGCTGAGGTGGGAGACTCTGTCCATAGGACAACAATCAGTCGTATATTGCACAAATCTGGCCTTTATGGAAGAGTGGCAAGAAGAAAGCCATTTCTTAAAGATATCCATAAAAAGTGTTGTTTAAAGTTTGCCACAAGCCACCTGGGAGACACACCAAACATGTGGAAGAAGGTGCTCTGGTCAGATGAAACCAAAATTGAACTTTTTGGCAACAATGCAAAACGTTATGTTTGGAGTAAAAGCAACACAGCTGAACACACCATCCCCACTGTCAAACATGGTGGTGGCAGCATCATGCTTTGGGCCTGCTTTTCTTCAGCGGGGACAGGGAAGATGGTTAAAATTGATGGGAAGATGGATGGAGCCAAATATAGGACCATTCTGGAAGAAAACCTGATGGAGTCTGCAAAAGACCTGAGACTGGGACGGAGATTTGTCTTCCAACAAGACAATGATCCAAAACATAAAGCAAAATCTACAATGGAATGGTTCAAAAATAAACATATCCAGGTGTTAGAATGGCCAAGTCAAAGTCCAGACCTGAATCCAATCGAGAATCTGTGGAAAGAACTGAAAACTGCTGTTCACAAATGCTCTCCATCCAACCTCACTGAGCTCGAGCTGTTTTGCAAGGAGGAATGGGAAAAAATGTCAGTCTCTCGATGTGCAAAACTGATAGAGACATACCCCAAGCGACTTACAGCTGTAATCGCAGCAAAAGGTGGCGCTACAAAGTATTAACTTAAGGGGGCTGAATAATTTTGCACGCCCAATTTTTCAGTTTTTGATTAGTTAAAAAAGTTTGAAATATCCAATAAATGTCGTTCCACTTCATGATTGTGTCCCACTTGTTGTTGATTCTTCACAAAAAAATACAGTTTTATATCTTTATGTTTGGAGCCTGAAATGTGGCAAAAGGTCGCAAAGTTCAAGGGGGCCGAATACTTTCGCAAGGCACTGTATATATATTTATTTTTGTTTTACCCCTTTTTCGTGGTATCCAATTGTTTTTAGTAGCTACTATCTTGTCTCATCGCTACAACTCCCGTACGGGCACGGGAGAGACGAAGGTTGAAAGTCATGCGTCCACCGATACACAACCCAACCAAGCCGCACTGCTTCTTAACACAGAGCGCATACAACCCAGAAGCCAGCCGCGCCAATGTGTCGGAGGAAACACCGTGTACCTGGCAACCTTGGTTAGCGCGCACCGCGAGTAGACAAGGACATCCCTACCGGCCAAGCCCTCCCTAACCCTGATGACGCTAGGCCAATTGTGCATCGCCCCACGGACCTCCCGGTCGCGGCCGGTTACGATAGAGCCTGGGCACGAACCCAGAGTCTCTGATGGCACAGCTGGCGCTGCAGTACAGCGCCCTTAACCACTGCGCCACCCGGGAGGCCCCAGAACGGACAATTTTTTTTGGGGGGGGCCTGCCATTTTGGGCTCTATTTCTTTTAAATTATGATCAAGTTCGATCCCCCCTTAGGTGAATTATGCACCTAAGGGGGTGTGGTGTGCTATCCAGATGAGAGCGCGGAGTCAACAAGCCTGTCAAGAGTAGATGGAGTGGCTGACCAATGTCTATGGGGCTGCAAGAGGACAACATAGCAGAGAACAGAGGATGACAAAGTGGAGAACAGAGGATGACAGAGCGGAGAACAGAGGATGACAGAGCAGTTGCACAAATGATAAAGATAGCCTACAAATATATAAAAATACAGAATCAAGATAAAATAATTGTATAAATTATATATAAATTATATATAAATCCAATCTAGCCTAACCGGTTGGTTTTCGACTGTTTATGTCCAGGGCTTCCATTATTGACGGCGACGTCATCTTGCAGCATTGGGTTTACTCTCTCAGGCAGAATAAAAACGACTACATCGGCCATGATCCTTTGAGCGCTTCAAATTCAAATACTTCCGGCTTCATGCGCCATCGGGAGTTTTCCCTAAGAATACGTGGATGAGGTCAGCACTATTACTATCAACTGGTTTCAATGTCTATGGTTTCTACCCATGTGGAGATGACAGCACAGTCAAAGTAAACAGTGGTTTTATGAACCATTATGACCGCCTGCCTTTCACCTTTGACCTGACCCAGCAGGCTACAGTCAAATACCACTCAAACAGACACACATGCAACCACACACATGAAGGACAACAACCACCATTGCCTGTTCACCCCGCTATCATCCAGAAGCCGAGGTCAGTACAGGTGCATCAAAGCTGGGACAGAAAGACTGAAAAGCAGCTTCTGTTAAATAGCCATCACTAGCACATTAGAGGCTGTTGCCTATATACATGGACTTGGAATTCACTGGCCACTTTAATAAATGGAACACTAGTCACTTGAATAATGTTTACATATTTTGCAATAAATTATATGTATATACTGTATTATATTCTACTGTATCTTAGTCTATGCCGCTCTGACATCGCTCGTCCATATATTTATATATTCTTAATTCCATTCCTTTACTTAGATTTGCGTGTATTGGGTATATGTTGTGAAATTGTTAGATATTACTTGTTAGATATTACTGCGCTGTTGGAGCTAGAAACACAAGCATTTTGCTACACTGAGTGTACAAAACATTAGGAACACCGGCTCTTGCCAAGACAAAGACTGATCAGGTGAATCCAGGTGAAAGCTATATGACTGACTCCCTCATATGACTGAGGTCTAAGAACTCACCTTAACGTATGCAGTGTACTGGTGGCACTCCACTGTGTTGATGTCCAGACTGAGCTCGTTGCTCACAGAGCTCATCTGGGCTCCGTTCTGAACCAAGTACACTCTAGAAGGCTGGCTCCTCTGTCTCTTATCCACATCAGCTGTCAGGTTATACAGCAACTCTGGGAGAGAGGAGAGAGAGTGGGAATCATGGGTTGGATAAAGCTAAGTCATGTTTCACTTCACACAGTCTGAATAAGACATATTAATACAGTCAAACATAGGGGAGAAAGAGGCCCACATGTGTTAGTTAGAGAGGCAATGTAAGGCTACTAATAGCACATTTTAATAGTGACAATGTTTCGATCCAAGGTGGATCTTAGTCAGGTCTAGGGCTGATGCGGTGACGTATTACCTCCACACTGGCGGTCACGTGTCATGAAGGCAGTCAAATTCCACATGACTGTATAGTTACTGTAATTAGGCTTCTCCAAGCTCTGATGCTGCTGCTGGTCATTAGTAGCCTACCAAACTTGCTAACTACAATAGACTCAGCACTACATTGTCCCTATAATCACTCTTGACTTCAATGCAAATGTATTAGAAAATCTAATCAAACACTTCATGAGCTCATGTTGCTCAACATTTCTATAGGCTATGCAATTGCGGGAGAAAACAGAGTGATGGCTGCTAATAAAAAGAGGAGGATCCCATCAGCTTTCTATAGGCTAGGCCAACTAAATGTATTTCTCAACTTTCCTAATATTAAGCACATTGCTTATATTTACAGCAGGAGTATAGCCTACCTGGCTGGCATGACAATAAACCACGGGGATTAGCATCCTCCATTTGCTATTTAAGTGCATAGATGACATGTTTTTTTTCCCGCTGCCTCGTTTCGATACAGGTGCATGATAATGGTCCATTCTAAATTAAAACAAATGTCACACATATATTATTTAGCATATGTAAAGACCAGATTAAATTGGGTTGGCTCCCCCCCCCCCCTTGGGTTGTGCCGTGGCGGAGATCTTTGTGGGCTATACTCGGCCTTGTCTCAGGATGGTAAGTTGGTGGTTGAAGATATCCCTCTAGTGGTGTGGGGGCTGTGCTTTGGCAAAGTGGGTGGGGTTATATCCTTCCTGTTTGGCCCTGTCCGGGGGTATCATCGGATGGGGCCACAGTGTCTCCTGACCCCTCCTGTCTCAGCCGCCATTATTTATGCTGCAGTAGTGTCGGGGGGCTAGGGTCAGTCTGTTATATCTGGAGTACTTCTCCTGTCTTATCCGGTGTCCTGTGTGAATTTAAGTATGCTCTCTCTAATTATCTCTTTCTTTCTCACTCTCGGAGGACCTGAGCCCTAGGACCATGCCTCAGGACTACCTGGCATGATGACTCCTTGCTGTCCCCAGTCCACCTGGCCGTGCTGCTGCTCCAGTTTCAACTGTTCTGCCTGCGGCTATGGAATCCTGACCTGTTCACCGGACGTGCTACCTGTCCCAGACCTATTATTTGACCATTCTGGTCATTTATGAACACTTGGCCATGTTCTGTTATAATCTCCACCCGGCACAGCCAGAAGAGGACTGGCCACCCCTCATAGCCTGGTTCCTCTCTAGGTTTCTTCCTAGGTTTTGGCCTTTCTAGGGAGTTTCTCCTAGCCAATGTGCTTCAACACCTGCATTGCTTGCTGTTTGGGGTTGTAGGCTGGGTTTCTGTACACTAATTTGAGATATCAACTGATGTACAAAGGGCTATATAAATACATTTGATTTGAAATCAAGAATCGTCTGATGGGTGACAATATTAGCCTATCACTTGTGAATGATATATTATCACTTGGGAATGACGCCCAGCGTAAGAAACAATGCCCCTTTTTTTGCGACTTTTTCTAATCATAGTCGCTCACCTCATGTAGCCTGGCCCATAGGCCTATATGTTTTAATATAAGTTCAAACCCCCGAGCTGACAAGGTACAAATCTTTCGTTCTGCCACTGAACAGGCAGTTAACCCACTGTTCCTAGGACGTCATTGAAAATAAGAATTTGTTCTTAACTGACTTGCCTAGTTAGATAAAGGTAAAATAAATACAACTTTTTTTAAATTAAGCATATTAATAACTGGCATATATAAGCAGCACGTGAGTTTCACGTTTGGGAAAGATCATTTTCACCATAAAATGCACCTTTATAATAAAAGCATTACATGCATAATGCATTTGCGGTCACTTTTCATAATGGTGTTTTCCGCTAATGGAACATTTGCGCTTTTAGCCTAATACCATGTACACATTGCTGTGCTTATAATGTGAAGAAATAGTATAATAGTTTATCAACATTTTAAGCTAAACGTTCTGATCTGTTACGGCAGCCTCCTTGCATAAAAAGGTTTTTGGGATGCTAGTGGTGCATGATAATGCAGTCATTTGTAGTCATTTGGGATCTATCTGTCCCAGACTATGTTAGGAATATATATATTTCTCGCACAGAATAGAATAGGTTAACTTTTGTACTATGGGGGATAGTAGATTGACATAGGCTAGTGCTTTTGCTGTTCGTTAGGCCTACTCATCCTGTTGGCTGACGAACAGTAAATGGGAAAGTTCTTCAAATAGCTTCAATATGCACCTCGGAAGTGGATAAGGATTTGCGCAGTCCCCGATGTGTCTGTCTTCACTTGTAGCCTGTGAGCAAGACCTGATCACGTGACAGAGAGCCATATGAGTGAGAGGCGCAGCACAATAAGGATTGCGCAGCACAATAAGGAAGAAGGGCACAACACAGCACTCCGGGCCACAAAAGGCATGGTTTTTTGGGGTGCATTACGGCCACAAAGGGGATGCCGCTGTGAAATTTGAAGCATTATCAAGTTCTTGTGAAGGCTATATCACATGGATTTATTCAACTTTTTTAAATGGCTTGTAGGCTGTGTGTGGGCGCCAGGAGATGCTGCATGTGTTTATGTTAATTAACTGTCAATTACCGTGAGACCGACAGTTATTTGCTTGACAATCACCGGCTGACGGAATTTCGTGACTGCCACCGCCCCAGTTAGGTCAAGCCTTAGTTGGAGGTCTCACTACCAGACATGCACACACACACACAGGAAATGAAGCTGGGATGTATAGCGGACGTTTTACGGGCCCCTGACCAATTCTACTATTTTGTGTGTTCTTTGGAGCTGATCTTAATTTATTTCGTAAATAATGTTTCCGCCATCGTTTCCTATGACCGAAAAGAGCTTCTGGACATCAGAACAGTGATCAACAGCCTTGATTTGGATGAAGATTTCTACTTCAATGAGTCAGCGGCACAGGACATACTGCTCACCCCAGACCAGGCCCTAATCCCTGACACTCGGAAGAGAAAGAGACAGCGATATAGAGGCTGATGTACAGGTACCCCGATTAAGCTACGGTGGAGAGTAAATGATACGCTTCTACTCTCTGTTCTATTCTACAATCACTGGAGAACAAACCAAACAAACTCTGTTTGAGAATATCCTATCAACGGGATCTAAAGAACTGTAATTACCTATGTTTCTCTGAAACTTGGCTGAACAAGGAGATGGATAATATTCCAGCTGGTTTTTCTATGAATCGGCAGGACAGAACGGCAGCGTCGGGTAAGCTCAACGGGAGTGGTGTTTGTATCTTTGTTAACAACAGCTGGTGTGCAATCTCTAATGTTAAGGAAGTCTCAAGGTTCTTCTCGCCAAAGTTAGTATGGTTTATCATGAGGCATTCTATTTACCAAGAGGTATATATAATTTTCGTATCTGTCTATTTACCACCACAAACCGATGCTATCACTAAGACCGCACTGAAAGAGCTGAATAGGGCCATTAGCAAACAAGAAAATGCTCATCCAAAAAGTGGTCCTCCTAGTAGCCGGTGATTTAAAGGAGGAAAACTAAAATCTGCTTTACCTCATTTCTACCAGCATGTCACCTGTGCAACTACAGGCAAAAGCATGGCAAGATCACCTTTACTCCACACACAGAGATGCATACAAAGCTCTCCCTCGCCCTCCATTTGGCAAATCTGACCATAACTCTATCCTTCGGATTCCTGCTTACAAGCAAAATCTCAAACAGGAAGAACCAGTGGCGCGCTCAACACGGAAGTGGTCCAATGAAGTGAATACTAAGCTACAGGACTGTTTCGCTAGCACAGACTGGAATATGTTCCCTGACTCATCTGATAACATTGAGGAGTTTACCACATTAGTCACCGGCTTTATTAATAAGTGCATCGACGACATCGTCCCCACAGTGACCATACGTACATATCCCAACCAAAAGCCATTGATTACAGGCAACATCTGCACTGATTTTAAGGCTATAGCTACCGCTTTCAAGGAGCGGGAAACTAACCTGGATGCTTATAAGAAATCCCGCTACGCCCTCCGACAAATCATCAAACAGGCAAAGGGTAAATACAGGATTAAGACCAAATCCTACTACACTGGCTCTGATGCTCGTCGGATTTGGCAGGGCTTGCAAACTATCACAGATTACAAAGGGAAACCCAGCCACGAGCTGCCCAGTGATGAGAGCCTACCAAACAAGCTAAATGCCATCCATGCTAGCTTTGAGGCAAGCAACACTGAACCATGCGTGAGAGCACCAGCTGTTCCGGACGACTGAGTGATCACACACTCCATAGCCGATGTGAGTAAGACCTTTAAACAGGTTAACATTCACAAGGCAGTGTGGCCAGACGGATTACCAGGACGCGTACTCAGAGCATGCACTGACCAGCTGGTAAGTATCTTCCCTGACATTTTCAACCTCTCCCTGACCCAGTTTACATGTTTCAGGCAGACCACCATAGTTCCTCTGCCCAAGAAGACTAAGGTAACCTGTCTAGATGACTATCGCCCCGTAGCTCTCACATCTGTAGCCATGAAATGCTTACATTACTCACATCAACCTACACCAATTTGCATAACACCCCAACAGATCCACAGATGAGGCAATATCTATACGAGGCAATCTCAGAGGAAGGCCCTAAAAATTGGAATTGAGTCGAGCCTCCCAACTCAGGTTGTTTCTCAAAATGCATATTACCGTGCTCTGAGCATGCAAATTGAAGCATGGGAGGGTTGGAGTATAAATCCAAATCAAAGTATGCGAAATGGAGCATTTACATGTACATATTTTGAAGCATGCATTGATTCAAGCTTCAACGGAAAGTATGCAAAGAAATATGACGCAACCATGTAAAAATAATGCTTTTTTTTTTAATCAATGGTGGACATTATTTCAACTGAAGCAAGAGAAAATACACTGACTTAGGAATGAAATGTTGCCTATTCACATCTCATATTTGCCTGACTACAATATTTTATCTTGCTACGTTAATAAATACATGCTGTGTTAATTTTGGCATGTTTACCTGCCTACAATACACACTGTAGTGTGTGTAGGTCGTAAGACCATAGTAAGTGCTCTTGCTGCTGGTGATTCTCTGATCCACCTCTACGCAGACGACTCCATTCTGTATACTTCTGGCCCCTCTTTGGACACTGTATTAACTAACCTCCAGACGAGCTTCAATGCCATACAACTCTCCTTCCGTGGCCTCCAACTGCTCTTAAACGCAAGTAAAACTAAACACATTTTATTCAATCGATCACTGCCCGCACCTGCTCGCCCGTCCAGCATCATTACTCTGGACGGCTCTGACTTAGAATACGTGGACAACTACAAATACCTGGGTGTCTGGTTAGACTGTAAACTCTCCTTCCAGACTCACATTAAGCATCTCCAATCCAAAATTAAATCTAGAATCAGCTTCCTATATCGCAACAAAGCATCCTTCACTCATGCTGCCAAACATACCCTCGTAAAACTGACCATCCTACCGATCCTCGACTTCGGTGATGTCATCTATAAAATAGCCTCTAACACTCTACTCAACAAACTGGATGCAGTCTATCACAGTGCCATCCGCTTTGTCACCAAAGCCCCATATACTACCCACCTTTGCGACCTGTACGCGCTCGTTGGCTGGCTCTCGCTTCATACTCGTCGCCAAACCCACTGGCTACAGGTTATCTACAAGTCTCTGTTAGGTAAAGCTCCGCTTTATCTCAGCTCACTGGTCACCATAGCAGCACCCACTCGTAGCACGCGCTCCAGCAGGTATATCTCACTGGGCACCCCCAAAGCCAATTCCTCCTTTGGTCTTATTTCCTTCCAGTTCTCTGCTGCCCATGACTGGAACGAACTGCAAAAATCTCTGAAGCTGGAGACTCACATCTCCCTCACTAGCTTTAAGCACCAGCTGTCAGAGCAGCTCACAGATCACTGCACCTGTACATAGCCCATCTGTAAACAGCCCATCTATCTACCTACCTCATCCCAATACTGTATTTATTTATTTATCTTGCTCCTTTACACCCCAGTATCTCTACTTGCACATTCATCTTCTGCCGATCTACCATTCCAGTGTTTAATTGCTATATTGTAATTACTTCGCCACCATGGCCTATTTATTTCCTTAACTTACCTCATATGCACTCACTGTATATAGACTTTTTGTTTTCTTTTGTTCTACTGTATTATTGACTGTATGTTTTGTTTATTCCATGTGTAACTCTGACCCAGATAGCTAGCTAACAGTCCTTTGTAGCTACCAACAAATAATTAACATCTACTTTGGATAACATTGGTTTTAGGTCATTTTTGCCAGTTATACTATCTGGTTAGCTACATTATTATGATTCACATATAGCCAGCTGATAGTTATGAAGTAAAACGGTTGCTTTGTGCATATCTTCTTTTGGATTTATTGCCATTGTCCTGGCTAGAAGAAGGAAGGTTTAGTGAATAGGTAAGTTCAGGTAATTTTTGCCTGTTTAACTAGCTTGCTGGCTAGATAGATTACGATGATAATTATGAAATAAAACATTTTCTTTGTGTATGTTTCGTCTCTATTGTTGCCATTGTCCTGGATGGAATCAGGTTCAGAGAATGGGAGATGCAGCGCGAGGTAATACGTAGGGGGAGTGCTTCTCAAATGAAATGTTTTATGCGTTCTCCACACTCTCATCCTCACAAGAACGTATTCAAGAGAACGTCCTCAGAAAATGCACTTGAGTATGTAGAGTACAGTAGTGTGCATTTTGGAAACACCCATATACTTTTCTCTCTGCTACCGCACGGCAAGGGGCACCGATGCACCAAGTCTGGAACCAACAGGACCCTGAACAGCTTCTAAGCCATAAGACTGCTAAATAGTTAGTTAAATAGTTAACCAAACTACCTGAACACTCTGCATTGACACTTTTTTCACCAACTTTTTTGACTCATCAGATACGCTGCTACTGTTTACTGTCTGTCACTTTATTCCCAGTTATTAAAAAAACATAAAAAAATGTAAATGTACTGTGTGTGTGGGTGTGTGAATTTGTGCATCTCGGTGTGTTGCTTGCGCCATGGTTTGTGTGTATGTGCATGCATGTATGCGTGTTTGTGTGTGTGAGGGGGTGCCTTCCATGACCTCACCCTGTCAGGCGGAAAGGGGCGTTGAGTGTTCATTACCAGCCCAGGCGTTTTCACCAAACAGAACAGAAACACACACACATACACTACCGGGCATCATCACCAAACAGAAAGACACGAGGTGTTGCAGTGCAGAACTACTTTCCACTGGTCGTGCCAAACAGTCAAACAGAAGAGAACAGAGGACCCTTATTCCTCCTGTTACGCCTGGCCCTGGACCTGCTCCTCATTATGTAATGAAACAGCAAGCTATTTCCCTGTCCTGAGGGGTGCTTAACACGACCACACCCAACTGTGGCCACACCCAAACAACAGTCAACCATGAACACACCTAAAGAGTCAAACGATAACCATGACCAAACAGTTAAACACTCAGAACACCATGATCAGATCTAAACAACCAACTAGGACCACATCTAAACAGTCAACACCTATTGGCTGGATTATAACCAGACTTGACCAAATCAAATCAAAGTTTATTTGTCAGGTGCACCGAATACAACAGGTGTAGACCTTACAGTGAAATGCTTCCTTACAGGCTCTAACCAATAGTGTGGAGAAACTAAAATAAAAAAGTATGTGTGTGTGTGTGTGTGTGTAAGTAAAGAAATAAAACAACAGTAAAAAGACATTTGAAAATAAGAGCAGCAAGGCTATATACAGACAACGGTCAGTCAAGCTTATTGAGGTAGTATGTACATGTGGGTATGGTTAAAGTGACTATGCATATATGATGAACAGAGAGTAGCAGTAGCGTAAAAAGAGGGGTTGGCGGGTGGTGGGACACAATGCAGATAGCCCGGTTAGCCAATGTGTGGGAGCACTGGTTGGTCGGGCCAATTGCGGTAGTATGTACATGAATGTATAGTTAAAGTGGCTATGTATATAAGATAAACAGAGAGTAGCAGCGTATAAGAGGGTTTGGGGGGGGGGGGGGACACAATGCAAATAGTCCGGGTAACCATTTGATTACCTGTTCAGGAGTCTTATGGCTTGGGGGTAAAAACTGTTGAGAAGCCTTTTTTTCCTAGACTTGGCACTCCGGTACCGCTTGCCATGCGGTAGTAGAGAGAACAGTCTATGACTGGGGTCTTTGACAATTTTCAGGGCCTTCCTCTGACACCGCCTGGTGTAGAGGTCCTGGATGGCAGGCAGCTTTGCCCCAGTGATGTACTGGGCCATATGCACTACCCCCTGAAGTGCCTTGCGATCGGAGGCAGAGCAATATACCCATAACAGGCAGTGATGCAACCGGTCAGGATGCTCTCGATGTTGCAGCTGTAGAACCTTTTCAGGATCTCAGGACCCATGCCAAATCTTTTTAGTTTCCTGAAGGGGAATAGGCTTTGTCGTGCCCTCTTCACGACTATCTTGGTGTGTTTGGACCATTCTAGTTTGTTGTTGATGTGGACACCGAGGAATTTGAAGCTCTCAACCTGCTCCACTACAGCCCCGTCGATGAGAATTGGGACGTGCTCGGTGCTCCTTTTCCTGTAGTCCACGATCATCTCCTTAGTCTTGGTTACGTTGAGGGATAGGTTGTTATTCTGGCATCACCCGGCCAGGTCTCTGACCTCCTCCCTATAGGCTATCTCGTCGTTGTCGGTGATCAGGCCTTCCACTGTTGTGTCGTCAGCAAACTTAATGATGGTGTTGGAGTCGTGCCTGGCCATGCAGTCGTGGGTGAAAAGGGAGTACAGGAGGGGACGGAGCACGCACCCCTGGGGAGTTCCAGTGTTGAGGATCAGCGTGGCAGATGTGTTGCTACCTACCCTCACCACCTGGGGGCGGGCCCGTCAGGAAGTCCAGGATCCAGTTGCAGAGGGAGGTGTTTAGTCCCAGGTTCCTTAGCTTAGTGATGAGCTTTGAGGGTACTATGGTGTTGAACGCTGAACTGTAGTCAATGAATAGCATTCTCACATAGGTGTTCCTTTTGTCCAGGTGTGAAAGGGCAGTGTGGAGTGCAATAGAGATGGCATCATCTGTGGATCTGTTTGGGCGGTATGCAAATTGGAGTGGGTCTAGGGTTTCTGGGATAATGTTGTTGATGTGAGCCATTACCAGCCGTTCAAAGCACTTCATGGCTACGGATGTGAGCGCCACGGGTCTGTAGTCATTTAGGCAGGTTGCCTTTGTGTTCTTGGGCACAGGGACTATGGTGGTCTGCTTGAAGCATGTTGGTATTACAGACTCAATCAGGGACATGTTGAAAATGCCAGTTTCTCAGCACATGCCCGGAGCACACGTCCTGGTAATCCGTCTGGCCCCGCAGCCTTGTGAATGTTGACCTGTTTAAAAGGTCTTACTCACGTCAGCTATGGAGAGCGTGATCACACAATCATCCGGAGCAACTGATGCGCTCATGCATGCCTCAGTGTTGCTTGCCTCGAAGCGAGCATAGAAGTGATTTGGCTCATCTGGTAGGCTTGTGTCACTGGGCAGCTCACGGTTGTGCTTCCCTTTGTAGTCTGTAATAGTTTGCAAGCCCTGCCACATCTGACAGGTGTCAGAGCCAGTGTAGTATGATTCAATCTTAGCCCTGTATTGATGCTTTGCCTGTTTGATGGTTTGTCGCAGGGCATAGCAGGATTTCTTGTAAGCTTCCGGGTTAGAGTCCCGCACCTTGAAAGCGGCAGCTCTACCCTTTAGCTCAGTGCTAATGTTGCCTGTAATCCATGGCTTCTGGTTGGGGTATGTACGTACAGTCACTGTGGGGACGACGTCCTCAATGCACTCATGGATAAAGCCAGTGACTGATGTGGTGTATTCTTCAATGTCATCGGAAGAATCCTGGAACATGTTCCAGTCTGTGATAGCAAAACAGTCCTGTAGTTTAGCATCTGCTTCATCTGACCATTTTTTTTATAGACCGAGTCACTGGTGCTTCCTGCTTTAATTTTTGCTTGTAAGCAGGAATCATGAGGATAGCGTTGTAGTCGGATTTACCAAATTGAGGGCGAGGGAGAGCTTTGTACACATCTCTGTGTGTGGAGTACAGGTGATCTAGAATTTTTCCCCCTCTGGTTGCACATTTAACATGTTGATAGAGATTTGGTAGAACCGATTTAAGTTTCCCTACATTAAAGTCTCCGGCCACTAGGAGCACTGCCTCTGGGTGAGTGGTTTCCTGTTTGCTTATTTCCTTATACAGCTGACTGAGTGCGGTCTTAGTGCCAGCATCTGTCTGTGGTGGTAAATAAACAGCCATGAAAAGTATAGCTTAGAACTCTCTAGGCAAGTAGTGTGGCCTGCAATTTTTCATAATATACTCTACTTCAAGCGAGCAAAATGTAGAGACTTCCTTAGATTTCGTGCACCAGCTGTTGTTAGTAGACTGAAGGAGAACTACAACCATAGGCAGCATCCATTGGCCAAAGGCTACATCATGGAATGACACAATTCAGTGGCACATTCACAAATCGCTCTGAATAATCCACTACAATATAGTCTACTTGTTCTAACTACTAAAACAAGGCATATGAGGGGTCCCATTTCAAACATACCACTCTATCAACTTAAGTGCGTTGTACATTATTTTGTGTGTCTGCTGTAGTTATGCTGTAGTTGTGCTCACCTATCTGTCCAGGCAGGTGTTTTCCTCTGAAGAGCAGGCACACTGTAGCGTTGAAACAGTTGAGGTGCTGTGGTCCCTCGTGACACTGAGGAACAGAGATGTTGATGGAGACAGGTAGGTAGATGGACACGTCCACAGTGATCACCGGTCGGGACCTAGAGACAAAACACAACGTGGTGTCAATGGACCTACAACCAGTACAATACAACATGGTGTCAATGGACCTTCAACCAATTCAATACAACATGGTGTCAATGGACCTACAACCAGTACAATACAACATGGTGTCAATAGACCTACAACCAGTACAATACAACATGGTGTCAATACAACATGGTGTCAATGGACCTACAACCAGTACAATACAACATGGTGTCAATGGACCTACAACCAGTACAATACAACATGGTGTCAATACAACATGGTGTCAATGGACCTACAACCAGTACAATACAACATGGTGTCAATAGACCTACAACCAATACAATACAACATGGTGTCAATACAACATGGTGTCAATGGACCTACAACCAGTACAATACAACATGGTGTCAATAGACCTACAACCAATACAATACAACATGGTGTCAATACAACATGGTGTCAATGGACCTACAACCAATACAATACAACATGGTGTCAATACAACATGGTGTCAATGGACCAACAACCAATACAATACAACATGGTGTCAATGGACCTACAACCAGTACAATACAACATGGTGTCAATAGACCTACAACCAATACAATACAACATGGTGTCAATACAACATGGTGTCAATGGACCTACAACCAATACAATACAACATGGTGTCAATGGACCTACAACCAGTACAATACAACATGGTGTCAATGGACCTACAACCAGTACAATACAACATGGTGTCAATACAACATGGTGTCAATGGACCTACAACCAGTACAATACAACATGGTGTCAATAGACCTACAACCAGTACAATACAACATGGTGTCAATAGACCTACAACCAGTACAATACAACATGGTGTCAATAGACCTACAACCAATACAATACAACATGGTGTCAATACAACATGGTGTCAATGGACCTACAACCAGTACAATACAACATGGTGTCAATGGACCTACAACTATTAAAATACAACATGGTGTCAATGGACCTACAACCAGTACAATACAACATGGTGTCAATAGACCTACAATGAATACAATACAACATGGTGTCAATAGACCTACAACCAATACAATACAACATGGTGTCAATGGACCTACAACCAATACAATACAACATGGTGTCAATAGACCTACAACCAGTACAATACAACATGGTGTCAACAGACCTACAATGAATACAATACAACATGGTGTCAATAGACCTACAACCAACACAATACAACATGGTGTCAATGGACCTACAACTATTAAAATACAACATGGTGTCAATAGACCTACAACCAATACAATACAACATGGTGTCAATGGACCTACAACCAATACAATACAACATGGTGTCAATAGACCTACAACCAATACAATACAACATGGTGTCAATAGACCTACAACCAATACAATACAACATGGTGTCAATAGACCTACAACCAATACAATACAACATGGTGTCAATAGACCTACAACCAATACAATACAACATGGTGTCAATAGACCTACAACCAATACAATACAACATGGTGTCAATAGACCTACAACCAATACAATACAACATGGTGTCAATGGACCTACAACTATTAAAATACAACATGGTGTCAATAGACCTACAACTATTAAAATACAACATGGGGTCAATGGACCTACAACCAATACAATACAGCATGGTGTCAATAGACCTACAACAATTAAAATACAACATGGTGTCAATAGACCTACAACATGGTGTCAATGGACCTACAACCAATACAATACAACATGGTGTCAATGGACCTACAACCAGTACAATACAACATGGTGTCAATAGACCTACAACCAATACAACATGGTGTCAATACAACATGGTGTCAATGGACCTACAACCAATACAATACAACATGGTGTCAATGGACCTACAACCAGTACAATACAACACGGTGTCAATGGACCTACAACCAGTACAATACAACATGGTGTCAATACACCATGGTGTCAATGGACCTACAACCAGTACAATACAACATGGTGTCAATAGACCTACAACCAATACAATACAACATGGTGTCAATACAACATGGTGTCAATGGACCTACAACCAGTACAATACAACATGGTGTCAATAGACCTACAACCAGTACAATACAACATGGTGTCAATAGACCTACAACCAGTACAACATGGTGTCAATAGACCTACAACCAATACAATACAACATGGTGTCAATACAACATGGTGTCAATGGACCTACAACCAGTACAATACAACATGGTGTCAATGGACCTACAACTATTAAAATACAACATGGTGTCAATGGACCTACAACCAGTACAATACAACATGGTGTCAATAGACCTACAATGAATACAATACAACATGGTGTCAATAGACCTACAACCAATACAATACAACATGGTGTCAATGGACCTACAACCAATACAATACAACATGGTGTCAATAGACCTACAACCAGTACAATACAACATGGTGTCAATAGACCTACAATGAATACAATACAACATGGTGTCAATAGACCTACAACCAACACAATACAACATGGTGTCAATGGACCTACAACTATTAAAATACAACATGGTGTCAATAGACCTACAACCAATACAATACAACATGGTGTCAATGGACCTACAACCAATACAATACAACATGGTGTCAATAGACCTACAACCAATACAATACAACATGGTGTCAATAGACCTACAACCAATACAATACAACATGGTGTCAATAGACCTACAACCAATACAATACAACATGGTGTCAATAGACCTACAACCAATACAATACAACATGGTGTCAATAGACCTACAACCAATACAATACAACATGGTGTCAATAGACCTACAACCAATACAATACAACATGGTGTCAATGGACCTACAACTATTAAAATACAACATGGTGTCAATAGACCTACAACCAATACAATACAACATGGTGTCAATAGACCTACAACCAATACAATACAACATGGTGTCAATAGACCTACAACCAATACAATACAACATGGTTTCAATAGACCTACAACCAATACAATACAACATGGTGTCAATAGACCTACAACCAATACAATACAACATGGTGTCAATGGACCTACAACTATTAAAATACAACATGGTGTCAATAGACCTACAACTATTAAAATACAACATGGGGTCAATGGACCTACAACCAATACAATACAGCATGGTGTCAATAGACCTACAACTATTAAAATACAACATGGTGTCAATAGACCTACAACATGGTGTCAATGGACCTACAACCAATACAATACAACATGGTGTCAATGGACCTACAACCAGTACAATACAACATGGTGTCAATAGACCTACAACCAATACAACATGGTGTCAATACAACATGGTGTCAATGGACCTACAACCAATACAATACAACATGGTGTCAATGGACCTACAACCAGTACAATACAACATGGTGTCAATGGACCTACAACCAGTACAATACAACATGGTGTCAATACACCATGGTGTCAATGGACCTACAACCAGTACAATACAACATGGTGTCAATAGACCTACAACCAATACAATACAACATGGTGTCAATACAACATGGTGTCAATGGACCTACAACCAGTACAATACAACATGGTGTCAATAGACCTACAACCAGTACAATATAACATGGTGTCAATAGACCTACAACCAGTACAATACAACATGGTGTCAATAGACCTACAACCAATACAATACAACATGGTGTCAATACAACATGGTGTCAATGGACCTACAACCAGTACAATACAACATGGTGTCAATGGACCTACAACTATTAAAATACAACATGGTGTCAATGGACCTACAACCAGTACAATACAACATGGTGTCAATAGACCTACAATGAATACAATACAACATGGTGTCAATAGACCTACAACCAATACAATACAACATGGTGTCAATAGACCTACAACCAGTACAATACAACATGGTGTCAATAGACCTACAACCAACACAATACAACATGGTGTCAATGGACCTACAACCAATACAATACAACATGGTGTCAATAGACCTACAACCAATACAATACAACATGGTGTCAATAGACCTACAACCAATACAATACAACATGGTGTCAATAGACCTACAACCAATACAATACAACATGGTGTCAATGGACCTACAACCAATACAATACAACATGGTGTCAATAGACCTACAACCAATACAATACAACATGGTGTCAATAGACCTACAACCAATACAATACAACATGGTGTCAATAGACCTACAACCAATACAATACAACATGGTGTCAATAGACCTACAACCAATACAATACAACATGGTGTCAATAGACCTACAACCAATACAATACAACATGGTGTCAATAGACCTACAACCAATACAATACAACATGGTGTCAATGGACCTACAACTATTAAAATACAACATGGTGTCAATAGACCTACAACCAATACAATACAACATGGTGTCAATGGACCTACAACCAATACAATACAACATGGTGTCAATAGACCTACAACTATTAAAATACAACATGGTGTCAATAGACCTACAACATGGTGTCAATGGACCTACAACCAATACAATACAACATGGTGTCAATGGACCTACAATGAATAGAATACAACATGGTGTCAATAGACCTACAATGAATACAATACAACATGGTGTCAATAGACCTACAATGAATACAATACAACGTGGTGTCAATAGACCTACAACCAATACAATACAACATGGTGTCAATAGACCTACAACTATTAAAATACAACATGGTGTCAATAGACCTACAACATGGTGTCAATAGACCTACAATGAATAGAATACAACATGGTGTCAATAGACCTACAATGAATAGAATACAACATGGTGTCAATAGACCTACAATGAATACAATACAACATGGTGTCAATAGACCTACAATGAATACAATACAACATGGTGTCAATAGACCTACAATGAATACAATACAACATGGTGTCAATAGACCTACAATGAATACAATACAACATGGTGTCAACGGACTTACAACCAAAACAACATGTTGAACATGGTACTGCAGTGGACACAGCTTGGCATTAATGTCTTTCTGTGATGAAAAACATACTCTGTTCCACTGTATGCTCTTTTCCAATATCCACAGAAGCATAGGTTAACTCTTAGAATAAAACAATGTATTGTGCACACATTCAAAGTGGTATGCTGGCATGGACAGTGAAACAAAGCCACTATTCGTGTAACACCAAAATATATTACATTCCAACTTCAACAATACAACCACTCACCTCAATAACACCACACTATCAGCCATAAAAGCACCAATGGTAATGTCTGTAATGAAAGAACAACCAATGAGCGAAACCTAAGTTAGTGCAGATTTATCCTTCTTTGAATATATGGCACAATACACAAAGGTTATCATTAAAAGGGGGCTGAACTTACTGATTTGGCCGTTATTTTAGCTTGCTTATTAATATATGCAACAACCATGACTGAAGCCAAATGAGAGTACTGGGGATGTTGTTTAATGTGGGTGTCTCTCGCGTGTGTGATATCTCACGTGGCAAGCGTTTGTACATTCACTCTGCCAAAACAGTACACAGTTACAGTCACTCACCCATCTAGATAACTTGAAACAGTCTAACCAGGTCTGGTATCTTAATGTCGCCTTGGCTAGCTAGGGCTAGCAAACTTTTTTCGCCAATTAGCTTCAGCCGGCTGGTGAGCGACCGTGGCAAAGTTAGTTTGTCTTTGGATAGACTATCTCCGGGGCCAGTTAGGGACTGTCAATACATTACACAATGTAAATGGGACAATATTTCCATGTTACACGCCTTTTAGTTGTCTCATTAAATGATTGCAACATTTGTATATTAATTTCTACAATTTATAGTTGGTTTGAGATTTTTAAGTCATTGAAATGTTTAGCTATTGACAATTGTAAATATTGTCCCATGTAAATTGTGTAATTTATGATGGTCCCTAACTAGCCCGATAGGGATATCGAATGTCAAACCAAATTGTTCACGGGCATTACGATCGGGTTGTGTGCAGCTGCGCTCCAAATTGATGATTACTTGGGTGCTGCTAGCTGTGGGCAGGCTTGAAATAAACCCAAGCCAAGGAAACCTACTACACAGTACCCATTCCGTGATCCACCATTTTTTCCTAATTATCTTGCACATCTCAGTTTTGAATGAGACTGACTATGACCAAATGTATTCTATTTACACATTGTAGTCAATTTTGACACTAGAATAAATTATTCTGACTAATATCGATGCCACATGGGCTGTTTTCAACCAATGAAGTTTATTGCCTTCAGTTGCGCTTTAACAATGGAGTCCTCATACTTGTTGTTTACTGTTCTAGTTCTGAATGTCCCCTGTTGATGTGGAATGCAGTAAACAACATGCCTCAGCATCACGAGTCTGACCGACTGACCAGGGACCACTCGGAGTCAGACAGACGGTAGTCTAACTGACTGACCAGGGACCACTCAGTCAGACAGACGGTAGTCTAACTGACTGACCAGGGACCACTCAGAGTCAGAAAGATGGTAGTCTAACTGACTGACCAGGGACCACTCAGAGTCAGACAGACAGGAATCTAACCGAATGACCAGGGACCACTCAGTCAGACAGACAGGAGTCTAAATGGCTAACCAGTGTCCACTCAGAGTCAGACAGACAGGTGAACAAGTGGGAGAAGGCATGAATAATACCACATTCGAATCAGCAGACATTCTTTACTTTGTCTGCTGATTCGATCCGAGCTCGTTTGATATATTCGTTTAACCTAAATCTCACCAGGTAGGATATTGAGAACACATTCTCTTTTACAATAACGACATGAAGTTGAGCTGTAGGCTCCAAGTGTTTCATTAACCCTGAACCTAGTAGAGCTGTAGGCCCTACGTACATCATTAACCCTGAACCTAGTAGAGCTGTAGGCCCTACTTACATCATTAACCCTGAACCTAGTGTTGGCTAGTGGAGCTGTAGGCCCTACGTACATCATTAACCCTGAAACTAGTGTTGGCTAGTGGAGCTGTAGGCCCTACGTACATCATTAACCCTGAAACTAGTGTTGGCTAGTGGAGCTGTAGGCCCTACGTACATCATTAACCCTGAACCTATTGTTGGCTAGTGGAGCTGTAGGCCCTACATACATCATTAACCTGTTGAGTGTAGGGGGCAGTATTTGGATGTTTGAATGAAAAACGTACCCAAATGAAACTGCCTACAGTGCCTTGCGAAAGTATTCTGCCCCCTTGAACTTTGCGACCTTTTGCCACATTTCAGGCTTCAAACATAAAGATATAAAACTGTATTTTTTTGTGAAGAATCAACAACAAGTAAGACACAATCATGAAGTGGAACGACATTTATTGGATATTTCAAACTTTTTTAACAAATCAAAAACTGAAAAATTGGGCGTGCAAAATTATTCAGCCCCCTTAAGTTAATACTTTGTAGCGCCACCTTTTGCTGCGATTACAGCTGTAAGTCGCTTGGGGTATGTCTCTATCAGTTTTGCACATCGAGAGACTGAAATGTTTTCCCATTCCTCCTTGAAAAACAGCTCGAGCTCAGTGAGGTTGGATGGAGAGCATTTGTGAACAGCAGTTTTCAGTTCTTTCCACAGATTCTCGATTGGATTCAGGTCTGGACTTTGATTTGGCCATTCTAACACCTGGATATGAACCATTCCATTGTAGTTTTTGCTTTATGTTTTGGATCATTGTCTTGTTGGAAGACAAATCTCCATCCCAGTCTCAGGTCTTTTGCAGACTCCATCAGGTTTTCTTCCAGAATGGTCCTGTATTTGGCTCCATCCATCTTCCCATCAATTTTAACCATCTTCCCTGTCCCTGCTGAAGAAAAGCAGGCCCAAACCATGATGCTGCCACCACCATGTTTGACAGTGGGGATGGTGTGTTCAGCTGTGTTGCTTTTACGCCAAACATAACGTTTTGCATTGTTGCCAAATAGTTCAATTTTGGTTTCATCTGACCAGAGCACCTTCTTCCACATGTTTGGTGTGTCTCCCAGGTGGCTTGTGGCAAACTTTAAACGACACTTTTTATGGATATCTTTAAGAAATGGCTTTCTTCTTGCCACTCTTCCATAAAGGCCAGATTTGTGCAATATACGACTGATTGTTGTCCTATGGACAGAGTCTCCCACCTCAGCTGTAGATCTCTGCAGTTCATCCAGAGTGATCATGGGCCTCTTGGCTGCATCTCTGATCAGTCTTCTCCTTGTATGAGCTGAAAGTTTAGAAGGACGGCCAGGTCTGGGTAGATTTGCAGTGGTCTGATACTCCTTCCATTTCAATATTATCGCTTGCACAGTGCTCCTTGGGATGTTTAAAGCTTGGGAAATCTTTTTGTATCCAAATCCGGCTTTAAACTTCTTCACAACAGTATCTCGGACCTGCCTGGTGTGTTCCTTGTTCTTCATGATGCTCTCTGCGCTTTTAACGGACCTCTGAGACTATCACAGTGCAGGTGCATTTATACGGAGACTTGATTACACACAGGTGGATTGGATTTATCATCATTAGTCATTTAGGTCAACATTGGATCATTCAGAGATCCTCACTGAACTTCTGGAGAGAGTTTGCTGCACTGAAAGTAAAGGGGCTGAATAATTTTGCACGCCCAATTTTTCAGTTTTTGATTTGTTAAAAAAGTTTGAAATATCCAATAAATGTCGTTCCACTTCATGATTGTGTCCCACTTGTTGTTGATTCTTCACAAAAAAATACAGTTTTATATCTTTATGTTTGAAGCCTGAAATGTGGCAATAGGTCGCAAAGTTCAAGGGGGCCGAATACTTTCGCAAGGCACTGTATTCCTCAGGCCCAGAATCTAGAATATGCATATAATTGTCAGATTAGGATAAACAACACTCTAAAGTTTCCAAAACTGTCAAAATATTGTCTGTGAGTATAACAGAACTGATATTGCAGGCGAAAACCTGAGGAAAATCCAACCCGGAAGTGCTGTTTTTCCTGAAAGCTCTCTGTTCCATTGCCTGCCTTCACTCCATTTAAAGGGATATCAACCAGATTCCCTGTGGCTTCCACATGGTGTGAACAGTCTTTAGACACAGTTTCAGGCTTTTATTTTGAAAAATGAGCGAGCAAGATCACATTGCGTCATTGGATGGCTGGGTGCCAGCAGCGTTTTGCATGCGCAACAGCTTGGAGCAGACATTTTCTCTCTCTCTCCTATTGAAGAAGCTACAGTCCGGTTGAAATATTATTGATTATACATTGTAAAACAACCTGAGGATTTATATAAAAAACGAGATGTCCTTACATAAACTCTTGGTATGCTTTCGCCGAAAAGCTTTTTTGAAATTTGACACACCAGGTGGATTACCTGGATCACCTGACACGCCAGGTGGATTGCTATATTGCACTTGTGATTTCATGAATTAAATATTGTAGTAATTTAATTTTAATTTGGCGCTCTGCAATTCAGCGGTTGACGAAAATGATCCCGCTAACGGGATGGGTGCATCAAGAAGTTAACTTCTGAACCTAGTGTTGGCTAGTAGAGCTCTACGTACATCATTAACCCTGAACCTAGTGTTGGCTACATTGTATCATCTGTTTTGTACTGTACAAAGGAAAAACCTGCACTCACTGAAATATTATTTAAGTTAATCTTTAAGAATATTCGTTTTTTTTTTTTTTTAACAGTGTATCCCTTTTGAATCTGGCACCCAAAGAGTTTTTGTTACTACAAACTTTTCAGTTGAGCACGCCAATTCTTCATTTTATGTACTGTATATTGTGACAGTACCTAGATATCCATTGCCGTCCATGTCCACATTGCCAGATATTGATTGGCCGAACATCTGGAAGGCGGGGTTTACACTCCGTCCAGACAGCCTCTGCAATGAATTATATAAACGTGAGAATACACACACACACACACGCACACGCACACGCACACACGCACACACACACACAAGTACACACACACACACATGCACGCAAGTACACATACACACACGCAGACTGATCTGACAGATTAACATTAGCGAACACATTACTGTAGCAGGAGGGATCAGCATCACATTGTCTCACAACAGTCAAGCATGTTTTTGCTACCTCTACTAAAACAGACCACTGTGTCTGTTACTGCTACCATAACAGACAACTGTGTCTGTTACTGCTACCATAACAGACCACTGTCTGAGCTTTAATCTACCAACAACACTGAGCAAGGCTACGGTTTGAGAGGGAAGTGGACTTTTACATTTCACCTCATCCTGTATCTCAGTAAATAGAAATGATGAACTACTGTGACTGTTTCAAATGGGACCCTATGCAGTGCACTACTTTTGACCTGGGACCTATTGGCTCTGGTCAAAAGTAGTGCACTATATATGGGTGCCATTTGGGACTCACACTCTATAATATTGTTTCATGGGGCTAATATCCATTGTGGGGATCTTTTGGTCTGGCTTCCAAGCTATTGAAAACACACTCCTGTGTGTGTGTATGTGTGTGTTCGTATTAGATGAGTGGAAAATCTCTTCCCAGGATAACATTACCACCTGGGTCTTTATGACACGTTAGTCAGAGGATGCTTCCCAAATGGAACCCTATTCCCTATTTAGTGCACATAGGGCTCTGGTCAAAAACATTGTACTATAGGGAATAGGGTGTCATTTGAGATGCAGACAGAGAGTAATAGTGCTGCTGTGTCAACACAGATGGAGCTGTGATGTTATCCTTGTTGCTAACACAACGCAGTGTGTGTGTGTGTTTGGTTTCATTATCCTTGTGGGGACCAGAAGTCCTCACAAGGATAGTAAAACAAGGAATATTAAGAACATTTTGCAGGTCCCCACAAGAGGAAATACTATTTTAGGTTTAGGGGTTAGGTTTAAGAGTTAGGGTTAGGATTACGGTTAGTGATTTAGGGTTTGGAATAGGGTTAGTGGTTTAGGGTTAAGATTAGGGTTAGTGGTTTGGGGTTAAAGGTTAGGTTAAGGGTTAGGGAAAATAGGATTGTGAATGGGAATCAACTGTTTGTAAAACAAATGTGTGTGTGTGTACTAAACTAGAAATTAAAAACAGATGAAGATTATATTTTATGTTGTTGGTCTTAAACACAGGGGACATAATATCTCAATTGGTTTAAGATGAATTGTCTCTTGACTTTCTAGTATCTCTTCCTCCAAAAGAGCCTATGATGGTGGCATATTATCAACCCAAGACTTGTGCTGATTACTTGTTGTGTCTAACCATTGAAAGTGTCTTTACCATAGAATATTTGTTGACGATTCCTGTGGCATCGCCATGGTAAATGTAGACTGCTCCACCGTAGTCATCTTCTTTGGGTGCTCCTATGGCCACATCTAGAGAGAGAGAGAGAGAGAGAGAGAGAGTGAGAGTGAGAGTGAGAGTGAGAGTGAGAGAGAGAGAGAGAGAGAGAGAGAGAGAGAGAGAGAGAGAGAGAGACAGAGAGAGAGACAGAGAGAGAGACAGAGACAGAGACAAAGACAATCACACAGAGGGAAAGAGTTCAGTATTACTCTTCTACAGAAAATTAACAAGAAAGTTAAGAACCAACAAGACTGGATTCCAACTGCTGTTCAAGAAGTTGCTTTGTGTGTGTCAGGACCATAGAAATTAAATGAATAGAAACAGTGTCGTCATGCACCCTAAAAATCTGAGGGGGCACAAAGTATGTGAGGATCGCTAGGGGGTGACCTGAATGGGTTAGGCACCCCATCTGTAAGTTGGAGAATTTAGCATTTTTCAAACACCTGAAACAGCTTTTTCCTGCAATCGATAGCCATAATCATTACACGTAATTAGTATCTGAGCATACCTCTTGAGCGGTCAACTTTTCACCATATGATTTTCACTGTACCAGCAGGCATGCCAGCTAAGATAGTTCGACAAGCTAGCTCCTCTAACTTGATTGATAGCCTGAAATAGCTTCTTACTAATAACTACACAGAACAAAAATATAAACGCAACATGCAACAATTTTAAAGATTTTACTGAGTTACAGTTCATGTATGGAAATCAGTGAATTGAAATAAAGGACGTAATCTATGGATTTCACATGACTGGGAATACAGATATGCATCTGTTGGTCACAGATACACTATATATACAAAAGTATGTGGACACCCCTTAAAATTAGTGGATTCTGCTATTTCAGCCACACCCGCTGCTGACAGATGTATAAAATCTTGCACACAGCCATGCAATCTCCATAGACGAACATTGACAGCAGAATGGCCTTGCTGAAGAGCTCAGTGACTTTCAATGTGGCACCGTCATAGGATGCCGCCTTTCCAACAAAGTCAGTTAGTAAAATGTCTGTCCTGCCCCGGTCAACTGTATGTGCTGTTATTGTGAAGTGGAAATGTCTAGGAGCAACAACGGCTCAGCCGCGAAGTGGTAGGCAACACAAGCTCACAGAATGGGACCACCGAGTGCTGATTTGCATAGCACATAAAATCAACTGTCCTTGGTTGAAACACTCACTCCTGAGTTCCAAACTGCCTCTGGAAGGAACGTCAGTACAAAAACTGTTCGTCGGGAGCTTCATGAAATGGGCTTCCATGGCCGAGCAGTCGCACACAAGCCTAAGATCACCATGCGCAATGCCAAGCATCAGATGGAGTGGTGTAAAGCCATTGGACTCTAGAGCAGAGGAAACATGTTTTCTGGAGTGATGAATCACACCTCACCATCTGGCAGTCCAACAGATGAATCTGGGTTGCCCCAATGCATAGTACCAACTGTAAAGTTTGGTGGAGGAGAAATAATGGTCTGGGGCTGTTTTTCATGGTCCAGGCTAGGCCCCTTAGTTCCAGTGTTGGGAAATCTTAAAGCTACAGCATACAATGACATTCTAGACAATTCTGTGCTTCCAACTTTGTGGAAACAGTTTGGGGAAGGACCAAAGGGAGGTTCATACAGGTTCATACAGAAATGGTTTTCCCTGACCTCAACCCCATCGAACACCTATGGGATGAATTGGAACACCGACTACGAGCCAGGCCTAATCACCCAACATCAGTGTCCGACCTCACTAATGCTCGTGCCTGAATGGAACCAATCTCCAAAGCAATGTTCCGACATCTAGTGGAAAGCCTTCCCAGAAGAGTGGAGGCTGTTAATGCAGCAAAGACGGGACCAACTCCATATTAATGCCCATTATTTTGGAATGAGATGTTCGACAAGTAGGTGTCCACATACTTTTGGTCATGTCGTATACCTTAAAAAAATATTTGGGTTGTGGATCAGAAAACCGGTCAGTATCTGGTGTGACCTCCATTTGCCTCATGCAGCGCAACACATCTCCTTGGCAAAAAGTTGATCAGGCTGTTTATTCTGGCCTGTGGAATGTTGTCCCATACCTCAGCAAGAATGGTAGAGATACTCTGAATGATCGGCTATGAAAAGCCAAATGACATTTACTCCTGAGGTCCTGACCTGTTGCACCCTCTACAACCACTGTGATTACTTTTATTTGACCCTCCTGGTCATCTATGAACATTTGAACATCTTGGCCATGTTCTATTATAATCTCCACCCGGCACAGCCAGAAGAGGACTGGCCACCCCTCATAGTCTGGTTCCTCACTAGCTTTCTTCCTAGGTTGCGGCCTTTCTAGGGAGTTTTTCCAAGCCACTGTGCTTCTACACCTGCATTGCTGGCTGTTTGGGGTTTTAGGCTGGGTTTCTGTACAGCACTTTGAGATATCAGCTGATGTACGAAGGGCTATATAAATACATTTGATTTGATTTGATTTGTTGTGTGACAAAACTGCACATTTTAGAGTATTACGATGGCGCCGGAGGGGAGGTCTGCCGTCTTTCCGGCTCTTAACCAACCATGCTATATTGTTTGTTTTTTTGCGCTGTTCGTAACTAGATTTTTACATAATGTTGCTGCTACCATCTCTTATGACTGAAAAGAGCTTCTGGACATCAGAACTGCGATTGCTCACCTCAAACTGGACAAAGAGTTCTTCTTCAATGAGTTGGATGGGAGGGATATACTACTACAGACACCCGACCATGCCCCGATCCCCGTGACTCGCTGGAGAAGGAAACTGAGATTTTGTGGAAAAAGATCAGGGTGCCTTGTGAGAATCAGGTGACGAGTGGCTAATCTGCCCTTGCCTTCTGTCCAGCTAGCTAATGTTCAATCACTGGAAAATAAATGGGACGAGCTGAAAGCACATATATCTTACCAACGGTACATTAAAAACTGTAATATCTTAATTTCAACAAGTCAAGGCTGAACGACGACATTAAGAACATACAGCTCGCGGGTTATACACTCCATCGGCAGGACAGAACAGCATCCTCTGGTAAGACACTGGGTGGGGGCCTATGCATATACAGTTGAAGTCAGAAGTTTACATACACTTATGTTGGAGTCATTAAAACTAGTTTTTTCAACCATTTCACAAATTTCTTGTTAACAAACTATAGTTTTTGCAAGTCGATTAGGACATGTACTTTGAGCATGACACAAGTAATTTTTCCAACAATTGTTTACAGACAGATTATTTCACTTATAATTCATTGTATCACAATTCCAGTGGGTCAGAAGTTAACATACACTAAGTTGACTGTGCCTTTAAACAGCTTGGAAAATTCCAGAAAAGAATGTCATGGCTTTAGAAGCTTCTGATAGGCTAATTTACATAATTTGAGTCAATAGCGGTGTACCTGTGGATGTATTTCAAGGCCTACCTTCAAACTCAGTGCCTCTTTGCTTGACATAATGGGAAACTCAAAAGAAATCAGCCAAGACCTCAGAAAAACAATTGTAGACTTCCACATGTCTGGTTCATCTTTGATACAATTTCCAAACGCCTGAAGGTACCACATTCATCTGTACAAACAATAGTATGCAAGTATAAACACCATGGGACCACGTAGCCATCATACCGCTCAGAAAGGAGATGCGTTCTGTCTCCTAGAGATGAACGTACTTTGGTGCGAAAAGTGCAAATCAATCCCAGAACAACAGCAAATGACCTTGCTGGAGGAAACAGGTACAAAAGTATCTATATCCACAGTAAAACGAGTCATATATCGACACAACCTGAAAGGCCGCTCAGCAAGGAAGAAGCCACTGCTCCAAAACCGCCATAAAAAAGCCAGACTACGGTTTGCAACTGCACATGGTGACAAAGATCGTACTTTTGGAGAAATGTCCTCTGGTCTGATGAAACAAAATTAGAACTGTGTTAGGCCATAATGACCATAGTTATGTTTGGAGAAAAAGGGGGATGCTTGCAAGCCAAATAACACCATCCCAACCGTGAAGCAGCATCATGTTGTCGGGGTGCTTTGCTGCAGAAGGGACTGGTGCACTTCACAAAATAGATGGCATCATGATGGAGGAAAATTATGTGGATATATTGAAGCAACATCTCAAGACATTCATCAGGAAGTTAAAGCTTGGTCGCAAATGGGTCTTCCAAATGGCAATGACCCCAAGCATACTCCCAAAGTTGTGGCAAAATGGCTTAAGGACAACAAAGTCAAGGTATTGGAGTGGCCATAACAAACACCTGACCTCAATGCCATAGAAAATTGGTGGGCAGAACTGAAAAAGTGTGCGCGAGCAAGGAGGCCTCCAAACCTGACTCAGTTACACCAGCTCTGTCAGGAGGAATGGGCCAAAATTCACCCAACTTATTGTGGGAAGCTTGTGGAAGGCTACCCGAAACGTTTGACCCAAGTTAAACAATTTAAAGGCAATGCTATCAAATACTAATTGAGTGCATGTAAACTTCTGACACACTGGGAATGTGATGAAATAAATAATAAGCTGAAATAAATAATTGTCTCTACTATTATTCTGACATTTCACATTCTTAAAATAAAGTGGTGATCCTAACTGACCTAAAACAGGGCATATTTACTAGGATTAAATGTCAGGAATTGTGAAAAACTGAGTTTAAATGTATTTGGCTAAGGTGTATGTACATTTCCGAGTTCAACTGTATGTGAGGAACAGCTGGTCCACGATATCTAAGGAAGTCTTGAGGTTTTTCTTGCCTGAGGTAGAGTATGTCATGATAAGCTGTAGACCACACTATCTACCTAGAGAGTTTTCATCTATATTTTTCGAAGCTGTCTTACATACCACCACAGACCGATGCTGTCACTAAAACCACGCTCAATGAGTTGTATACCGCCATTAGCAAACAGGAAAATGCTCATCCAGAGCCGGCACTCCTAGTGGCTGGGACTTCAATGTAGGGAAACTTAAATCAGTTTTACCTCATTTCTATCAGCATGTTAAATGTGCAACCAGAGGGAAAAAAATCTAGACCACCTTTACTCCACACACAGAGACCCATACAAAGCTCTCCCTCGCCCTCCATTTGGCAAATATGGCCATTAATCTATCCTCCTGATTCCTGCTTACAAGCAACAATTAAAGCAGGAAGCACCAGTGACTCGGTCTATAAAAAAGTGGTCAGATGAAGCAGATGCTAAACTACAGGACTGCTTTGCTAGCACAGACTGGAATATGTTCCAGGATTCTTCCGATGGCATTGAGGAGTACACCACATCAGTCACTGGCTTTATCAATAAGTGCATCGAGGACATCGTCCACACAGTGACTACGTACATACCCCAACCAGAAGCCATGGATTACAGGCAACATTCGCACTGAGCTAAAGGGTAGAGATGCCGCTTTCAAGGAGTGGGACTAATCTGGAAGCTTATAAGAAATCCCGCTATGCCCTACGAAGAACCATCACACAGACAAAACGCCAATACAGGACTAAGATCAAATCGTACTTCACCTTCTCCTACACTCATCGGATGTGGCAGGGCTTGCAAACTATTAGAACTACAAAGGGAAGCACAGCCGAGAGCTGCCCAGTGACACGAGCCTACCAGACGAGCTAAATAACTTCTATGCTCGCTTCAAGGCAAGTACCACTTCAACATGCATGAGAGCGTCAGCTGTTCCGGACGACTGAGTGATCACGCTCTCCGCAGCCAATGTGAGTAAGACCTTCAAACAGGTCAACATTCACAAGGCCGCAGGGCCAGATGGTTTACCAGGACGTGTACTCCGAGCATGCGCTGACCAACTGGCAAGTGTCTTCACTGACATTTTCAACCTCTCCCTGTCTGAGTCTGTAATACCAACATGTTTCAAGCAGACCACCATAGTCCCTGTGGCCAAAAACACTAAGGTTACCTTCCTAAATGATTACAGACCCGTAGCACTCACGTCTGTAGCCATGAAATGCTTTGACAGGCTGGTCATGACTCACATCAACACCATTAACCCAGAAACCCTAGACCAGTGGTTCCCACATTTTTTATAGTCCCATACCCCTTCAAACATTCAACCTCCAGCTGCGTACCCCCTATAGCACCAGGGTCAGCACACTCTCAGATGTAGTTTTTTTGCCATCATTGTAAGCCTGCCACACACACACACACACACTATACAATACATTTATTAAACATAAGAACGAGTGTGAGTTTTTGTCACAACCCGGCTCAGGGGAAATGACAAAGAGCTCTTATAGGACCAGGGCACAAATATTAATATAATAATAATCAATCATTTTGCTCTTTATTTAGCCATTTTACATATCACTTTATTTGTTAATCGAAAACTGTGAATAACTCACCACAAACTTCAGGAAACAGCAGAGGGAACACCCCCCTATCCACATTGATGGAACAGTAGTGGAGAGGGTAGTAGTTTTAAGTTCCTCGGCATACACATCACAGACAAACTGAATTGGTCCACTCACACAGACAGCATCGTGAAGAAGGCGCAGCAGCGCCTCTTCAACCTCAGGAGGCTGAAGAAATTCGGCTTGTCACCAAAAGCACTCACAAACTTCTACAGATGCACAATCGAGAGCATCCTGGTGGGCTGTATCACCGCCTGGTACGGCAACTGCTCCGCCCACAACCGTAAGGCTCTCCAGAGGGTAGTGAGGTCTGCACAACGTATCACCGGGGGCAAACTACCTGCCCTCCAGGACACCTACACCACCCGATGTTACAGGAAGGCCATAAAGATCATCAAGGACAACAACCACCCGAGCCACTGCCTGTTCACCCCGCTATCATCCAAAAGGCGAGGTCAGTACAGGTGCATCAAAGCTGGGACCGAGAGACTGAAAAACAGCTTCTATCTCAAGGCCATCAGACTGTTAAACAGCCACCACTAACATTGAGTGGCTGCTGCCAACACACTGACTCAACTCCAGCCACTTTAATAATGGGAATTGATGGGAAATTATGTAAAATATATCACTAGCCACTTTAAACAATGCTACCTAATATAATGTTTACATACCCTACATTATTCATCTCATATGTATACGTATATACTGTACTCTATATCATCTACTGCATCCTTATGTAATACATGTATCACTAGCCACTTTAACTATGCCACTTTGTTTACATACCCATCTCATATGTATATACTGTACTCGATACCATCTACTGTATCTTGCCTATGCTGCTCTGTACCATCACTCATTCATATATCTTATGTACATATTCTTTATCCCCTTACACTGTGTATAAGACAGTAGTTTTGGAATTGTTAGTTAGATTACTTGTTGGTTATTACTGCATTGTCGGAACTAGAAGCACAAGCATTTCGCTACACTCGCATTAACATCTGCTAACCATGTGTATGTGACAAATAAAATTTGATTTGATTTGATTGGATTTGATTTCACAGGTTAATGAGAAGGGTGTGCTTGAAAGGATGCACATAACTTTGCAATGTTGGGTGGTGTTGGAGAGAGTCTCAGTCTTAAATAATTTTCCACACACAGTATGTGCCTGTATTAGTTTTAATGCTAGTGAGGGCCGAGAATCCACTCTCACATAAGTAAGTGGTTGCAAAGGAAATCAGTGTCTTAACAGTGCAATTTGCCAAGGCAGGACTCTGAGCACAGCCCAATCCAGAAATCTGGAAGTGCCTTCTGATTAAATAAAATCTTCACAGAACCGCTTGTTGCAATTTCGATGAGGGTCTCTTGTTCAGATATCGGTAAGTGAACTGAAGGCAGGGCACGAAAGGGATAACGAATCCAGTTGTTTGTGTCATTTGTTTCGGGAAAGTACCTGCGTAATTGAATAGCCAACTTACTAAGGTGCTTCGCTATATCACATTTGAAATTGGCCGTAAGCTTGAGTTTATTTGCACACAACAAACCAGACAATGATGGAAAGACCTGTGTGTTGTCCTTGTTAATCGAGACAGAGAAGAGCTCCAACTACTTAATCATATCCTCAATTTTGTCTCGCACATTGAATATAGTTGCAGAGAGTCCCTGTAATCCTAGATTCAGATCATTTCGGCGAGAAAAAACATCACCCAGATAGGCCAGTCATGTGAGAAACTTGTCATCATGCAAGCCGTCAGACAAGTGAAAATTATGGTCAGTAAAGAAAACTTTAAGCTCGTCTCTCAATTAAAAAAAACGTGTCAATACCTTCCCCCTTGATAACCAGCGCATTTCTGTATGTTGTAAAAGCGTTACATGGTCGCTGCCCATATCATTGCATAGTGCAGAAAATACACGAGAGTTGCTTTAACAAAGTTAACAATTTCACTGTAGTGTCCAAAATGTCTTTCAAGCTGTCAGGCATTCCCTTGGCAGCAAGAACCTCTCGGAAGATGCTGCAGTGTACAAGTGGCATCGGGAACAACTGCTTGCACACGCGTGTCCACTATACTATGTCTCCCTGTTATGGCGTCTGCGCCACCAGTACGAATTCCAACATGAGCAGCATCTACATTTGGCTACATTTGTGGAATTACCGCGAAAGAGTAACGGTTAATGTGATTGGATGTTAATTACCTGTATTTGACATTGTGTTGTTATTTCGCTGAACGCTAACTAGGTGGCTTCATTTTATTTTTGGTAGTGAAACGAGGCTACTCAGGCGAGAAAATGTATAGCCCCGTTGGAAAATATAAATGAACTGTTTGAAAATGTGAAGATTTTTATTTATTTTTTTACTTAATTTTTTTATTTAAAAATGTAAAATGTGAATCACATTTTTATTTGGCCTACCCCTGACGGCATTGCGCGTACCCCGGTTTGGGAATAGCTGCCCTAGACCCACTCCAATTTGAATACTGCACCAACAGATCCACAGATGATGCAATCTCTAAGCACTCCGCACTTCTCTTTCACACCTGGACAAAAGGAACACCTATGTGAGAATGCTATTCATTGACAACAGCTCAGCGTTCAACACCATAGTGCCCTCAAAGCTCATCACTAAGCTAAGGACCCTGGGACTAAACACCTCACTCTGCAACTCGATCCTGGACTTCCTGATGGGCCGCCCCAGGTTGTAAGGGTAGGTAACAACACATCCGCCACGCTGATCCTCAACACAGGGGCCCCTCAGGGGTGCGTGCTCAGCCCCCTCCTGTACTCCCTGTTCACTCCCTGTTCACTCAATACTGCACGGCCAGGCACGACTCCATGATTAACACCATGATTAACACCATGATTAAGTTTGCCAATGACACAACATCGGAAGGCCTGATCACCGACAACGATGAGACAGCCTATAGGGAGGAGATCAGAGACCTGGAGACTGAAAAGAGTTGGCATGTGTCCTCAGATCCTCAAAAGGTTCTACAGCTACACAATCGAGAGCATCCTGACGGGTTGCATCACTGCCTGGTATGGCAAATGCTCGGCCTCCGACCGCAAGGCACTACAGAGGGTAGTGCTTACGGCCCAGTACATCACCGGGGCCAAGCTTCCTGCCATGCAAGACCTCTATACTAGGCGGTGTCAGAGGAAGGCCCTAAAAATTGTCAAGACTTCAGCCACCCTAGTCATAGCCCCCCCCTCCACCACCCCGCACATTGACTCTGTACCGGTAGCCCCTGTATATAGCCCCGCTATTGATATTTACTGCTGCTCTTTAATTATGTGTTATTCTTATCTCTTACTTTTTTTGTTGGTATTTTATTAAAACTGCATTGTTGGTTAAGAGCTTGTAAGTAAGCATTTCACTGTAAGGTCTGTTGTATTCGGCGCATGTGACAAATACAATTTGATTTGATTTGGCCTTTTATTGTCCCCAACACCTGTGTAATGATAATACTGTTTAATTAGCTTCTTGATATACCAGGGATGCTTACGAACAGGGATGTAAACAAATTTGTGCACAAAATTTGAGAGAAATAAGCTTTTTGTGTGTATTGAACATTTCTGAGATCTTTTATTTCATCTCATGAAACCAACACTACAAGTTGCGTTCATATTTTTTGGTTAAGTGTAGTTATGAGGTTGGGAGAAGCTATCTGGGCTGGTTAAAGCCAACTTCATGAAATTCTTAAGTGGCTAGTAGTACAAAAAAAAATATATTAAAAAATGATATATTTTTAAACAGGACAATCTGAAGGGGCACGTGCCCCTGTGCTGCCTATGGGCATGACGCATCTGAATAGAACAGGCTTGGAAGCTCTAACTATGGCAATTTGACTGGTAAACTCATGGGTCCACTTGCATTGGCTGCCTGGTAATGTAATGCAATAATTTCCATGGTTATTTGGAGTGTTCTATCAACATTCTACATGGTAATGTAGAATGTTCATTCAAATGATTCTATCTGATATGGCTCATGCAATGACATGTATTTTTTGTAATGTCAGTTGAGTTGACTCAACAAATCACAACACAGATTGAAGGGTACGCTTCCTGCTTTTAATTCCTGGCATGGGTACACTCAAAATGGCTGCCAGTCCACCCATTATGCCATCATTGACATGAATGGAGACGTCCATTCTATTCATTCTATTTCTATGGTCAGGACCCCTGGGTCTTTTTTCTTTTTGCAGGGCTGTGCTTGGGAAACATGTTGTCACAGTCTCTTAATAGACATTTAAGTGTTGTCAGTCCCTATAAACCCCAGTGTGAAACCTCTGTAAGAGTGGAAACAGAACCATAAAACTGAAGGCAAAAGGATGAACATAAAGTCTGCATCCCAAATGGGCCCTGGTCAAAAGTTGTACACTATGCAGGGAAGAGGGTGGCATTTGATGCTCAGGCAACGTCCCTTAATCCCCCCTCACAACCAAAACTGGAAAATACACTTTCCCCTTTTAAAACAAAAATAGTTCTTCAGTGATGATGCAATAGCATGCATAAGAAAAAAGTGAACGTTTTAAAACAATCATAACATGGATAAGGAAATCGTCAAGGTTTATAATGTTGTTTAACAACATAGGCTACTAAGTACCTCATCCTGTTTCTCTTACATTATCAAATGTGGGGAATTGAAAGCAGAAACCTACAGAATGTTATTCCAATTTTCTGAACATTGAATGTAAATGCTGGGTGTTAAAGATGTTATTTATATAATTTCCTCTCTTTATACCTTTATTTAACCAGGACAAGTCAGTTAAGAACAAATACTTATTTACAATGACGGCCTTGACCGGCCAAACCCGGACGACGCTGAGCCAATTGTGCACCGCCCTACGGGACTCCCAATCACGGCCGGTTGTGATATAGCCTGGATTCGAACCAGGGTGTCTGTAGTGACGACTCAAGTACTGAGATACAGTGCCTAAAACCGCTGTGCCCCTTGGGAGCCCCATAGGGCGGTGTACAAGATCCCACTCTCCACAAAATAATCAAAACAGAATTTTCCTGAGAGAAAAGCTTTTTGGGTTTTATAGCATACGTATTACAACCATCCAACGTTTGCTTATGTCAAAATGTTTAACATAGGGGAAGAAAAACTAGACTAGAACAATTCTCATAAATCTAATATGTGTCATCCAGAAGTTTTGTATGTATACAACAATAGTGCTAAATAGTGATTTGAGGAGGGTTAACATTTTTATATAAGCATACATTCTATACTTGAAAACACAGTGACTTAGTTGAGAGACACTTACCTTGGTACCCATCGTCATCGATGTCTCCGATTGCAGTGATGCACTCTCCAAAGTGTGCATTGTAGGCATCATCTCCATTTAAGAGTTCAGCCTGTTCCATCACCCCCTACAAGTAGTCAAACGGGAATGGTTATGACGTGACACAACCCATTACTTTAAAGGGGAAGGGTTATGACGTGACACAACCCTTTACTTTAAAGGAAAATGGTTATAACGTGACACAAGACATTACAGAGGAATGTTTAGGATGTGACACAACCTATTACATTAATGGGGAATAGTTATGACGTGACACAACCCATTACAGGGGAAGGGTTATTGCGTAACACAACCCATAACGTTAAAGGGGAATGGTTATTGTGTGATATAGCCATTACTATAAAAAGGGAGCAGTTATGGCATGACACAACCCTTTACTGTAAAGTAGAATGGTTATAACTTACTACTAACTAAAATAAATCCTGCTTTTTACTATAACAGTTGAGGAACTGTCTCTATCGGCTATAGATGGCTGCTTTCCCCTTCCTTTAGTTACTTGACTTTCATGAACAACTCAAACACACAGTAACAATCTCCAAGACGAGATAGTTATAAGATCCTAATGATAACTCATAAACAGAACAGGATCAAACACTCTATATGGAGGTCCTAATATACACTCAACTCATCCACCCCGACCAACCACCCTACTTTCATGTTTGCCTTAAGTAACCATCTGTATTATGTAACCATACCAAACGTGACATATCACCCTAATTTGAGTGGATTTACGTTTACATCTAGTCTATGAGACCAGGCAGTATAGGCAGCCATGTTTCTATATGGCGGGTTATATACAGGCTGACTGGAGGGCTAGAATATACTGTACATCTCCAATGTTTTTCACAAATCTCATTTAGAGAATTCCTAGTTGGAGGATTCTCTACCTGGTCACTCCCTTCCGAATGTCCTACAACTTCTGGAAGATCTGGGACATTTCAGAAAGTTCACATCATTTTCCAACTCTATTCCCATCCAACCCAGATCCCACTCACATTGCCTTTGCTGAGGTAGACAGAGACCTGTCCCTCGTCCCGTAGCGTGCTGTGCATGGGCGCTCCAACCAGCAGGTCCGACAGGCCATCCCGGTTCAGGTCAACTGCACACAATGAGGAGCCAAAGTAAGAGCCCATCTGGAAAATAACCAAGCACAGCCACAGAGCCACACAGACAGGTAGCATTGGGTCAGTGAAAATACATAACGCTGTGTTCACCTTGTGTATAATGTATAGAGATATACATGTATTCTATTCTATTCACACAATTTGGAGCCAAGGTAAGAGCACATCTGGAAAATAACCAAGCACAAGCCAGAGGCGTCTGTGTGCACACCACCACAGCCACAGAGCCACACAGACAGGCACACCACCACAGCCACAGAGCCACACAGACAGGCACACCACCACAGCCACAGAGCCACACAGACAGGCACACCACTACAGCCACAGAGCCACACAGACAGGCACACCACTACAGCCACAGAGCCACACACACCACTAGTCAGATCAGTCTTTTCATCGAAACATGATTATTGATGTTGATCTAGTGTAATGTATTTGTCATGTGAATTGTGTGTGTGTATATTTATTGTCTTAATTATTAGCCACAACTGAAGGTCCATCTAGGAAAAATATATCATATTCTGTCCTATTCTATTATTTTCATTCTGTTCTATCTTATAATATTTATATTCTATTCTAATCTACTCATTGCCAATGAGGACTGCTTTTTCGATTGCCCTCAAGATAGACAGACACTTCCTTTTTATTTTCATCATTCTCTCCCTCCACAACCTGACTGGATTAATTTTCCCTTTCATATCTCTACCAATATTAAAGGAATATTTACAAAACATAGGGTCTTAATCTACAAAGATTGAGTTATTATTTACTCTTAAAACCATGTGAATTGCCCTCCCTAGCTGTCTGGTTCGTGGTCAGACTAGGGGTGTGTCCCAAATGGCACCCCTTTCTCTATATAGTGTACTATTTTTGACCAGAGCCCAATGGGTGCAATTTGGGATGCAAGCCTAGAGCGCTCTAAACACTTTACATAAACCACATAAACAGTGTGGTGCTTCTGAGAAAACCATTAACTAACAGTCTGCCATGCTTCACCTGCACCAGCTACAGTATGTGTACTCTACTACACATGGGGCATGGTTTCCCAGACCCTGATTAAGTCTAGAGACTCTCCATTGAGCATGATCACTCAAGTGTAGGCCTATGTCATTTCTGATAACAAAGAATACTAACAGATGGTAGAAGTGAACAGTGATCACCACTGACACACTAAAGAAACAACATGTCACTGTCATGTAGTAATGGTTAAACAGCATAGTAGATCGCTGTGGTCCATATTTCAGACACATACCATTTTCCCTGAGGCTTGAAAGATCTTCACCAAAGACCCACCATCTATTCTGAAAATGTAAACCTGGAGGGAAAGGAGGATACAGTGTTAAAATACAGTGTTAACAAATCAGTGTTAAAATATTCAATACAAAGATATGATACTCCTCCTAAATCAACCAATCAAATCCTGTACATACTTTTCCTCCTCCACTGTGTTGTGGAGCTCCTGCAGCCACATCTATGAAGTTAGGCGAGGAGAAGTGTCCAGCAGTCACAGCATAGCCTAGAGAGAAACAGAGAAACAGTCAGACTTTACATGAAATAGTGGTTTGTCACAGCATAGCCTAGAGAGACAGAGAGACAGAATCAGTCAGACTTTACATTGAATAGTGGTTTGTCACAGCATAGCCTAGAGAGAAAGAGAGAAACAGTCAGAGTTGTCAATACAATCAAATAAATTAGGTACAGGTAGTCAACTATTTTACTCGTGCTCTTAGAGGGTCTACACCAGGTTAGTGTAGTGTAAAGTGTACTGTCATTTAAAAAGGGCTTTGTGAATACATTTGATTGATGATTTATAAATTGATTAGGCTATTTATTTATTTATTGATTAATTAATCAACTGATTGACAGACCGACTGACAGACAGATTGATCGATTGCATAAGTGATTAATCGATGAAATCAATCAAAGGAAACATACCTAGATAGCTGTATCTATGTGAGTCGACTTCTTCTTTGTTGGGGTTGTAGAAGGTGCTGGAGGTCAGGTTGTAGACCTTGACTGTTCCTGTCCAGTAGTATGATCCTGGAGCTCCCATCACCACCAGCTCCTGAAATTGACCACACACCATACATCTTGCAACATTAGGCTGTGTTTACACAGCCACCCTAAGAACCCAAATCTGAATTTCTTCCTATATCGCCAATATTTTTTTCCACACATAGTTTTACATGTGACCCATATCAGATTTGAGCATTCACACTGATGTAGCCTCTGAAGTAGCACACAGATGCAATGTTCATTTCCTGTCACTGTTCCTTTAAATTTTGGAGTGGTTGTAATGATAACAGTCATGTGCAATAAAACCACTTCAGAGCTAAAAAATCTGATCTGAGCATCCAGACAGAAGTCGCACATGGAGGATCGGGTTTGGATAAGGATTTAGATCCACATAGGAGGTGGTATTAATCGGAAGTCCAAAAATCTGATCTGAGCATCCAGACAGAAGTCGCACATGGAGGATCGGGTTTGGATAAGGATTTAGATCCACATAGGAGGTGGTATTAATCGGAAGTCCAAAAATCTGATTTCATGTGTTTTCTTTTTTTGCTGTTTACACATTAGGGAAAATATCCGATAGACAGTGTTGCTAAGTAATTAAGTCAAAATACTTCAAAGTACTACTTAAGTCATCACTTTACTATTTATATTTTTCACAACTTTTACTTAATAACATTCCTAAAGAAAATTATGTCGTTTTTATCCATTATTTTCCAATGACACAAAAATCCCTGGTCTTTACTACTGCCTCTGATCTGGCGGACTCACAAAACACAAATGCTTCATTTGTAAATTATGTCTGAATTTTGGTGTTCCCCTAAACATAGGTACATTTACACAAAAAAAAGAACATTGTGTCACCTGATTTGCTTAATAGAAGGAATTAGAAATTATTTATACCTTTACTTTTGATACTTAAGTATATTTAAAACCAAATACTTTTAGACTTTTACTCTGATGTCGCCTCTGAAGTAGCACACAGATGCAATGTTCATTTCCTGTCACTGTTCCTTTAAATTACAACCAGTATTTTACTGGGTGACTTCACTTTTACTTCAGCCATTTTCTATTAACGTATCTGAACTTTTACTCAAGTATGACAATTGGGAACTTTTTCCACCATTGCCGATAGGTATCAGATATGCAAATAATTGACAAAAGATTTGAATTGGACTGACTGTGTAAACACAGCCTTAGAGATTTATTAGCCTTCTGACTCAGCAAAATAATACATATACCCAGGGGTGAAAGTAGATCAAATGTATTCCCAGTACGCATAACTGCGGGAAGTAGGGGTGCTGAGGATGGTGCAGCACTCCCTGAAAAATCATAATTAAAAAATATATTAACACAACATATATTTATTTTTTTCTCACAAAAATGTGCGCAATGGGGCTTTACTAGTGTTAGCACACCAATATACTGTAGACATCTGTAGTGCAGGAAGATTTTATTTTTTTCAGCTTCGGCAAAAAAAGTTAGTTGTATAATTAAGAACAGTATCTTGCCAGATTCAATAGTTGGAACTGTAAGAGTTGTTGCCCTGTCCCTTTCTCTGTGATGTCATTCTAATGTAATCCAGAAACAAAACCCTGTCCCTTTCTCTGCCATTGTGCAAAGATGTCATGTCATCAAGGCAAAGGGTGGCTACTTTAAAGAATCTCAAATCTCAAATATATTTTGATTTGTTTAACACTTTTTTGGTTACTACATGATTCCATATGTGTTATTTCATAGTTTTAATGTCTTCACTATTATTCTACAATGTAGAAAATTGTAAAAATAAAGAAAAACCCTGGAATGAGTAGGTGTCGAGTAGCTGCCGTGGTCATCCCCCTCTTCAAAGGGTGAGACACCCTGGATCCAAACTGTTACAGACCTATATCCATTCTGCCCTGCCTATCTAAGGTCTTCAAAAGCCAAGTCAACAAACAGATCACTGACCATCTCGAATCCCACCGTACCTTCTCCGGTGTTTAATCTGGTTTCCGAGCCGGTCACGGGTGCACCTCAGCCATGCTCAAGGTACTAAACGATATCATAACAGCCATCGATAAAAGACAGTACTGTGCAGCCGTCTTCATCGACCTGGCCAAGGCTTTCGACTCTGTCAATCACCTTATTCTTATCGGCAGACTCAGTAGCCTCGGTTTTTCTAATGACTGCCTTGCCTGGTTCACCAACTACTTTGCAGACAGAGTTCAGTGTGTCAAATCGGAGGGCATGTTGTCCGGTCCTCTGGCAGTCTCTATGGGGGTGCCACAGGGTTCAATTCTCGGGCTGACTCTTTCTTTGTATATATTAATGATGTTGCTCTTGCTGCGGGCGATTCCCTGATCCATCTCTACGCAGACGACACCATTCTGTATACTTCTGGCCCTTCCTTGGACACTGTGCTATCTAACCTCCAAACGAGCTTCAATGCCATACAACACTCCTTCCGTGGCCTCCAACTACTCTTAAACGCTAGTAAAACCAAATCCTTGCTTTTCAACCGTTCGCTGCCTGCACCCGCACGCCCGACTAGCATCACCACCCTGGATGGTTCCGACCTAGAATATGTGGACATCTATAAGTACCTAGGTGTCTGGCTAGACTGTAAACTCTCCTTCCAGACTCATATCAAACATCTCCAATCCAAAATCAAATGTAGAATTGGCTTTCTATTTCGCAACAAAGCCTCCTTCACTCACGCCGCCAAACTTACCCTAGTAAAACTGACTATCATACTGATCCTCGACTTCGGCGGTGTCATCTACAAAATAGCTTCCAATACTCTACTCAGCAAACTGGATGCAGTTTATCACAGTGCCATCCGCTTTGTTACTAAAGCACCTTATACCACCCACCACTGTGACCTGTATGCTCTAGTCAGCTGGTCCTCGCTACATATTCGTCGCCAGACCCACTGGCTCCTGGTCATCTACAAGTCCATGCTAGGTAAAGTTCCGCCTTATCTCAGTTCACTGGTCACGATGGCAACACCCACCCGTAGCACGCACTCCAGCAAGTGTATCTCACTGATCATCCCTAAAGCCAACACCTCATTTGGCCGCCTTTCCTTCCAGTTCTCTGCTGCCTGTGACTGGAACGAATTGCAAAAATCGTTGAAGTTGGAGACTTATCTCCCTCGCCAACATTAAAAATCTACTATCTGAGCAGCAAACCGATCGCTGCAGCTGTACATAGTCCATCGGTAAATAACCCACCCAATTTACCTACCTCATCCCTATACTGTTTTTATTTATTTACTTTTCTGCTCTTTTGCACACCAGTATCTCTACCTGCACATGACCATCTGATCATTTATCACTCGAGTGTTAATCGGCTTAATTGTAATTATTCGCCTACCTCCTCATGCCTTTTGCACACAATGTATATAGACTCTTTTTTATTTTTTTATTCTACTGTGTTATTGACTTGTTTATTGTTTACTCCATGTGTAACTATGTGTTGTTGTCTGTTCACACTGCTATGCTTTATCTTGGCCAGGTCGCAGTTGTAAATGAGAACTTGTTCTCAACTAGCCTACCTGGTTAAATAAAGGTGAAATTAAAAAAAACACCTTTAAAATGTATTGCCTTTTAATGTGGCATAAACACAACCAGTCCTGATTAGAGGTCGACCGATTATGATTTTTCAACGCCGATACTGATACCGATTATTGGAGGACCAAAAAGGCCGATGCCGATTAATCTGACATTTGTTTTACATTTGTAATAATGACAATTCCAACAATACGGAATTAACACTTATTTTAACTTAATATAAAACATCAATAAAATCTATTTAGCCTCAAATAAATAATGAAACATGTTCAATTTGGTTTAAATAATGCAAAAACAAAGTGTTGGAGAAGAAAGTAATATGTGCCATGTAAAAATGTGTGCCATGTAAAATATGTGCCATGTAAAAAAGCTAACGTTTTGAGTTCCTTGCTCAGAACATGAGAACATATTACATTTGGTGGTTCCTTTTAACATGAGACTTCAATATTCCTAGGTAAGAGGTTTTAGGTTGTAGTTAATATAGTATTTATAGGACTATTTCTCTCTATACCATTTGTATTTCATATACCTTTGACTATTGGATGTTCTTATAGGCACTATAGTATTGCCAGTGTAACAGTATAGCTTCCGTCCCCCTCCTCACCCCTACCTGGGCTCGAACCAGGTACACATCGACAACAGCCACACTCGAAGCATCGTTAACCATCGCTCCACAAAAGCCGCGGCCCTTGCATTGCAAGGGGAATAACTACTCCAAATCTAAAAGCGAGTGACATTTGAAACAGTATTAGCGCACACCCAGGTAACTAGCTAGCCATTTCACATTGGTTACACCAGCCATTAGGAAAGAAAATAAATTATATAGTCAGGAAGTAAAGAAACAAACATCTGGAGTTGATTGGTCAGTCAGTCCTTGATTTGATGGTCACCCTAAATTCTAGAACGTCAGATACATCCCGCTTTCACTAGATTCTAGAATGTCAGATACATCCCGCTTTCACTAGATTCTAGAATGTCAGATACATCCCGCTTTCACTAGATTCTAGAATGTCAGATACATCCCGCTTTCACTAGATTCTAGAATGTCAGATACATCCCGCTTTCACTAGATTCTAGAATGTCAGATACATCCCGCTTTCACTAGATTCTAGAATGTCAGATACATCCCGCTTTCACTAGATTCTAGAATTTCAGATACATCCTGCTTTCACTAGATTCTAGAATGTGAGATGCGTCCTGCTGTCACTTCATTTTTAGAATGTCAGAATGTTGTCCTCCTGCTGTCACACATCTGTGAAACACTAGAATACTAAGACATTAGCTACAATTCAGAGACAAAGGTTAAGAACAACAGCTGTCTATTTTATCTAACATTCCTCAGATCCTGACATTCTGTACTGAAACGCTGTCCAAGAGTCTGACAGCTCTTCGGTTGTCTGTGTATGGACAGTCTGTGGTGGAAAAAATGTGTTGTTCCATTGCTCCTTTGTTCAGACGACTCCGTTGTTGAGTCCAACAACCCCCCAACCTTCTGGTAACACAACCTTGATATGCAACTTGGATGCTCATCGCTATTCCTATTCTTACATAACTTATTTTCCCATTCCTTCTAAATGTTCAGCCGTGCACTATGCAAAGGTCTCATACAATGTTGATTCCACACAGCCTGGAATCCAAACTGAATCATTTCTCATCTAGACAGTCCAAGTGTCTGTCTATTGGTGTAGTTCCAGACTAAACCTGAGGAAGTGAAACAATAATGAACCTGAGTGATATTCAGGTTGGAGCCAGGCTAAGATTCCCCACAGGCTGCAGTTTTGGATTCCAGGCTAGATACCACACAGTACGGGGTGCCGAGTGAAATGATGGTCTGTGGTCTGAACTGATTTGATGGTAACTTGAAACCTTTTTTAGATTTATAAATTGCAAAACTTATTTTTTTCATTCCTTTTGAAGGTTAACTATGCAAAGTTCTTATATGATCTGGAGCCACGGTAGAATGAAATAATGGTCTGAACTGATTTGATAGATGTACTTGGGTTCTGGATACTACTGCTGTTAGGTGATGCTCCTCAAATAGGAAGACTTCTCTTGGCATATAGACAGCTCAGCAATTTGAAAGACAGACCTGGTTTTGGGCTTGGAACTGCTACTCTCTGTCAAGTAAGATAATGGTGGTGGTGTTGGTGCTGTTATGTTCCAGGGCCTGATCAGAATAGAACAGAACACCGCTCTTCTCTGGGCACACAGACAGAGACATTCAGACAGCTCAGCAAATAACTCAATAAGTCAAATTACTGATTACACTTTAATGGACTGGCACAACTTTAAACGGTGCACTACCTCTTTGATATGTCCTTATTTCATCTCATCAAAAGCACAGACTAAGTACAAAGAGAATGGCTGTGTACCAAATGGCACCCTATCCCCTATATAGTGCACACATTTTGACCAACAGTCTAAGGCACTCACTAAAGACCCTGGTTAGATTCCAGGTTGTATCATAACCGGCCGTGATTGGGAGTCGCATAGGGCGGCGCACAATTGGCCCAGTGTCGTCCGGGTTAGGCCGTCATTGTAAATAAGAATTTGTTCTTAACGGACTTGTGCGTTTCCACTGTGAAAGCAAAATAAATCTTTATTTCCTTCTGACACTCTGACAAGGCTTACAGTGTATCAGAGAGGTCAAGTCAGGTTAACACAGCCCCTCTTAGTAGCCTATGGAAACAGGAATGAGTAAGGAGACTAACATGGCTTTGGTAGATTTCTTTGTCTGTCATCAAAATTGCTAAAATGTTTTTAAAAACAATTCTAATAAATGCCTCAGTTAGACAATGGATGAAGGCACTCCAAAACCATCAGCTATTTAATGAATTATAGCACATAAAACATTTTACTGGCACAGACAAATAATTAATGGAGTTTAGGTGGGAATTCAAGTATTCAATATACAGTACCAGTCAAAAGTTTGGACACACCTACTTGCTTGGACCAAGATTGACTGACCTTCATGTCTTAAAGTAAGAATGGACTGTCATTTCCTTTTAGCTTATTTGAGCTGTTTTTTGCGATAAAATGGATTTGGTCTTTTACCAAATAGGGCTATCTTCTGTATACCGCCCTACCTTGTCACAGCACAACTGATTGGCTCAAACACATTAAGAAGGAAAGAAATTCCACAAATTAACTTTTAACAAGGCTGTTAATTGAAATGCATTTCAGGTGACTACCTCATGAAGCTGGTTGAGAGAATGCCAAGAGTGTGCAAAGCTGTCATCAAGGCAAAGGGTGGCTAATTTGAAGCATCTCAAATATAAAATATATTTTGATCTGTTTAACACTTTTTTGGTTACTACATGATTCCATATGTGTTATTTCATAGTTTTGATGTCTTCACTACTTTTCTACAATGTAGAAAATAGTCAAAATAAAGAAAAACCTTTGAATGAGTAGGCGTGCCCAAACTTTTGACTGGTACTGTAAATTGTAAAATGTCCCCTTTTCCCCCTTAGAGTGCACTCAAATATACATTTTGTAATGGTATCAGGTATTTATTTTATATTTTGTGTTAAAATAAATACAATTATACGTGCCTAATTTGCATAAATAGAGTGCCTGCAGAAAGTAAACACACCCCTTGACTTTTTTCAAAAAAATATGTTACAAACTGGAATTATAATGGATTAGTAATTGTTTTAATCTACACAAATACTCTGTATCGTGAAAGTGGAAGAAACATTCTAAAAATGTTTCAAGATGAATGAAAAAAAATGAAAAAAAGAATACACAGCCTTATTCTAAAATGGATTAAATAAAACAATTACCTCTTCAATCTACACACAATACCCCATAATGACAAAGCGAAAACATTTTTTCAATATCACTCGAAATTGAGCTCAGGTGCATCCTGTTTCCATTGATCATCCTTGAGATGTTTCTACAACTTGATTGGAGTCCACCTGTGGTAAATTACATTTATTGGACATGATTTTGAAAGGCACACACCTGTCTATTTTAGGTCCCACAGTTGACAGTGCATGTCAGAGCAACAACCAAGCCATGAGGTCGAAGAAATTGTCTGCAGAGCTCCAAGACAGGATTGTGTCGAGGCACAGATCTGGGGAAGGGTACCAAAACATTTCTGCAGCATTGAAGGTAACGAAGAACACTGTGTCCTCCATCAGTCTTAAATGAAAGAAGTTTGGAACAACCAAGACTCTTCCTAGGGCTGGCCGCCCGGTCAAACTGAGCAATCGGTGGAGAAGGGCCTTGGTCAGGGAGGTAACCAAGAACCCAATGGTCACTCTGACAGAGCTCCAGAGTTCCTCTGTAGGGATGGGAGAACCTTCCAGAAGGACAACCATCTCTGCAGCACTCTACCAATCAGGCCTTTATGGTAGAGTGGCCAGACAGAAGTCACTCCTCAGTAAAAGGCGCATGACAGTCCGCTTGGAGTTTGCTAAAAGGCACCTACAGACTCTCAGACCATGAGAAGCAAGTGTCTCTGGTCCGATGAAACCAAGATTGAACTCTATGGCCTGAATGCCAAGCATCACGTCTGGAGGAAACCTGGCACCATCCCTACGGTGAGCCATGGTGGCAGCATCATGCTGTGGGGGTCTATTTCAGTGACAGGGACTGGGAGACTAGTCAGGATTGAGGGAAAGATGAACGGAGAAAAGTACAGAGAGATCCTTGATAAAAACCTGCTCCAAAGCGCTCAGGACCTCAGACTGGGGTGAAGGTTCACCTTCCAACAGGACAACAACCCTTAGCACACAGCCAAAATAAAGCAGGAGTGGCTTCGGGACAAGTCTCTGAATGTCCTTGAGTGGCCCAGCCAGAGCCTGGACTTGAACCCGATGGAACATCTCTGGAGACACCTGAAAGTAGCTGTGCCGACTGCAGAGAAGAATGGGAGAAACTCCCCAAATTCAGGTGTGCCAAGCTTGTAGCGTCATAACCAAGAAGACTCAAGGCTGTAATCGCTGCCAAAGGTGCTTCAACAAAGTTGAATAAGGCTGTAACAAAATGTGGAAAAATCAAGGGGTCTGAATACTTTTCTAATACACTGTAAGTATTCAACCACCTGAGTCAATAAATCACCTTCAGCAGCGATTAGAGTCTTTCTGGGTAAGTCTCTGAAAGCTCTGCACACCTGGCTTGTACAATTTTTGCCCATTTTTAAACTCTTCAAGCTCTGTCAAATTGGTTGTTGATCTTTGCTAGACAGCCATTTTCAAGTCTTGCCAAAGATTTTCAAGACGATTTAAGTCAAAACAGGAACTAGGCCAGTCAGGATCATTCAATGTCGTCTTGCTAAGCAACTCCAGTGTATATTTGGTATTGAGTTTTAGGTTATTGTCCTGTTGAAAGGTTAATTTGTCTCCCAGTGTCTGTTGGAAAGCAGACTGAAGCAAATTTTCCTCTAGGATTTTGCCATCCTTGAAAACATGAAGATTGTTACTTAGTGAAGTGTTGTGTTGGATTTGACCCAAACATAATGCTTCGTATTCAGGACAAAAAGTGAATTCATTTGCCACATTTTTTGCAGTGTTACTTTAGTGCCTTATTGCAAACAGGATGCATGTTTTAGAATATTTTTATTCTGTACAGACTTCCTTATTTTCACTCTCTCATTTAGGTTAGTATTGTAGAATAACTCTAATGTTGTTGATCCATCCTCAGTTTTATCCTATCACAGCAATTAAACTCTAACTGTTTAAAATCACCATTGGCCTCATTGTGAAATCCCTGAGCAGTTTCCTTCCTCTCCGGCAACAGAGTTAAAAAGGATGCCTGTGTCTTTGTAGTGACTGGGTGTATTGATACACCATCCAAAGTGTAATTAATAACTTCAACATGCTCAAAGGGATATTCAGTGTCTCCTTTTCTTTCCCCTATCTACCAATAAGTGCCCTTCTTTGTGAGGCATTGGAAAACCTCTGTGGTCTTTGTGTTTGAATCTGTGCTTGAAATTCAATACTCGACTGAGGGACTTCACATATACAGTTGAAGTCGGAAGTTTACATACACTTAGGTCGGCGTCATTAAAACTAATTTTTCAACCACTCCACAAATTTCTTGTTAACAAACTATACATTTGGCAAGTCGGTTCGGACATCTACTTTGTGCATGACACAAGTCATTTTTCCAACAATTGTTTACAGACAGATTATTTCACTTATAATTCACTGTATCACAATTCCAGTGGGTCAGAAGTTCACATACACTAAGTTGACTGTGCCTTTAAACAGCTTGGAAAATTCCAGAAAATGAAGTTATGGCTGTAGAAACTTCTGATAGGCTAATTGACATAACTTGAGTTAATTGGAGGTGTACCTGTGGATGTATTTCAAGGCCTACCTTCAAACTCAGTGCTTCTTTGCTTGACATCATGGGAAAATCAAAAGAAATCAGCCAAGACCTCTGAAAAACAATTGTAGACCTCCACAAGTCTGGTTCATCCTTGGGAGCAATTTCCAAACGCCTGAAGGTAAAGCATTCAACTGTACAAACAATAGTGCGCAAGTATAAACACCATGGGACCACGCAGCCGTCATACTGCTCAGCAAGGAGACGCGTTCTGTCTCCTAGAGATGAACGCACTTTGGTGCGAAAATTGTGAATCAATCCCAGAACAACAGCAAAGGACCTTGTGAAGATGGAGGAAACAGGTACAAAAGTATCTATATCCACAGTAAAACGCGTCCTATATCGACACAACCTGAAAGGCCGCTCAGCAAGGAAGAAGCCACTGCTCCAAAACCACCATTAAAAAAGCCAGACTACGGTTTGCAACTGCACATGGGGACAAAGATCGTACTTTTTTGAAACAAAAATAGAACTGTTTGACCATAAGGACCATAGTTACGTTTGGAGGAAAAAGGGGGAGGCTTGCAAGCCGAAGAACCCCATCCCAACCGTGAAGCACGGGGGTGGCAGCATCATGTTGTGGGGGTGCTTTGCTGCAGGAGGGACTGGTGCACTTCACAAAATGGTGGCATCATGATGATGGCATCATGAGGGTGGAAAATTACGTGGATATATTGAAGCAACATCTCAAGACAACAGTCAGGAAGTTAAAGTTTGGTCTCAAATGGATCTTCCAAATGGACAATGACTCCTAGCATACGTCCAAAGTTGTGGCAAAATGGCTTAAGGACAACAAAGTCAAGGTATTGGAGTGGCCATCACAAACACCTGATCTCAATCCCATAGAAAATGTGTGGGCAGAACTGAAAAAGTGTGCGCGAGCAAGGAGGCCTACAAACCTGACTCAGTTACACTAGCTCTGTCAGGAGGAATGGGCCAAAATTCACCCATCTTAATGTGGGAAGATTGTGGAAGGTTACCCGAAATGTTTGATCCAAGTTAAACAATTTAAAGGTAATGCTACCAAATAGTAATTGAGTGTATGTAAACTTCTAACCCACTGGGAATGTGATGAAAGAAATACAAGCTGAAATAAATCATTCTCTCTACTATTATTCTGACATTTGACATACATAAAATAAAGTGGTGATCCTAACTGACCTAAGACAAGGAAATGTAATGTCAGGAATTGTGAAAAACTGAGTTTAAATGTAGTTGGCTAAGGTGTATGTAAACTTCCAACTTCAACTGTATGTGTAGGGCACAGAGATGAGGTAGTCATTCAAAAATCATGTTAAACACTATTAATCCACACAGAGTGAGTCCATGCAACTTTTTATTTGACTTGAATGAATTAACTTAAAGGCGTAGAACAGGGCTGCAACCACAAAACCTTCCTCTGTCTGCCTGCACTCACCTGTGCTGTCTAGACTGCCTCATTGGAGGTCGGTTAAGTCAGCCCTCCGCACCTCTCTGATTCAGAGGGGTCGGGTTAAATACGGAAGACACATTTCAGTTGAATGCATTCAGTTGTACGACCGACTAGGTATCCCCCTTTCCCTTTCATTAATTACTGTTGTTGTCATGTTCTATTGCATAATTCAACTTGTGTGTCAATAGCAGGATACCGTCAGGTAAAAAAATCAACGCACTTGGATCTAGATTACATCTTTCTATACACACTTTACGTTGTTTTCTAGATCAGAAATAATACCACTATAAACCCAGTGTTCAGTTTCCGAAGTTGCTTTTATTTCAGCGTATTTCATTTGTAAACATTTCAGCTGTGTCAAATGATTACTTGTTTAAATTCCACCAACTAAAGTTATCTTTCTTCTCTTACTTGTGATGTAAGTGTCGAGATTTTAAATTCCCGAGCTTTAATGCTCTCATAGCCAATTTATTCCATTGAGCCCATTTCAGCCATTACCGTGGTTTGTTTGACAGGTCATTACAAACATTTCCACGGTCATAACGTTAACGAGAAAAAACGACAGGCACAAACAAGAGTAGAAAAGAGTCGCAGGAGTAAAATGAAAGCATTCAATCCTGCGAGATTTAAGTGACAATTGGATTTTTCACACCTCAAACCAAGGACATAGATGGCTGAAAAAGACAGATTCTCTAGTGGACGGGGCATGCGCGTTGCTAAAAACACTATGACTGTCGTCTGTGTGTTTGTTTGTGCTTGTGGTGAGCGTGTGTGTCCGGGGCGTCTGTGTCTGTCCAGTGTGTGTGTGTGTGAGTGTGCGTGTGTATTCGAGCATTAAAACATATCCCGGACTGAAAGAGCAACTTCCAAACAGTATGACGGAACTAACAGAGACAGAAGCAGTATCACATGCATTAGAAGAAGAGAAAAGTAGAACATGGAGAATGCACTGCTACTGACCTCAGTAAAAACGCCCGCTATCCCCGCTTGGCACGAGCCGTGCTCTTCCCCATACTTCTGCTTATAGTCTGCAAAGAAAAAACAAACCACAAATGATTTCGCTTTGTGTCTTAGCCAGCACTTTCACTCCTCTTATTTCTGTATTCCATATGGACCTAGTCAAAGTCTTCAGCGCCAGCCAAGTAGGAATCTGGAATCAGGAGGAAGAAAGTTAGGCATTGTTACAAATGTCACCCTATTCCCTATATAGTGCACTACTTTTGACCAGATCCCTATGGGATTTACTATGGGCCCTGGTCAAAGGTATTGCACTATGTAGGGGATAGGGTGACATTTAGGAAGCAGTGTTACAAACTACAGAGTAAGGCAACATTCAACATAAACTCACACTTGGGGGGACACTACCTCTCGAGTTACAGAACAATATTGGGCTTGGATCTCTCTGAATCACAGGGTACACATGGCCCCATCTGAGGCCTAGCTGAAGTGTGTGTGTGTGTGTGTGTGTGTGTGTGTGTGTGTGTGTGTGTGTGTGTGTGTGTGTGTGTGTGTGTGTGTGTGTGTGTGTGTGTGTGTGTGTGTGTGTGTGTGTGCATGCCTAGCTGCAGTGGCTCCGTGAGATTGGAAGCAATAGCAGAAAGGAAAAAAATTAAAGAAAATCTAAACCTGCGTGTCCAATCAAGAAATAAAGGCCTGCCTTCATTTGAAAAAGAAACTCACTTGGCTGAATCAAAACAAATAATGTAATGAAATCCTGGCTGTGGTCAAAAGTAGTGTACTATGTAGGGAATAGGGTGCAATTAAGGACGCATACCATGACACTTGTATAGAACATTCTAGGGAAATGACCCGTTACCGAATCAATGTGTGAGGGCCAGGTTAGTTGAGGTAATGAGGTAATATGTACATGTAGGTAGGGGTAAAGAGAGTATGGTCTCGATGGTGAAGCTGTAAAACCTTTTGAGGATCTGAGGACCCATGCCAAATCTTTTCAGTCTCCTGAGGGGGAATAGGCTTTGTTGTGCCCACTTCACGGCTGTCTTGGTGTGTTTGGACCATGATAGTTTGTTGGTGATGTGGACACGAAGGAACTTGAAGCTCTCAATCTGCTCCACTACAGCCCCATCGATGAGAATGGGGGTGTGCTCGGCCCACCTTTTCCTGTAGTCCACGATCATCTCCTTTGTCTTGATCACATTGAGGGAGAGGTTGTTGTCCTGGCACCACACTGCCAGGTCTCTGACCTCCTCCCTACAGGCTGTCTCATCGTTGTCGGTGATCCCCTACACGCAGCCCCTTGCGGAACCGCGCACAAGGGCCTGCGAGAACGGGTGTCACAATGGCGCAAACAAAGAGTTTCAGAGTAGGACAGTTGATCTGGCATCAGTTTTTCCTTTCAGATCATAATGCATATGCCAGCAGCATACCGCCCTGCATACCACTGCTGGATTGCTTCTGAAGCTAAGCAGGGTTGGTCCTGGTCAGTCCCTGAATGGGAGACCAGATGCTGCTGGAAGTGGTGTTGGAGGGCCAGTAGGAGGCACTCTTTCCTCTGGTCTAAAAAAAAGTATCCCAATGCCCCAGGGCAGTGATTGACACTGCCCTGTGTAGGGTGCCGTCTTTCGGATGGGACGTTAAACGGGTGTCCTGACTCTCTGAGGTCATTAAAGATCCCATGGCACTTATCGTAAGAGTAGGGGTGTTAACCCCGGTGTCCTGGCTAAATTCCCAATCTGGCCCTCAAACCATCACGGTCACCTAATAATCCCCAGTTTACATTTGGCTCATTCATCCCCCTCCTCTCCCCTGTAACTATTCCCCAGGTCGTTGCTGCAAATGAGAACGTGTTCTCAGTCAACTTACCTGGTAAAATAACAGATAAATAAATAAAACATGAGTAGATGCATAGGGTGTGTGCGTGTAATATTTGATCCTTTAGCAGCATAATGAAATGTGTGTGTCCTTGGAATCCGTAGGTGTTGCGTCCTGCCAGACTGAGAGCTCATATTTCTCTCTTAAGTTGGTTTGAGAGAGAGAGAGAGAGAGAGAGAGGAATAGTGAACACACTTCAAGGCTCAAAAAGTGCCAGCTAGCTTTTAAAGTCAGGATATCAGTCAGTGGTCTGGAGTGTGTGTGTGTGTGTGCAGTAAATCTATAACTCATTGTGAGAGCCGGAGAGAACGTGTGCCATGATAAACTACCTGCACTGTCTAACCCGGGGCCGAGGGTATACACAGCTTAAACACACACACAAGCCCTCTCCCCTCATCCTACTTATAAACTCAGTACACTTTGGTAAAGTCTCTGTCTGTGTCTAAGTTGTGTACAGTGTGAGACAATTTGGCTGATGGAAGAATTCCATTGAAATGTTCATGCAGTAACCATGACCTTACTGTCTGTCTGTTCGTCTTCAGAATGAAGGCATCAGTGTATGCATAGTTTACCAGGAAGGAAATGATTCTACATTATTTGATCTAATCCATCATGAAGTGGATGTGAAGCAGTGTTTCTCAGCATGGTGTGCTATTACTTATAAGAGTAACTGGCCTATAAGCAGGGGTTACGTTGGAAGACTCAAAAGAAAATTGTTCATGAGGGGGTACTTCAGGCAGAGAAAAATCTAATTAGGGGTACAGTAATCCAAAAAGATTATTACTGTATCAAATTACTGTACCTTCTTACCAAGGGATTAGGGCTTTGGTCCTGTCCTGTACAGTTGGTGTGTGTGTGTGTGTGTGTGTGTGTGTACTTCTGTACCTTCATAGCAGGGGATGAGGGCTTGGGTCCGGCCCTGCAGCGTAGGAGGGATGATGGAACAGTAACCATGGGGAAGGATGAGCTCAGAGTCATAGTAGACGTTCTTCCAACGGTGGGCACAGGCCTGCATCAAACACATGAGGTGAGGCATAGTCATAACAGAGAGACAGACACTGACAGACAGAGAGACATGGCATCTCACTCAAGTATGACTGGATCTGCTGGCCTCCTCTGAGAGATAACTGAGAGAATGGACAGACAGAAAGGGCGGAGAGACGGACAGATGGACAGACAGAAATGACAGACAGAAGCACATGCACACACACACAACCACCCCCACACACATTAACCAATAATGTGCATTCCCAAACACTTGACATAATAAGTGTATTCTTCAATCTACCATCCTGATTCCTTAACTCAATAGTTCTTATGTAACTCGATATCCACAAAGCAGAAGGCAAGACTGACTCTGTATTATGTGAGCTGGAGACAGTGTGTCTGCGTCCCGAATAGCAGCCCTATGGGTCCTGGTCAAAAATAATGCACTATATAGGGAATTAGGGTGCCATTTGGGATTTAGCCACTGTCTCTGTGGCTGCCAAATTAACTGTTCTGAGAGAAGAAGGGGGATGAAAGCAAAGCCAACTGTGACCATAACGGCCCTGGTCTCATTGGTCTGTGGTGTGAATATCTGAACATCAGCTTAGGAACAATCCCTGCTTCCAAAACAGACATTTTATATGCGGTGGGATGAGATCCTAACTCCTAGTTAGACCTAACTCATAACATCTTCATATTAACATTTTAGTTGCTTCCCAGGCCTCCTTTCACACTATTGAACCAAACTGTGCTGACACTTATTTTCTGTCCAGTACCGTTCCAGCAACTATGGTGGATGTGTAACCAGGCCAGCTCAGTCCAGCGTGGTTCAGGTCAGCTAAAGAACATCTTGGAAAAGAAAAGAAGAGCTGCACACTCTGAGAGCTCAGATGCAATAATTTAATAACCAACATTTGGACAGCCAAGCTGTCTTCATCACGGTATAATGGCAAACACTGCGGGTTACTAATTTATATAGTTTGAAAAGATACACAGGTGCCTGGCCGTGCTGCTGCTACAGTTTAAACTGTTCTGCCTGCGGCTAAGGAACCCTGACCTGTTCATCGGATGTGCTACCTGTCCCAGACCTGCTGTTTTCAACTCTCTAGAGACAGCAGGAGCGGTAGAGATACTCTGAATGATCGGCTATGAAAAGCCAACTGACATTTACTCCTGAGGTGCTGACCTGTTGCACCCTCGACAACCACTGTGATTATTATTATTTTACCCTGCTTGTCATCTATGAAAATTTGAACATCTTGGCCATGTTCTGTTATAATCTCCACCCGGCACAGCCAGAAGAGGACTGGCCACCCCTCATAGCCTGGTTCCTCTCTAGGTTTCTTCCTAGGTTCTGGCCTTAGTTAATCATGGCCGACTGTGGCTTGATTTCATTGACCAATTTACAGATATAAAAAGAACATTACATACAATCATAGATACAATTTGGCTACATATGCCTACAAACATTATTTACAATGGATAGCAAAAACACAATCACAAGAATGGGTTTAGATCAAAGTCTACATTGAGACCGAAAGGCGCAAGGGTCTTTAAATTAAAGATCCAGGCAGCCTCGTTTAAACATCCCCTGCCTCCAAAAAAGCAATTGTCTATGTAGTGGGTCATAAGTTTACTCATCATAAGATGTTAATAATAACCTCCGAATTCCTATCATTTCTCATAACATATTCATACTGTAGTAACACACTGCGCTCGTCCTACACATTTCACAATATTGTGCTGGCCCGAGCCAAACTTTACAGCCACAGGACTATTTCTTATTTTCAGCATGGTTTCAGCAACTGATGCATAAGCACTAGGGATGTAACTATTCACAGATATGCATCTGTCCCTGTGCGTTGGTCAGCAGGACCCCAAAAGTAGCATGCATCCGTCAGAAATCAATTCAAATTGCAGGTTCACTAAAATGTTTTGCTCAAATGACTTTCTTTCTACCTTCTGAAAATACCGCTCATCTTGTGTGACAACTGCATCCTCTTCTTCAGTGTCTAACTAAGCATGTAATTATGTTGACAGTCGTTGATCTACAAGGCATTTTGAATGACGAACAACCCCAGGCAATATCATTAGCCTCGTCAAACTGCGCGCCGTGCGCAGATTCGCGCGCTGACCAACGAGATCGCCTATTCCTGATCTGGCACTTTATCTGCAGGTCACCTTCAGCGTTCAAATGTTTGTAAACTGGCTTGCGCAATATTAGGCTTTATTGGTTGAGTTACAAACAATTTTGCAAGACTAACCGCTTAGCTAGATAGTACATTTAGACAGTTAACTTAATAGTTATAAGATATCTAGCTGGCAAAATGTAGTTGTGAATTCCCTACTTTAACTAGATCACATGGCGCGTGCTGCACAACAGTGAGTGACTCACAAGACTCGGGTCTCTCGTTGTAAACAAACTCCACGTGACGGGGGTCTACCGGTAAGCTTCATAATGAAAAATGATGTGACAGGTGAAATGAAGAACGCGATCTTCTTTATCTCCTAACGTATTGCAAAGGTTGACTGCAGGCATTTACTTAAAAAGTAGCTACAAATATTCTATTGTATTAAAATACTTAAAAGATACATTGTTTCAACGGTAATGCCGGCATTGAAAAACTCTCCCATGGCTAGTTCCAAATACACCAACTCACAGAGATAAATAGAGCACTGTAAATCACAATAAAATTGTTTTTAAAGAAGTGAATTCAATTTCAAGTTCATTTTCAAAACTTTGTAGTGTTATTTATGTCATGTTAGGAGGAGTCTGAATATGGAGTTGTGTTCTTCATTAATATTGCGTGTTGAAAGTGTTCCTCTAAATAATCGCTTAGCATCTTGTATTTTGGATAAACATTCCAGAACTATCTCCATCTCTTTGTGTGTGTAAAGTTTGGTTGTACTATCCTTGTGGGGACCAGAAGTCCTCACAAGGATGGTAAAACAGGGAAAATGTGCCACTTCGTTTCGCTTGACCTGTTTTCTATTGATATTTCTTCGTATTTATACATACAAATTATGCTGATTCATGATTTCGACTGGCTGAGACAAGCTGCACATCTGTCTCACCAGAACAACAAATTGTCCCCCCCACCCCAAACATTTTTTTGTTTGTTTGTCCTGAAGTGTCTGTCCTATATCTGAGAGATATGAGAAAGATCAGGAAAAAATTTTTATTTTATTTTTTTATGTGCATTTAACCCCTTACTTTATATATATACATATATACACCACCAGTCAAAAGTTTGAACACACCCACTCATTTAAAAAACATTTTTATTCTATTTTCTAGATTGTAGAATAATAGTGAAGATATCAAAACATTTGAAATAACACATATGGAATCATGTAGTAACCAAAAAAAGTGTTAAACAAATCAAAACATATTTTATATTTGAGATTCTTCAAAGTAGCCACCCTTTGCCTTGATAACAGCTTTGCACACTCTTGGCTTTCTCTCAACCAGCTTCATGAGGATTGCTTTTCCAACAGTCTTGAAGGAGCTCCCACATTGCTGAGCACTTGTTGGCTGCTTTTCCTTCACTCTTGGTCCAACGCATCCCACACCGTATCAATTGGTTTGAGGTCGGGTGATTGTGAAGGCCAGGTCATCTGATGCAGCACTTCATCCCGCTCCTTGGTCAAATAGCCCTTAAACAGCCTGGAGGTGTGTTTTGGGTCATTGTCTTGTTGAAAAAGAGATGATAGTGCCACTAAGCGCAAACCAGATGGGATGGCGTATTGCTGCAGAATGCTGTGGTAGCCATACTGGTTAAGTGTGCCTTGAATTCTAAATAAATCACTGACAGTGTCACCAGCAAAGCACCATCACATCTCCTCCTCCATGCTTCACAGTGGGAACCACACATGCAGAGATCATCCATTTACTCTGCGTCTCACAAAGACATAGCATTTGGAACCAAAAATCTCTAATTTCTCAGACCAAAGCACAGATTTCCACCGGTCTAATGTCCATTGCTCATGTTTCTTTGTCTAAGCAAGTATCTTCTTCCTATTTGTGTCCTTTAGTAGTGGTTTCTTTGCAGCAATTCGACCACAAAGGCCTGATTCACGCAGTCTCTTCTGAACAGTTGATGTTGAGATGTGTCTGTTACTTGAACTCTGTGAGGTGCAATCTGAGGTGCAGGTAATTGCCAATTTCTGAGGCTGGTAACTCTAATGAACTTATCCTCTGCAGCAGAGGTAACTCTGCGTCTTCCTTTCCTGTGGCAGTCCTTGTCTTGTGAGGCCTGTGGGCATCCTATAGCAATGTGTATGTGTTCGTGAGAGTCACCTTTCCACAGAGGGGTCATATTAGTTTGTAGGCCAAACTGTTCGGACGCTACAGATGATTTTGTGAGAAGACCGATATTCGGGATGTCTCATGGTCTGACAAACACCGCTCTAGCTCTGTCACCTTTCACCACAGATGTGGAAGTGCGACATAGGCGGATGCGGTGGATTGAGATTTCATCAAATGCAAAACAGATATCTCTAACTTAAACTGACAGATTTTTATGGTGATTTTTGTATAATTCAAATTAGGTTTCAGGGGGGGGGCGGAAACTATAGGAAACTAATAGGAAACTATGGCAGCAGCCTCCAAGCTTCTTTGCACAAATGGTGCCACAGAAATGTGGTCCGAATTTAGACTAATTCCAAAGGACAACCTGTTCCCTAGATAGTGCACTACTTTGATCAAGGTATTGCTGGTCAAAAGTAGTGCACTATCTATCTAGGGAATGGGGTGTCATTTTGGGTGCAGTCTTAGACAGTGATGCAAAATACTTAGTTAAAAATACTTTAAAATAGTACTTAAGTGTTGGTGTGCCTCTGGATATGCGTAAATTTAAAAAAACAAGAAAATGGTGCCGGTTTGCTTAATATAAGGAATTTGAAATGATTCATACTATTACTCTTAATACTTAAGTATATTTTAGCAATTACATTTACTTTTGATACTTAAGTATATTTTAAACTAAATACTTTTACTCAGTGACTTTTACTTTTGTCATTTTCTATGAAGGTATCTTTACGCTTTTCCACACACACACGCATTCTCACACACACACACACACACACACACACACACACACACACACACACACACACACACACACACACACACACACAGTTCAGCCCTTTCCCCTGTCATACTGGAGGAGAATTCCAGTCCACACTGTTACACAGCCTATTGAAGCGGGTAGAAGAGTTGTGCAGCAGATTGTGGGCACAGAGAGAGAGAGAGCATCAGATGACTGTCTGGCAGAAGTATGGCTGTGTTGGGAAACACTCATGTGTTTCAGAGCAGTCTGTCCGACAGCACTAGCAGTACTACTGGTTCTCCAACAAGCTTGCTACTAAATCATATTCAGTACTACAACAGAAGCAGTATGCCTGACGCCAAAGAATCAGTATATTATAAACAAGTAATAAACTAGTAAAACCATCATATTAATGTTGTGTTTCTCTGCCAGAATCAGAGACCAAATATGGAGGTGTTCTATTATCACACATTTTGCTGTCCAGACTGAGAGCTGATTGGTTTAGACGTTCAGTTAAACACAGCTGATTGGTTAAACTTTAAGCCTTCAGCAACACACGGCTGAAATAAATGTAGTTCAGAGTCTGGATGTATCAAGTGTCTCAGAGTCGGAGTGTTGATTTAGGATCAAGTACCGTCAATGTATTCTTATTCATTGTGATATTAAAAAACAAAACTGATCCTAGATCAGCACTCCTACTCTGAGACGCTTGATACGTACAGCACAGAGCGACATCTGCCAAGCAGCCGGTCCTCTCCTCATGCAGAGAAACCTGAGTCCATTCCGATGAGATAAAAACAAATATCAGCAGCCTGCTCCCCTCAGAATGGATAGTAGTTTACTTCTATGATATGTCTATACTCTACAGGGGCCCATGGATACGTGGCTCTAAAACTTCACTATCTTTCTGTTATCACCAAACCTGCTGGGGAGTTTAAAACAACTACTTGGACAATATGCCACTTGACTTGCTGTAAAATCACCAAACCTGCTGGAGTTAAGGCCAGGCACCACACCCTCATAGGGTATTTTTTCCCATTAATCATATCATAACCAACTTTTACCAGTTTAATGTAAAATATATTTGATTATAATTGTATTTTTTAAAGGTTTAATGAAAATATGCAAATGCTGTGATGTGTCATTAATATGTGCATATTTGCATATCACAGAAATCCATTTTTCTGGACACTGGATGAAGTTTCATTATGTTAAGACACTCCAAGACTTATCCAGAGCAGATTGTGGATAAATACTTTTTCCATCATTCTATCTGTAAAATACTAAAAGCTTTTTTGGCACATTTTTCCAAAGAATTTTTTTATCTACAATAAAACATTTACAACATATCAATAACTCCCTCTGGGCAAGTCTGGAGAATATATCTAAGGAAAACCACACAACATTTGGTGAATGCTGATGCTTCTGAAGCTGAGAAAAATGTGTTGGCATGTTGGAAGAATCTGACATTTAAGAAATGACAGTTAAAAACAAGTGCACTGAATTTAGACTATAACAAATGCATATTTAGACCCAATCACCATCCCTTCAAAGTAAGTTACTAATTATAGTCCAGTTGGTAACACTCGCTATAAAATATCCCTTTAAATTACATGTAATTTAATGTAGTGAGCTTTGAAAGTATTTAAGTATGTCCATTTAATGCTTAAAATTCATAAAAATGTTGATGACGGTAGTATGATAAACAAAATAAAATATAAATGTTCATCAAGTTTACTTTTCGAAAATATTAATATTAATGGGACAAAATATTAACACATTTCAAAAATATAGGTAGATGCAAAAATGTAATTTCAGCCTGTGGTGCCTGGCCCTAACTAACATTTTGGTATCACTTTATTTAATGAGTCCTTTTACAAATGGTCTACAGATGCTAAAATGATTAACAAATTATTAACTTCAACTCTGTTGATATTTGCAACAACTTGATAGGGTTTGGGCCAAGTTAATAATGAAGTGTTTTCTCAAGGGATAAGGAAAACAGCCATCACCTACAAACAACTACAATACATTACCCAAGACAAATCCCTCCTAATTCTCTGTATCTGTTATTATTCATGCATAATAACCATTGGAACTGGTTTGAACATCATGCAAACATAATCCCTCTGAAATGATCAGATAATGGAACCATTGAGATGGAGAAAGACCATAGCAACAGAACACAAATTCTCAAGATTCCTCCAACTCCCCTGATGGGGGAAGCCTATCAACAAGTGTGTCAACACATTGCCACCTGCCAGAGGTGTTTACAGACTGTCTCAACACGAGGCCAACAGAGGCTATGAGTGTCCTTCTACTCTGTCTATTTCTCTACATGGGTTTATAGCCGTTAAAAGTGTCCTTCGACCCACTACTGACAACCCTCCAAAGTGTCCAGCCAGTCTCAAGGCCATGGAATGTCCCACAGGGCGAGGGACGGGCTTCAGGGCCAAAGAGAGAGGGGATTGGTCCTTTCATCGCCCACTGCAGGGTGCAGGAGTTAACACTTAATGAAACTAAGGTTAGGAGACCACCACCGTGGAAGGGCCAGGGACTGCAGCCTAAACAAACCCAGCCAGCTGCCCTCTGATCTGGAAGTAAATATACAAAAAGAGACCCTGGAGTAAAGACCCACGGCCTTGCTAGCACGTCAGAGATTACTACTGCATATAGTTGGTTTATTGATTGCATTAAAATTAAATAGGTGTTTTTAACGTCAACTGCTAACAGAATGATAGCGGCGTGAATGGTTCACAGCTATCTCGGACAATAGCCATTTCGCTACATATTCGTTGCCAAACACACTGGCCCCAGGTCATCAATACGTTTTTGCTAGGTAAAGCTCCGCCTTAACTCAGCTCACTGGTCACCATAGCAACAACCCCCCATAGCACACGCTCCAGCAGGTATATTTCACTGGTCATCACCAAAGCCAACTCCTCTTTTGGCTGCCTTTCCTTCCAGTTCTCTGCTGCCTATGACTGGAACGAGTATTTCTACTTGCACATCCTCATCTGCACATATATCACTCAGTGTAAATTGATAAATTGTAATTACTTCGCCACTATTGGCTTATTTATTGCCTTGCCTCCTTACTTCATTTGCGCACACTGTATACAGATTTTTCTATTGTGTTATTGACTGTACGTTTGTTTATCCCATGTGTAACTCTGTGTTGTTGTTTTTGTCGCACTGCTTTGCTTTATCTTGGCCAGGTCGCAGTTGTAAATGAGAACTTGTTCTCAACTGGCCTACCTGGTTAAATAAAGGTGAAATAAAAATAAATAAAGAAAACATGCATTTTACATGCACATCTCACGCACACACAGAAAGACAGACACACACATACACAGCCGCACACAGGCATGTGCGCACACATACATAAACACACACAAACTCACAAATAAACAAAAAACTTAATGTGTACTTTCATAGTCGCTGTGTCGTATAAGTGTATTATTTGGAATTAAGTTGTGTCCACTTATCCAATTGAAAACAATCATGCCGTATTGCCAAAAGCATGTGCCTCTACTTGAAAACCAAAGGATGGAGTAAAAAATACATTTGCCTTTTAAGGAGCGCTTTGATGTTAGGAAAAGCTGGGGTTTGACTATGTGGTTCATGGAAGGACATTTGTAACAATGATGATGGTTTAAACCCGGCAGCTTTTGCAAGCATACATGGATTGTGTTAAACAATTGCTGAAGTAAATGCGTACATCAATCCAATGCTTTCAAATCCATGACAGAGAGTGTGCAAGTGCACACTGTAGAAGACACAGATGAAACAGATTGAAACAGATGATCAGGGTCGTACTGTGAACTTTGACCTCACCAGTATTTTTCCATTGGATTTGTCCTGCCGGGCGAGGCTGACCCCCATCCACTCATCATCCCTGTCTCCCTGGCACGTCTTCCCACAAGACTCCCTGGGCTTGTTCCCTGCAGGAGACAGACAGAAGATAGCAGTTTGTTAATAATGACTGTAATATTTAAAGTGGATGTTTTCCCCCATCCTCTGGGAGTCAACAGATGAAAGGTGAGCCTAGAGACAAGTTTCTAATACAGTTCTAACAAACTAGCTTTAAAGTTGATTTTTTATATTTTTGTTTTTTGTAGATGTAGTGGACGTGGTTTGATGAGCTATGCTCCAATGATGAGTGACCTTGTTTGAGGTCTGAGGATTCGTGTTAGCTGCCCTGAGATAATGCCTTGGCTTTAGCTCATCAAGCTAACACAGTCTTATGGCATCCATACACCCAGGGTTCAACCCTGGTTCACTATTGAACAGTCTTACATTTTGAGACTGCAGGAAAATGTACCATGTAATGATCTGAATACCAGACAGGCTTTTTTTTATTTTTTATTTATCGGTGTTGACACCAAACAAACAACTCTTGGGTCAACAGATATGGCCTAAATCCCAGACTACAGCCCAGAATGTTGTGTGTGTGTTTGTCTCTCTGATAGATGGAGAGCACAGTGACCTAGGAGGAGGGAGGAGAGGATTGAAACGCTTCCTTCGTCCTAAATGGCACCCTATTCCCTATATAGTGCATTACTTTTGACCAGGGCCCATAGAGCTCTGGTTAAAAGTAATGCACTATGTAGGGTATAGGGTGCCATTTAGGACAGAATCGCTGTTTGGTCATCCTACCCTGTTTAATCATTACAGAGTGTGTAGCAGAACTCTAGGCCAAAGGAGCTGCCCAGTTATTTCATGTTTGCTAACAGATAAAAGTAGCTTAGAAAAGCATACATGTCTTTTGATGGTGCCGGGCTATATTTTGACTGGCTTCTAGGCCTCTATGTCCATTTGCTCTGTCTCTGCAACTTTAAGCAATTCTTAAATCTTAATGAAGATCAAAAAGACCTAAGGAATGTCTGAGAAAGGAGTAAGACTGTGTCTCCTCCTAAATGGCACCCCTATTGGCTACGTAGTGCACTACATTTCACCAAGACCTTGGGTCTCATTTGGGACGCTGCCCAAGACATAAAAACATTAGTCCCATTAAAACATGACTGCAAAGAGTAAACAGCAGTAAGAAAGGAACACAGTTATTCACTTTAACAAGAATGCACTTAACTGGGCAAATAAAATCAATTAGCATATGTTAGGTGAATTAGCAGTCATAGACACCCACAAGAAGATTTGTGCAATCAAGGCACTGCTTTTACAGAGTCTGAATTTAACGTCACTTTAGAAGAAAAAGAAGTCTCTCTCTCTCTCTCTCTCTCTCTCTCTCTCTCTCTCTCTCTCTCTCTCTCTCTCTCTCTCTCTCTCTCTCTCTCTCTCTCTCTCTCTCTCTCTCTCTCTCTCTCTCTCTCTCTCTCTCTCTCTCTCTCTCTCTCTCTCTCTCTCTCTCTCTCTCTCTCTCTCTCTCTCTCTCTCTCTCTCTCTCTCTCTCTCTCTCTCTCTCTCTCTCTCTCATCAGCAGCAGCAGCAGCAGCAGCAGCAGCATGGGTGCCCTTAAACGGTTCAGTTCCTCTGCCCTCCGTCTCAGATCACCGGCTTTGTCCCCAATTGCACCCTGTGCCCTATGTAGTGCACTAGGCTATAGGAAACAGGGTGCCATTTGTGATTCACACACAGATTTACTGGAGCAGTCTGTGCAAATAAGAAAAGTTATAATTGACGCTATTTCCGGAGTTCATCACTAATATTTTCTCTGAGGCACCCTAGGGCTAAACTCCCTCTGTCTGGCGTAATTCATGGTAGCTCTCGCTCTGTATGTGTGTGTGTGTCGTGTGTGAGAGAGAAAGGGAGAGAGAGAGACAGGGAGAGATCAGAGAGACAGAGAGAGTGAGACAGAGAGCGTGAGAAAGACAGAGAGAAAGAGAGAGAGAGAGAGAGACAGAGAATGAGACAGAGACCAGAGACAGAGGGAGAGAGTGAACACTGCAACAGGACCCCATGTCTGGCCTGACGCTTCGTTTAATAACGTACATCTTGATGGTGACATGGAGGAGTAAGTTAGGATTTATATTAAACCCACATAAACCTTCTCTCTCTCTTGACCATAAGAATAGCAATTGCAGTAAACTTTCTGGCACAACCACTTGGAAAATATTAGCTAAAACATTAATCATACCTATCAAAATATTTCTGGACTTCAGCAACCCGAGATTTTTCTCTCTTTCTGTATGTCTTTATTATTTATAAGTAAAAGGAACAGTTGACTAGTGTTAAACACTGTAGCTGCCTATGTAACATACTTTGTGGTTAGTGTTGTCTGTTGTCCTGTTTGTCTGTCCATGGTCTGTTGTCCTGTCTGTCTGTTCATGGTCTGTTGTCCTGTTTGTCTGTCCATGGTCTGTTGTCCTGTTTGTCTGTCCATGGTCTGTTGTCCTGTTTGTCTGTCCATGGTCTGCTGTCCTGTCTGTTTGTCCATGGTCTGTTGTCCTGTTTGTCCATGGTCTGTTGTCCTGTTTGTCCATGGTCTGTTGTCCTGTTTGTCCATGGTCTGCTGTCCTGTTTGTCCATGGTCTGCTGTCCTGTTTGTCCATGGTCTGTTGTCCTGTTTGTCCATGGTCTGCTGTCCTGTTTGTCCATGGTCTGCTGTCCTGTTTGTCCATGGTCTGCTGTCCTGTTTGTCCATGGTCTGCTGTCCTGTCTGTCCATGGTCTGTTGTCCTGTCTGTCCATGGTCTGTTGTCCTGTCTGTCAGTCTATGGTCTGCTGTCCTGTTTGTCCATGGTCTGTTGTCCTGTCTGTCCATGGTCTGTTGTCCTGTTTGTCCATGGTCTGTTGTCCTGTCTGTCCATGGTCTGTTGTCCTGTCTGTCTGTCCATGGTCTGTTGTCCTGTCTGTCTGTCCATGGTCTGTTGTCCTGTTTGTCCATGGTCTGTTGTCCTGTCTGTCTGTCCATGGTCTGTTGTCCTGTCTGTCAGTCTATGGTCTGTTGTCCTGTCTGTCAGTCTATGGTCTGTTGTCCTGTCTGTCCATGGTCTGTTGTCCTGTCTGTCAGTCTATGGTCTGTTGTCCTGTCTGTTTGTCCATGGTCTGCTGTCCTGTCTGTCTGTCCATGGTCTGTTGTCCTGTTTGTCCATGGTCTGTTGTCCTGTCTGTCAGTCTATGGTCTGTTGTCCTGTCTGTCCATGGTCTGTTGTCCTGTCTGTCAGTCTATGGTCTGTTCTCCTGTCTGTCTGTCCATGGTCTGTTGTCCTGTTTGTCTGTCTATGGTCTGTTGTCCATGGTCTGTCTGTCCATGGTCTGTTGTCCTGTCTGTCTGTCTATGGTCTGTTGTCCTGTCTGTCTGTGGTCAGTTGCCCTGGCTGTCTAAGGTCAGTTGTCCTGTCTGTCTATGGTCAGTTGTCCTGTCTGTCTATGGTCAGTTGTCCTGTCTATGCATGGTAAGTAGTTCTCTGTAGAAGGTTGTGAAGCAGAGGCCTCGTTTGTCAATATTGCATAGAAAACTATTCTAATATACTACCTACAAACAGAATTTAGAATGTTCATACGCATAGAAAATGTGTGATTTATCAAACAATCCTACAAGCGTCACACACACACCGGTAGGAGATAACCATTGATAAATACCAATTGTTCTCAGCCTCAGTGCTTGTGCACGACCTTGGCTATTTGCATTTCAAACACCCCTAATTAATGAAATATAGTCAAAATCATTCCGTTGAAGTCCGTGGCTAACTCACTCAAGCTTGTAAAACTGACCATCCTACCAATCCTCGACTTTGGCGATGTCATTTACAAAATAGCCTCCAATACCCTACTCAACAAATTGGATGCAGTCTATCACAGTGCAATCCGTTTTGTCACCAAAGCCCCATATACTACCCACCATTGCGACCTGTACACTCTCGTTGGCTGGCCCTCGCTTCATACTCGTCGCCAAACCCACTGGCTCCATGTCATCTACAAGACCCTGCTAGGTAAAGTCCCCCCTTATCTCAGCTCGCTGGTCACCATAGCATCTCCCACCTGTAGCACACGCTCCAGCAGGTATATCTCTCTAGTCACCCCCAAAACCAATTCTTTCTTTGGCCGCCTCTCTTTCCAGTTCTCTGCTGCCAATGACTGGAACGAACTACAAAAATCTCTGAAACTGGAAACACTTATCTCCCTCACTAGCTTTAAGCACCAACTGTCAAAGCAGCTCACAGATTACTGCACCTGTACATAGCCCACCTATAATTTAGCCCAAACAACTACCTCTTTCCCAACTGTATTTAATTTATTTATTTATTTTGCTCCTTTGCACCTCATTATTTTTATTTCTACTTTGCACATTCTTCCATTGCAAAACTACCATTCCAGTGTTTTACTTGCTATATTGTATTTACTTTGCCACCATGGCCTTTTTTGCCTTTACCTCCCATATCTCACCTCATTTGCTCACATCGTATATAGACTTGTTTATACTGTATTATTGACTGTATGTTTGTTTTACTCCATGTGTAACTTCTGTGTCGTTGTATCTGTTGAACTGCTTTGCTTTATCTTGGCCAGGTCGCAATTGTAAATGAGAACTTGTTCTCAACTTGCCTACCTGGTTAAATAAAGGTAAAATAATAAATAAATAAATAAATAAAATATACACTGGGTGTTTAAAACATTAAGAACATCTTCCTCATATTGAGTTGCAGCCCCCCCCCCCCCCCCCCCCACACAAACATATGGCAGTGCGTAAATCTCACACTTTGTGTGGAAATGCTCCCACGCATGGTTTACGCAGATTTGTGTCTACACATGATTGATGAATGAGGCGCCTCGGGTATATCTATGTGGTTGTTTCTTGTACTGTATGCACGGCCAGTGGCTCCGAGCTCTGAGGAGCGCCATCTATACATAGAAGCCTCCAGCCTTGAGTCCTGGGGGTTATACTGAACAGAAGACTCTGGTCCTAAGGGTCAGTATAGTTTGTGGTTATCCAGATGGCTCTACTGTGGTCCCTGGTGACTGCATGGTCTGTGGTTCAGTACTGACCTCTGCCTAGGTCCATCTCAGTGCAGCGTCTCTCTGGGTTGCCGTGGACACGGCACTTGAACACGGCTCCAGGGGTGTGAACAGAGCTGCTGTGGGAAGAGTTGGCCTTGGGGGCCCCTACCAGCACCCTGTAGACAGAAACAAAACATAGTTTGTAAACCGTGCAAATGCAACAGATCCTGTCACAGCAGTCAAGAACAAGAACAACTTCAAGAAGGAGGACTGTTGTAGTAGGAAGAGTTGGCCTTGGGGGGCCCTATCTGCACCTTGCATGCAGAAACAATGGGAGAAAAAGAACACCTTGCATGAAGAGTCAAAGGGTGGTTGTCACCAAGCATGAAGGATACAGTGTCAATAACACACATCCTCCCACTGGGCACACACTGGTTGAATCAATGTTGTTTCCAAGTCATTTAAATTAAATGACGTTAAACCAACATGGAATAGACGTTGAATTGACGTCTGTGCCCAGTGGGCTGTCACAGTAAAGTCACATAATGATCTTCATAAGGCCCACTCTACAACAGAGTACTTCCCCCCATGTTCAAGACAAGTATGGTAGCCTATATTCAGGGGTGGAACTGGTGGAGAACATGTGGAACCGGAGTTCTCAAAGTGAAATTATTTTGATGTGAAAATCTGCTTTCCAAAGGTGAACTATAAAATGTAACATGAGTTCCCGAGTTACATTTATTACAATTCCACCCCTGGGTATATGGGTCAGTCATGGCATCAGCACCCTGATTCATGGACTCATGACAATGAAGACAATGGTGGGAGTTGTGACAGCTATGGGGACATGATCCCATAAGCTTTGGCTACATGCTGGAATCTGGGACAGGCCAGCTAGGCTGCTACAGAAAAAAAGTCTAAAAGAAACCAAATGACATGCACATTCTTAAATACTGCACATCAATCAAACTGTTGACATAATAATGATAAGATTACATGTCACTATCATACAAATTGACTGTTTTTCGAAACAAGATAAATGAGTTTAAGCAGTAAAGTAGTGAGTAAACTTCACCCACACACTGTCAATTGAGTACGTGTATTTTTTTTTAGAAAATATTATTTAGTTAGTGATTTTAGAGGCTATTGCTCACATCATTAGGCTATTATTTTAAACAACTGCATGCAGGCTATTCTTTCAACAACTGCATGTAGGCTACGTAGCGCGCACAAATCTGAATGGCCCAAATACAATCCATAAGAATTGCGTAACAACCATAATGTGCCATTAATGTCCAAGGGCGGATACATAAGTGCATGAACAGTCCCCATTGCAATAACATTCACTATAAGATAGATACTAGGCGTTATAGGCTACCATGAGTAAACAGGTAGCCTATGAGACTTACCAGCGCGTATTGTCATGATAGTGCTCCAGAACAGAATATCCGAAGAAACTCGAGTCAGGTCCACGGAACACAATAGGATGTTCTAAGTCAATGTTGTAGGAGTGAACTACAGAAACAGACAAATACACGTAGAGCACATTCAAAAGGCTCCTCTTCTGATTCAGAAAATGGGCCATCCTTTTGCGCATCCTTGAGAGGAACAACACTATGGAAAAAGTATCTAAAAACAAAGCTCGTCAACGTTTCAGTGCTACTACAGAAAAAGTTACAAAAACTAACAGTTCAACTAGTTTCTGAAGTCTAGCACTTCGAACATGGAAAAATGACAGGGGTAGGTAGGTTTTCGAGAATAAAAATAATGGTCCGGTGAAAAGTAACGGTCTGATCAGCTGCTCTCCATACTGTGAATCTGAGGAACTGGAGTCTGCAGCTCGTAGTTGCTCGCGGCGATGATAAGTGCGGTCATGGTGAAACGCAAATGGGTTCGGGGCCCGAGCATCAGATTTCACCAAAAACCGCCTCGCGCTTACGTTTATGAACGATGCTGCCCCCTGTCGTTCGGTATGTGAACAAACCAAGGGCAAAAGACAAATTACCTGTTGTAGACCAATCCATTTGTATATTGGCTGATGTTTGTGGATCATGCAGTCTTCATCGCTTGTTCATATATTTTGGAAACACTTCCTTGCTTAACAAAATAAGTGGCTTGCCAGCAAATTAAAATATCAGAAATAAAATACTAAGTGGACTGTAATTTTTGGTTCACTTAACAAGGACCTGGTTCCATAAATTCAATTAAATGTATGTTACAAAAGATTACTGCCAACCTGGCAAGCCAAAGTAATCACAGAGTAGTACTGTATAAAGGCAACTTTAAATCATGGCAGTTTCTAATACAGATGTTATTTATTTCCTAAAGTGAAACATTTGTTATTCAACAGTATGAAAGAGATTTCCTCTATCAGCTTGCCAAACAGTTCTATACTTACAGGTTAATATAACTGTGACATGTCCTGTTTTGGTTAGAGTGGTTGTTATTCTGATCACTCTCTACAGTTAGAACACAACTTGTTCTTATTTGTTATCTTATCTTACGGTGCAGATTGTGCAACAGAAATTGTGAAAAAAAGGACTGAAATACCTCAACAAAATACCTCTGACTGACATCTCTAACTGAAAATTCAAATAAGCGTACCTTACCACCGGACTCTTCAAAAGGTTATTCAGGAAATTAAGAAAATATCTTAGTGAAATACAGTATATTTTTCTGAAATATATCTGGTCATACAAGAATATAAAGGTCAGAATAGGCTAACATGTACATACTGTATATACAATATTGAAAAAGATCCACATTTCAGCAAAGTGAAAAATGAGCACAGAGGAAGACAGAAAATCAGTGTAAATAAAATTGTATTAGCTTGTCTCAAAATGTATTAATATAGCCAACAGTCACATTGTTCCCAATAGTACAGATTCACTTTTTTCTTTACAATATGTTTTGAGTTTATTTTTTGGTCAGTCTCCACAAAATATAAAGTAGAAAAGCTGTGGGAAACAAACAAACATGGTCCTAGAAGCCAGTGTGTCTAAGTGGTAGAGTGTAATGGAAGGTACAGTTAAAGGGTCATCTCATCCATAGGAATAGAATGCAGATTCATATTAAGAACCGATAGAAATAGAACGTAGGTATTTTATTTCTATGATCCATCACACAGTCATAAGGGGGAATTGATATGTAGAGCAGAAACAACCAAAAATCAACTGATAAACAACCAAAGATCAACTCAAAAACAACCATGGATCAACTCAAAAACATAATTTAAAGTAACTGTCCAGTTAAAACCTCCTAAAAGTTCATATTCTGTTAACTCATACCCAAATAATGTTGTTGACTAGTCTTATACTCATATTTGTGAGCAAAGCATAAATTGAAGAAATAACACTTCGAAAACCCCACCTCAAACTTGTATGTCAAACAGACAGTTTAGAAAATGCTTGCCATTTCCTCATAGAGAACGATGTCATCCTGCCTCATTGGCTGAGCTGGCCAATCAGCGGTCTACTCACGTTCATATTTTAATGACCGGTATACGCCCACACTATTCTGTTGTTGGGTAGTCCCCAACAACCAACCGGATGTTCTGGTTTTCAGGGGAAATGGAAAGAGCCTGTGTTGCAACTCCATCTTAACTCCTCCTCCACATTTAATGGATTGGCTGAACAGTGCAGAAGAGAACCTCCCCTGACAGTTTTTTTTCCTTCTCGTCAAGACTAGTGTGTAGGGAATCTAGTTTCTGGCATTTCTTTAAGACCTGCTACATAAGGTTAGTTGTTGGGGTACACCCACACCATTCCAACACAGAAAAGCTGCTTAAATACTACGTTCTCAAAGGGAAAGTATTTCACTCATATTGTGATTAATTATAGGTCATATTTAATAGAAATCTGGAAACACTGGACAGTTCATTTATCAGAAAACACAACCAAAAAATCAACTCAAAAACAATCAACCAACCCAATGACCAAAACAAACTTATTGCACAAGCCATCCATCCAAAGAAAATCTAAGTAAGAAAGATAATTAATTTTGGACTAAAAAAACAAACAAATATTGTATAATTCATAAATTAAAAACCCTAATTTCATTGCGTGAAAGTAGACTGGAAGAATTAGATACTATCTTTAGTTGGCATATTTTATAGTTCCCTCATAAGATTAGCTATGCAGCTCATACACATATCTACACAGCGCACAAACACACACAGTCAGAAGCAAAATAAGTCAGACAGGACAGTAGAAGGGCTAGAGCTAGTCCACAGAGGTACAGTAGTCTTCATTCTAGTCCTTCAGCAGCAGTTTAGTCCACCCTCCATCCTTAAAGTACCAGCATCATTCTAATACCTGACCCTCATCGTAGCCAAGGCTGAAACAATAGGGAGAAGAGAGATACATGATTACTTTAACTGCACAGTACTACTTTGACTGGTAAGAAGAGAATAGAAGCACAAATACCATTTACCCTGATCTGACCTAAAACACACTTATGACTAAGCATTTCACAGTAAGGTCTACACCGGTTGTATTTGGATCATCTGACAAATAAATGTGATTTGATATTAAAGCCAAATTCGGTATTCTTGTACACTGTGCTTACCAATATGCCTTAATACTGTAACAGACAAGAGGCTAGACATGTCTTCCCCCTTCCCATCCCGCCATGTGTTTCCATTGCTGTAACCGATACTGTAGTCACGGGTAAGTGATCTACATGGGTCTAGTTGTTTAAGATGCAATATATCTGGATGAGGATATTATCAACATACTATACCTATAGGCCAAGGCAACGTCTGTAAGCGATTGCTGACATAGCACGGACTGGGTGTGTGTGTGTGTGTGTGTGTGTGTGTGTGTGTGTATATGTGCGTGTGTGTGTATATGTGCGTGTGTGTATATGTATCTATGTATCTGTGTGGTTGCATATGGCTCATCACTAGTGGCTTTACGTCAAGGAAGAACAGATGCTTACAATTGCTTTTGTATCCTCTTTCTCCAGAACCTGCTGAGCTTGGTCTTGTGGGAACTTGAGCATGGAGGTTATGACTTTAGCCATCGTCTGTGGGAGAGAAGAGAAAAATACAGAAATGACTTAACCATCTAAAAAGAAAAGTAGCACACATTCAAATAAAAACTGTTTTTTTCTACCCATTTCTTTTCATTGAAAATTCCTTAAACATGAACTTTAACTTGGTGGCTGGGGATGTTTGTGATATGTGTTGGGAAACTGATGACAGTTCACAACTGAGTTGTTAGAGTCAATGCTCTCAATGGCATGGGTATGCAGCCACATGGTTCCAATGTTTTTTAGTCTCTCAATTCTTGGCAGCCGGGTTGGGATCATTGCAGTAAACCTAGTACTAAAACTGCCCATCTGTACAGACATTCACCCAGCCCAGACCCAACATGGATGATCAGTCAACCTCTGTCCAGCCATTCACCAAGCTCAGATCCCTATTCAGTTGATGCATATCCAATATGTAGGCACAGTTAACCCCTGTCCAGCCATATACCAAGCTCAGATCCATCATGGAGGCTTAGTGATCCCCTGTCCAGCCAATCACCCAGCTCAGTCACCCACTTCACCCCATAGTACTCCAACATGCAGTCTCTACTCGGTGACACCCTGCCCTCATCACTACCATCTTCCATCAGATAAACAATTGAGGTTAAGTGAACCCATTTCCAGCCATTCACCACATAAGACCACACACTGCAGCCCATAAGGCTCTGTGCCCTCAACACCACCATCAACGACCCAATCAAATCAGCCTGCTCATTGAGACCAAAAAAACTCAAAGTCTACCTGCCAGCGTTAGCTAGCTTATAAAATTCTGGCCCTAATCAGAAAAAGTGCTACTGTTTGAGGAAACCAGGGGAACAACCAACCAAAGACCTCTTCTTGTTGTAGAGGAGCTAAACAAGTCCAGTAAGTCTTTAAAATGTCAGTGTGAGTCATGTGAATAGTATGTCTGTGGGGGGGACATCCTTCCACTCCCAGGGAGGCCATAATGATATGGCTATGACATCATCAAGTTTAACTGTTTACTGAGGACCTAGGGGGGAACCCTGCTAACTTTATGTGTATGCGTGCGATACCCCGCTGTTTTTAGGACCGTGTCAACTAGCACTGTTAATTCCCATACATCATCATTAATTAGCACCTATGCTAAACGGACACAAACACAAAATGACTTTTGTACGAGTCTAACTGGGTGATGGCTGTGTGGGAATGGAGAAGTTTATTGGCTCTCTCTCTATCCGGTCTCTCCTCCTTCCATATTTGACCTCCTCTCACATTTTCATTGAGGGAAAGCAACTAAACAAATGGCAATCTATCCTGGGCTGAATAAAAGGGAAGTGTGATACCGATGGTTATATTTCAAGAAACTTGAATGATGCAGGATTATGTGCACTGTCAATCTTCCCTCATCAGAAAATGTTACTTTAATGCTAAAGATGCACATTGATTATTGATAAAATACCTTAGTTTCCCGCCCCATCATGTACTCAAACAGCACCTTCCTCAGGTACTCAAACTCTGTGGGTTCCGAGAAGGACTCAGCACGGTAATGGCCAGGATCTAGAACACACAAAGGGTCAAATTAATTCATCACAAAATTAAAGTCACTAAATCTTTAAAATGTATGGACAAAGTTGTACAATCTTGATCATCAGTGAATTCAGTCACCAAGCTATTAACTAGGACATACAGTGAGCTCCAAAAGTATTGGGACAGTGACACATTTGTTGTCGTTTTGGCTCTGTACTCCACTTTGGATTTGTAACGATACAATGACTGTGAGGTTAAAGTGGAGACTGTCAGATTTCATTTGAGAGTATTTTTATCCATAATCGTTTAGAAGTTACAGCACTTTTGGTACATAGTCCCTCCATTTTAGGGGACAAGTTCACTTACACTGTATACAGTATGTATATTAAAAGTATTTGGACCCCTATTCATAGCACGCAATGACTAAATCAAGCTGGTGACTCTACAAACTGGTTGGATGCAATTGTTGTTTGTTTTGGTTGTGTTTCAGATCATTTGTGCACAATATAAATTAATGGTAAATAATGTAGTGTGTCATTGGAGTCAATTTTATTGTAAATAAGAATAGAATGTTTCTAACACTTCTACATGAATGTGGATGCTACCATGATTACGGATAATCCTGAATGATGAGTGAATGATGAGTGAGAAAGTTTGACGCACAAATATCATACCCCCAAGACATGCTAACCTTTCACCATTATAATAACAGGGGAGGTTATCATTTTTTTTGGGGTGGGGGGGTATGATATTTGTGCGTCTAGCTTTCAAACTCATTATCATTATTCACGATTCATTCAGGATTATCCGTAATCATGCTAACATCCACATTAATTCTTCAAGCTCAGTCAAGGTGTTGGGGATCATGGCTAGACAGACATTTTCAAGCAGATTTAAGCCAACAATGGTAACTTGGTCACTCAGGAACATTCACAGTCTTCTTAGTAAGCAACTCCAGTGTAGCTAGATTTGGTCTTAGATTTGTTGTAGATTATTGTCCTGTTGAAAGGTGAATTCCTCTCCCAGTGTCTGGTGTAAAGCAGGTTTTCCTCTAGGATTTTTCCTGTGCTTAGCTCAATTCCATTTCTTTGTATCCTGACAAACTCCCCAGTCTTTGCCGATGTCAAGCATTCCCATACAATGATGCAGCCACCACCTTGCTTGAAAATAAAGAGGCAGTTACTCAGTAATGTGTTGTGTTGGATTTGCCCCAACTTTTGCAAGGCTTTGCATTTAGGCCAAAAAGTGTATTCCTTTTACGTGTTTTCTTGTTTGCTGCAGTTCTACTTTAGTGCCTTGTTGCATACATGATGCATGTTTTGGAATATTTGTATTCTGTATATTTGTATTCTTTTCACTCTGTCATTTCGATCATTATTGTGGAGTCACTACAATGTTGTTAATTGTCTGAATTGTTACCCATCTACCAATCACCGCCCTTCCTTGAGGCTTTGAAAAGTTCCCTGGTCTTTTTAGTTGTATCTGTGCTTGAAATTCAATACTTCACTGAGGGACAGATGTTGTGTGTATGGTGGGACAGAGGAAGGGTCGATCATTCAAAATCATGTCAACCACTATTATTTCAAACAGAGTGTGTCCATGTAATTTATGTGATTTGTTAAGCCAAATTTTACTCCTGAACTAATTTAGGCATGCCTAAACAAAAAGGGAGTGAATAATGTTTCAATTAGTTACAGAACATGGAAACCCTTACAGCAGTGCACAGGCGTGGGTTCAAACCAAGTGCCAAATACAAAAACGATCAAAACTGGAAAGCATGGCACATGGCCTAGATGAGCACTAGTACACCGCAAGAACATTACAAACAGTCCAGTTCAGGGTTTCCGTTAGCGGTAAATGCCGGCTTTTGGTCGATAAAAATTGTTGCCGGCCAAATTGCAAAATAGTGCTTTTTTTTCATTGATGGAAATACCAGTCGATGTGCTCCAACTTCAAATGCAAATAGGCTGATAAATCCTCAAGCTGCTGGGGTGGGTGTGTTCCTATTTTTACTCATGCAAAAGACGAGAGGCCCTCGTAAAAGGACTTGAGCTTAGCGTACCACAACTGGGCAAAATTCGCGAATTTTAAGTCATACCACAGATTCTCAGTTGGATTGAGGTCTGGGCTTTGACTAGGCCATTCCAAGACATTTAAATGTTTCCCCTTAAATAACTTGAGTGTTGCATTAGCAATATGCTTAGGGTCATTGTCCTGCTGGAATGTGAACCTCCATCCCAGTCTCAAATCTCTGGAAGACTGAAACAGGTTTCCCTCAAGAATATCCTTGTATTTAGCGCCATCTATCATTCCTTCAATTCTGACCAATTTCCCAGTCCCTGACGATGAAAAACAGCCCCATAGCATGATGCTGCCACCACCATGCTTGGGGATGATATTCTTGGGGTGATGAGAGGTGGTGGGTTTGCACTAGACATAGCATTTGCTTCGATGGTCAAAAATCTAAATTTTAGTCTCATCTGACCAAAGTACCTTCTTCCCTATGTTTGGGGAGTCTCACACATGCCTTTTGCGAACACCAAACATGTTTGCTTATTTTTTTCTTTAAGCAATGGCTTTTTTTTCTGTCCACTCCTCCATAAAGCCCTGCTCTGTGGAGTGTATGGCTTAAAGTGGTCCTATGGACAGATCCTCCAATCTCCGCTGTGGAGCTTTGCAGCTCCTTCATGGTTATCTTTGGTCTCTTTGTTGCCTCTGATTAATGCCCTCCTTGCCTGGTCTGTGAGTTTTGGTCAGCAGCCCTCTTTTGCCAGGTTTGTTGTGGTGCCATATTATTTCATTTTTTTAATAAATGGTGCTCCGTGGAATGTTCAAAGTTTCAAATATTTTTTTATAACCCAACCATGATCTGTACTTCTCCACAACTTTGTCCCTGACCTGTTTGGAGAGCTCCTTGGTCTTCATGGTGCCGCTTGCTTGTTGGTGCCCCTTGCTTAGTGGTGTTGCAGACTCTGGGGCCTTTCAGAATAGGTTTATATATACACTGAGATCAGGTTACAAATTGCACACAGGTGGACTTTATTTAACTAATTATGTGACATCTGAAGGTAATTGGTTGCACCAGATCTTATTTAGAGGCTTCATAACAATGGGGTGAATACAATTGCCTTTCAATTTATTAAGTTATTTTTTTCATTTCACTTCACAAATTTGGATTATTTTGTGTATGTCCATTACATGAAATCCAAATAAAAACAGGATGTAATGCAACAAAATAGGAAAAATGCCTAGGGGGTAAATCATTTTGAAGGCACTGTGTGTGTGCAACAACTTGGAGCTGTGCAAAGAATTTCCTCTATAAGGACAATATGTTCCATAGAGATGATGGGGCCAGCGTCTGAACATGATAGAGATGGCCTTGAGGTTGAAAGGTAAAGGGTTAGGAAAGGGAAAGGTAGGAAAAGAAAGGAGTGATGAAGAGAAGAGGTAGTGCAAACTAGCCTTTTGATCATCAGGCGTGGAGAAACGGCCTGGCTAATAAATCCTTTGCGCCCTCTGACCTCCAGGCACTGGGCAGGGTACCCCAGCTGAACCCACAGAAGAGTAATACTAAAACAGGGGGCACAACATAGCAGCGAGTCCCTCTACCTGGAACAACTCCTCATTAACCTCTTGACCAGAAGCCATTACTCTAAGGTGGTTTCTAAACTATCTATAATGGCTTGGAAATTGTTTTCACATTGTTCCTTTTTAGCACATTACCAACAACTATGGCTGAGTACAGCTCAGCTCAGTGGTGTTATCAGGGTTTCACAGTGGTCAAGACGGCAGAAGCCATATTTACATGGTGTTAATATATGCCAAGGCCGTCAACAGTGGTGTGAGTGAGTCACTGGACCAGCAGGCTTCTCTGCAGCTAGAATAGAGAAGCTATGGAATATGAAGTAATGGGGTAAGCATAAAGGGAAGAGGTTAGGATGTGACCTGGCCAAGAGGGTTGTTCAAACACGGAGGCCAAAAAGAGTGGACCACAGGTGTCTCGGGTTGGAGAGAGCATTTGATATTGAGTGGTGAAACTTCAGGCCAGGAGGCACGGGGAGAGGCCAGGGAGGCCGTGTGCTGTGCTGCTGTGCGTTAGGGGGTTTTGCGTGGGAAACAAGACTGCAGCCTGCAAAAGCCATTATGTCCTGGGATTCATTTTCACCTGGTTCCCCACCTCCTCATCCCACTTTCCCTTCCGACCGCCGATTCTATTTATTACGCCAGCAGGGAAGGTCCATGAAGAAGCTAGAATTTAGTTTGACAGTCCCGCCTTCCTCTACCCTGTCCTCCCCTCTCCTCTCCTCCACAACCTCTCTCAAAACCCCTGCGTCCCATGTCACATATTTTTTATCCATGTTCAACGGTGCGTGCCGTGTGTGTGTGTTCACAGATTGACTTGACAGATTAATAGCAGTGATGTTAGAGGTACCATTCTCCCACAGAGTCAGCAGCACAGCTGGGATTACATGTGTGGACCTAGGCCTACAAGTCAAACTATCGCTCACACGCAGCACATATTACTACAATCAATAACATGCCCAGTCTCTGGCATCGTTTAGTTTAGACTGGCTTGAACATGTTTACATTTATCTCCTAAATAAGGAAGACAGGTGCATTTCCTGCCCTTCCATTGGCATATGACATCAATTCATACCAAGGTTTCCATATGGAAAATGTGGCGCTGGACATTTCACCGGCAACATTTTAATTTACCGGACATTTGAGAAATCTGTAGGACGCACATACACTGGGTGCATAACCTGATTAGGGTGTCCACCCACGGTGCTCAGAATGACACAAATCACATTTAGGTTATGGTAATTCATATTAACAGAACATACAAGTCGAGGATGCAACGATGTGCGTACCTTCTTACCAAACTCTGATGTGCACTTCAAACATGTTAGAATAACTGCCACATTTACTTTCCTCAGCCAAGATGAGTATCGAACAGCACTAGCCTATGTCAATCTACCATCCCCCATAGTAGAAAAGTTGACCTATTATATTGGTCAGCTTGTCGAGAAACAGCCTCTTGCAAACAGACTCCAGGACAGTTGTGGGAAGACAGAGCCCAAATGCATACAACAACGAGGCCTAGGCTACACAAAAAAAACTGTTAAAAAGCAATGAGTCTGATGCAACATATCAGAATGTTTGGCTTATAATGTGAAGAAATACTAGTTTATCAACATTATAAGCGCACAAGGCAGAAGGATAGTATGTTCATTCCATAATGCAATTAGCTGGAAAACACTGTTGTCAAAAGGGCACCGCAGTTTCATGTGACAGTGATGAAAATATCCATTAGAAATGGAAAAAAAGAGGAGATCTAATAGGCTACTTTGAAGCAAGGTAAGACATGCCTCATATGTATTAAAACATTCAGGTTTCAAACGAAGTATGTTTTCAAAATGCATAACCTACTACCTCCAGCTCATTGCAAAGTGGTGTGTGACATGCTGATGAAGCCTGCCTTCTGTTTTCGTTTGAGATGCTGCAGTAGCAGCTCTCGCACTGTGACAGATTCTCTGCTCTGTATCTATCTGTATGCTGTACGGGTGTGAAAAATAAGATACATAGCCAAAATGGCAACTGTAAAGTTTGGTGGAGGATTAAAAAGGTCTGGGGCTGTTTTTCATGGTTCAGGCTAGGCTCTTTATTTCCAATGAAGAGAAATCTTAACGCTACAGCATACAATGACATTCTTGTTGATTCTGTGCCTCCAACTTTGTGGAAGGCCCTTAGCTGTTTCAGCATGACAATACCTCCGTGCACAAAGCAAGGTCCATACAGAAATGGTTTGTCGAGATCCGTGTGGAAGAACTTGACTGGCCTGAACAGAGCCCTGACCTCAACCCTATCGAACACCTTTGGGATGAATTGGAACGTCGATTGCGAGCCAGGCCCAATCACCCAACATCAGTGCCCAACCGCACTAATGCTCTTATGGCTGAATGAAAGAAAGTCCCCTCAGCAATGTTCCAACATCTAGTGGAAAGCCTTCACTGAAGAGTGGAGGCTGTTATAGCAGCAAAGGGGGGACCAACTTCATATTAATGCCCATGATTTTGGATTGAGATGTTCGACGAGCAGATGTTCACATACTTTTGGTCATGTAGTGTATTTGTTTTATTTTACCTGGTAAGTTGACTGAGAACACATTCTTATTTACAGTTAGTTACAGGGGTTAGAGAAGAGGTATGAATGAGCCAAATGGAATCTGGGGATGATTAGGCGGCCATGATTGTACGAGGGCCCGATTGGGAATTTAGCCAGTACACCGGGGTTAACGCCGCTACTCTTACGAAAAGTGCTATGGGCTCTTTAGTGAACACAGAGTCAGGATTTAACGTCCCATCCGAAAGACAGCACCCTACACAGGGCAATGTCCCCAATCACTGCCCTGGGGCATTGGACCAGAGGAAAGAATCCCTCTGTTATATAGATGTTTATATGTAAAGTAGTATAGATGTTTTATAAAAATGTTATTATAAACTGGGTGTTTCAAGCCCTGAATGCTGATTGGCTGACAGCCATGGTATAGCAGACCGGTATGACAAAACATTTATTTTTACTACTCTAATTACGTTGATAACCAGTTTACAACAGCAATAAGGCACATCGGGGGGTTGTGATATATGGCCAATATACCACGGCTAAGGGCTGTGTCCAGGCACCCTGCTTTGCGTTGGGCCGAAGAACAGCCCCTAGCCGTGGTATATTGACTATATACCACATCACTTCGGGCCTTATTACTTAAATATAGATGTTTAAGTTAACATTACCTTTGAACGTGCTCCCCATATGAGTCAACACTGAGTTCTTGTGGACACATCTCATTTTGTCCTCTAGTGAGTGGATCTAGAAGGGGAAAAGTACATTAGAAAAAAGCAAAAATCGACAAAAAGGGATTCCTTTTTTGGGAACACTTTAATTAAAGTCTGCAGGTGTAGAGCATTATACATGCTTATAACAAGTTATGAAGTGTCATACCTACATGCTTAGCAAAGTGTTACCATTTTATTCAAGTGGTTATGTTCCTTTAAATTACTTGTACTGAACAGTTTGTGGGAGATAAATAGCAATATACTGGCCTGCTATGGTCATCCAGGGGTTAGTTTATTTGGAGAACGATCAGTCCACACAATGTGTGAGAGAAACAGTGTGTGTGTGTGTGTGTGTGTGAAACAGTGGGAAGGGGCAGGGTAATTGTTTATAAGGTTACAGCAAGAATAAACAGATGTTCCATGTAATGAACTTAATCCAAAGAGATAGACTAACAGTCAGATAGGATGGCCGGAGGGTGAAAGAGTCCTGGAAAGGAAGAGAGGAATACAGTGGTGTGGAATGAGGGATGTACTGTACCGTAGAGAGACAGAGACTGAAAGACCAAGGTCAACTGATGCCCTTTTCCCACTACTGAGCCAAGCTGAGCATAGTCAAGCCAAGCTGTACTGTGCTGGCCATATAACATCATCATAGTTGCTGGAACCATAATGGAAAGGTAGCCTAGCGGTAAAGAGTGAACCAAAAGGTTGCTGGTTTGAATCCCCGAGCTGACTAGGTGAAAAATCTGTCGATGTGCACTTGAGCAAGGCACTGAACCCTAATAAGAGCTGGATTAGAGTGTCTGCTAAATTATATTTAAAAAAAAAGAAAGAACAAAAAAAACATCCAAGCCAGAAGAGTACGGTTATGCTTGGCACCACCTGTGACACTCACCCTGTCGACAAACTGTTGCTCCTTCAGCCTGGCCTCACTGAGCAGGGTGGTCTTCTCAGCTAGCTGGGCCTGCAGCTCCTCCACACTCATCTGAACCAATACAACACAATCATCAATAACAGACATGAGCAACAAATCAATAGAGACAAAGAAACTGTAGGTCTAGTTTTGGACGTTCCTCTTAAATGGGAAATGGTTTGAACATTGTTTCAGAGCTCTCCTGAACAGAGATTCCAATCTCAATGTGATTATAAATGTCACTTTTATAGGAGCATCATGTGAGTGCTCTATTTCACAGCGTCTGTAAAGCATAGAGACAGAGCGACTGACCTGACATCCACATGAGTAGAGTGGCCTGTTGAGGCCCTGAATAAGGGTAGTCCTTCCTGAGTGTAACCCCATACAATCCCCACAAAGATATTACATCAGCTTGGAAATATGCAACAGCGAGGTGAACGAAAAAAGAGCTGCACTTCATTGTGTGTGTATGGGGGAGTGTGTCCTGTGTGTGTGTGTGTGTGTGTGTGTAGGTGTGCGTGCGTGCAAGCTGATAATGTCTTTGTGTAGAGTGTGTGTGTTGTGGTGAATGTGTTCTGGCATGTGAATGTGTGACTGAGCGTGGGTGTTAGTCTGAGGGTCTCTCTACACAACAACACATGAGTATTAATTCGCCCTCTCCTCCTGCCTTTCTACCTCTCTCTCTAGATCCCTGTCCTTTTTAAAGCATACATCTGCCGTCCAGAGAATGACTGCATCGCAAATAGCACCCTATTACACATATAGAGCACTACTTATAGGGAATAGAGTGCCATTTGTGACACAGAAGGTTAACTGGGAACAGGGATGGAGGGTGGAATGTGTGTACCAGACCTGGGTTTGAAAAATATTTAACATTCACATACTTTATCTGGGCTTGATTGAGCTTGCCTGGCGAAATGGAACCAATAGAATACTCAAAAAACCTCTGCCCTTCTGGCTCTCCAGGCAGTATTTTGAATAGTATTTGAACACAGGTCTGGATGGAGGAACAAAGAGGGGGTGTACTGCCTCTTTAAACCTGTTTTCCAAAAGAGAACACTACCCAGTCTGATTCAAGAAATCCTCAGATCATCCAGTTAGCTCTGGAGACCAGTCACCTTACTAATAGAACCCATTAGCTGATTACAGTAAAATATGTAAGCCACACCCTTTGACAATTGCCTTGAACGTCTCATGTCTTTAAAGTGGGGCTCCTGTTGTTAACACACACAGACAAACACATTTTTACTCCACAACAAACCAGAAGATAGCTGACACTAACTGTTAAGCTCGTAAACTCTGAACTTTTGGAAAAATAAAAAATAATAATTAGAGAGCGAGAGAGCGAGAGAGAGAGAGCGAGAACGAGAGCGAGAGAGAGCGAGCGAGAGACAAGGCTTTTCTTGGCTTTCCACACTGAACCGGTAATCTTTCCTCCATCAGACACATAGGTGTTTCAAATACAGGCCCACAGAGAGGCAGGATGAAGAAAAATGACAGTTTGTGCAGAGGTGTGTGTGGTTGAGTCTCTTTTGTGAGCGGGATGAGCAGGAAGCTGTATTAATGTATTGCTTCAACAGAATCCCATTCTATATGTCATCCAGCCAAGCGAAGCCTCCAGGGCTGTATGGGTTTCCCAAAAAGTCAACCTATTCCCTTTATAGTGCACTACTTTTGATCAGGGCATAGAAGGCTCTAGTCAAAAGTAGTGCACTCAATGGGGAATACGGTGAAATTTGAGACACACAGTCAGTGGGAAAATACCACAGATATGGCAACCTCTTGACATCCTGTGTGCGGGGGTAAATTAAATACAGTATGAATGAACCGGTAAACCTGTAGCGATGAGGCGGCGGTAGCCTCAAAGTTAAGAGAGAAGGGCCAGTAACCGGATGGTTGCCGTTTTGAGTCTCAGGGCTGACGGGAGAAATCTGGCAGGAGTGAGCCAAGCAACCAGTGGGTGGTGGCAGTTAATTCCCAAACTGCTCTGTGGCTAACCCTGTGCCGCTAGTTGTGCTCCTCGCTAGGGATGTGACAAATGGAACATTTTCTTAATGTTTAAACTGACATTTTGTTATTGGTTTTCCACCAAAACAAGAAGAAAATGCATAAAATTCCATGTGAATTCACAATGCAGATGGTCTACATTGCGCTTCCTACAGAGAGAAAATTATAGAATTTATACTGCTGGTGCTCTTGCTTTTCACAAGAGTGGCTCGTGTAGCTTGTTGTTGTCATCCAATCAAAAGTCATCAAACCGGCACTAGGCTATAGTCAGAGCTAGAGCCTCTGTGTGGCAAGCTATTAGGCGATATCTAACTAAAGATTAAATGAGAAGGACATGCAACAACCCCAAAAGCCAACATTACTTAATAATCCGATTGGAGTTGTTGTTATTTACTGTAGGATTCGAAAGGGGAGGGAGTGCACAGTTCAAGTTATGTAGTCTCAACTATTCTAGCTAACGTTCGCTAGCTAGCTTAACTACTCTCGGTTTGATGCAGTCAAGGCCAGTACTATGTAATCAGATGAGATGATACATAACTAGCAATAAGTTAGTCTACCAGCGCAAGTCGACTTGGTTGCCATCTCTCTCTCCCTCCCTGCGTCACTCACATGCCATCTCACTCTCCCTCATTATAAAGTAGCTATAAAACATATTTTGTTCCAGCATTGTTGCGTTAGGTATTTGTTTCATTTTCCCCTTTATGTTGATGATAAGGACTTGTTAGTGGTCGTTTTGTAATAACTGCACTGTGATTTTAAATTTGTGATTTTTCAGGGATTTTTTTCCCCCTTAACATCAAGGATGCCAATTTGTTTAAAAGTTTTAACCCCTACTCCTAGCTTCACCCAATAAACATGTACAGTATGATCTGAGATACCGTACCTCTCCACTGCCGCTGTGGGTCCTTGCCTGCAGGTCCTCCAGCTCTTTCTGTACCTGCCACACTCTGTCCCCCATCTCCACCTCTCGACTCTGCCGGGAAGAACAGGACAACCACCAACCAGTCATTTCCTTTCTTAGAAAATACAGTAGGTCTGTACTCAAATTTCAAATAACTTTCCCCTATTATTTTCTTGTATTTCTATGTATTTTTCTGTGTTTTTTGCCTGCACTTTTTTCCATTTATTTAATTTGATCAGCAAACAAACATTTCAGCTAAAAGCCTTCAGTGTGTGTTTCATCTCTGTATAGTCTGATCACAACTGCACACTATTGTCAGTCAGTCAAATACCAAGTGCTACTCTACTTAAGGCCTCCCTACTTTCATTGTCTGGAGACAGTGATGAATGAGAGAAGACAGCTTTTATTGTAGTTTACTTAACTGAGCAGAGCAGACTATCCCTCTATAGTAATTTAGTCTAGTTTCAAATGTAAATCACTTAACAGACTGTCAGAAGGTAGACACACACACACACACACACACACACACACACACACACACACACACACACACACACACACACACACACACACACACACACACACACACACACACACACACACACACAGTCTAGTAGTCTTTAATGTAAATCATTCAGCAGACACTACAGCCAGAAGGTATCTGTCATTTAGCTGAATTCTCTGGGGGACTGATTGAAGGGAGGAGGTTCCATGTCAGTAATAGTTTCCTGATGATGGGTGGAGTACATGTCCTTTTCTAATAAAGCTCAAAGTTGAAAAATATGTCAGGAACTGATAGGAGTGTCTGGACTAGTGACCAGTATCACAATACTATTTGAATCCCGGCGTGGAAACAAAACATAAGTGGACTAATTCTTCTGAGGAAAACAGACCCAATGTTGGACCAGTAAATCCTACTTGTAAACTACTTTCTAAAAGCAAACCAGTCAGTCTGTAATGATAAATGTCAATTCATATAACCCTTTACGTTAAAATGGCATTATACCCATGTAGTTACACAGTAATAGCTGTAGTAATATATTTGTAGTTACATTGGAACTGCTATGATTTACATATTGATAGAGTTTAGCAGTATAGGTTATTACAAGTGCGAGAGACACATTCATGTGCTATTCATTCATACAGTTCTGTACCTGCAGGACCTGCTCATATCGATGGACTGTTCTGTTTAAGTCATCATCTTTCTGGGCGATCACCTTCTGCAGCTGATTGGTCTCTTCCCGATGGCTGTCCATAAGCTCCACCTCCACGCTCTGGGCCTTCCCTGATTGGAAGAGAAGAGAGGAGGAGGAAGAGTGCTGATATAGGATCAGTTTGGCCTTTTGGGTTATACCGAATATGATTAAATACAGACCTGATCCTAGATCAGATTCAGTACTCAGACAGCTTTTGAATACGGGCCAAGAAACAAAGCACGTAGTAGACCTTGAAGTTCACATATTACAAAGCAGTCACTCACTTCCGTTTTGGAATGCAGTGTTAATGACTGGACTACAGTGAAAACATATGGTGATTCTTTCAGACAGAGACAGTTTCCTAATTCAATCATCTCCTAACTCCGTTTCACCCCTATTGTTCTGTCTAAAAAGTCACTCATATTTAAAACTCATTTCATTTTCTCTATTGGAAACACTTCAAATGAATACTACAATTACACATGAATTTATGTGGATTCCATGACAAATTATCAAACAGTGAAGAATTTGCATTGGTGCAGTTTGAGAGTATGGTTAGACTATAAACTAACACCTTAAACCATTTTAGTCACACAAAAAAATTATTTATAACATATAATGACTTCGTATATGCATATTCATTTCGGTGTTTTGGGCATTGACAGTCTAGTAACATAAGTAGTAAGATGCACTTCCGAAAAACTTGAGGTGCTAACTAACTGAACTGAAAGCTGAGACTTTCTAAATATTTTTTAAGTTTCAATGGTAATACCTGCAAGTGTCTTATCATGCAATGGCTTGTCAGAAAACTCTGATTCCCTCTCACCAATGGTCTCCTTCAGTGCAGCAGTCATCTCCTGTTCTTTCAAAGCCATCTGTGTGTTGAACTCCCTCATCAGCTGCTTCAGGGACGAGTTCTGCTTCATCTCCAGATCCTCGAGCTCAAGCCTGTTCAATGGGGAGAAAATGTCAAATACAGTATGGATAGAGAAAGAAAAAACAGGAAGTACCAAAAAGGATGAATAGAAATGGCAATGAAAGCATTTATTTTCTGACCTCAACTGACTACTTTAAATCACTAACTCTAAAACACTTGTGACTGCTGATGTAAAAAGGGCTTTATAAATAATTGTGTTTGTTTGTTTGATTGACTGCACTAACCATTTGGTCAAACTTACTTGAGCTTCTTCTCGTTCTCTTGGGCCAACTCTTTCTTCACATACTCCAGATCCTGCTTGTGCTCCCTCCTCAGGGAACGCAAGTCTTTCTGTAGATTCTGCTTCTCCTGCGCTGCCTCTGCCAGCTTATTCTGCAGGGACGACAGAGATTCAGCATCCCCATATTCCTGCGTCAGAGAGTGGTTCTCCGTCTCTTTGCCTGCTGTGAGACTCTTGGTTTGCTCTGCAGTGCAATGCTCCACGACCTCCACTGCATTCATACCCTGTTTTTCTAAGCTAGCCAATTCTGTCTTTTGCTGTTCGATCAGTGCAGTCTTCTCAAGCAGATCATCCTTCAGGCAGCTTATTTCAGCCAGAAAGTTTACTTTTTCCACCTCCACTTCCTTAAGCTTAATCTTCATCTCCTCAAGCCTTGAGAGGGTCTCATTTGCTTTGGTCTCTTCCTGGTTCAAAATATCTCCCTGAAGTGACAATAGCTTTTCCTCGTACATGTTCTTCAAACTCTCCAATAAGCTCTCTTTCTCAAGTCTCTCGACGTTCTGTACTTGCTCAATATGTTTTTCTTGTTCTTCCTTCAGCTTGGCTAGGGCTTCCTCCTGGTTTGAAATGTCTTTCTGAAGTAATGATAGCTTTTCCTCGTAAATGTCCTTCAAACTCTGTAAAGAGCTCTCTTTTTCCAGTCTTTCATCACTACGCACTTGCTCAATGCGTTTCTCCTGCTCTTCCGTCATCTTGGCCATAGCTTCCTCAAGGTAATTTTCTTTCTCCTCCAGGGTTTCCACCTGCTGCTTCTTTCTCGCTTCATCGATCTTGGCCTCTTCCAACTGTGTTTGAAGGTCGTTCATTGTCTTTTCCTTCTCCTCAAGTTGTGAGGTCAACTGTTTCCGAATCTGGCTGATTTTCTGCTCAGCTTTCTTCTTCAGCTCGGTCACTTTCCCAGCATTGTCTTTTGACAACCTCTCTTCAGCCACCTTCAGACTCTCCTCTTTGCTCTTGAGAATCTCAGCCTTCGTCTTCTCAACGGCTTCCCTTTGCCACTCCAGCTCTTGTTTCAAAGTTTGGTTCTCTCTCTCCAGGGACTGCAGTTTCTCATCTGTAGCCTGGACTAGATTTACATTCTGGGTTCTGAACTGCTCCTGGGTCTGTTGTAGATGCTCTGTGAGCTCTCGCTTCTCACTCTCTCTGATAATCTGCTGCTGCTTCAGGTCAGCAGTTAGCTGCTCACTCTCTTTCGTCCTGAGGACCAACTGCTCCTCCAGCTCACTGAGCCGGCTGTTGCAGCTCTCCACTTCCAAAGAAAGGGCACTGACTTTCTGCTCCTTTTCACTCAAGGCTTGGTCCATCTCCGACTTGCTGACGGACTGATTGTCAATGCTGGCCGTTAGCCTCTGTAAGGCCTCGTTCTTCTCAGAGATCTGTTTCTCCATATCCTCAAGTCTGGTCTGTAGAGACTTAACAGTATTGTGGTTCTGAGAGAACTTGGACTCTGCTTTCGTCTTGAACTCAGTGAGGTTGTTCCTGAGGGTGTCGGCTTGCTCCACTGCAGATTTCTTCTCTTTCTCTAGTCTGTCATTGATCTCCTCCATTTGGCAAACAAGCCTCTGTCTCTCCTCCTTGTGCTGCTGATCAAGCAGTGATATGGCTTCATCCTTCCTCATATGGCTACCTGATAACTGGGTCTTCAAGTCATTTATGATACTCTCCAAGTTGCTGATATGCACAACGTTTGATTTGACATTCTCTGAGATGGTTCGGTTTTCCTCACTGAGCTGTTCGATGCAAATTACTTTTTCTGAGAGAGCTTGAGCGTGATTCTCAGCATCCCTCTGCAGAGACTCCCTCTCAGCAGTTAAGGCTTTGATATCATCTTTGTGTACATTTAGCTGAACAGTCATTTGCTCTAGTGAACTGCATAGGTTCTTATTCTCCTCTGTCCTCTGATGGAGTTGCTCCTCCAAAGAGCGTATCCTGTCAACCTTGGTAAGGATAACGTTTTTAAGATGTGCTACCTTCTTCTGATTACCCAGAACCCTCTCTTTCAACTCTCTCACTCTGCTCTCGACTCGCTCAGAGAGTTCCTTCGTACCACCTTCGATGCTGGCCTCAATTTCCCTGCAGTAACGCATCAGTTCGTTGCTAATCCCAGTGAACTGCTTCTGCAGTTCTTTTTCCTTGACTTCCAATTGAAGAGAATGCTGTTCAAGCCTCCTCTGAACGGCCTCCCCTTCTTCACCCTTAGAAGCCTCAAGAGCTTGAAGCTGCGTCTCGGTGTCTACAAACCTCTCAGACAGAGCCTTGATCGTCTCTCTTGCCTTCTCCTCAGTCTTGCTCACCTGATCCTGGAAGGAGTTCCTCTCATTCAGAGCCGTGTTTAGATTCCTCTCAATCACCTCTACTTGCTCTTTGAACATTGCCTCAGATTGAGATAAACTCTCCATCTTGACTGCCGCTTCCTTAAGCTCGGCTTGCAGTTTCTGCACAGTGGTCTGTCTCATCACCAACTCCTCCTTCATGTTCTTCACTTCCTGCACAACTTGCTCTTTTTCTTCTTTGGTCTTTCCAAGCTGCTGGGTGACCTCCTCCAATTCCTGTACCTTCTCCTGTAGTATTTGTGTGTGTTTCTCCTGTATTTCCTCTTCCTGTTGTTCCAGCTTTCCCTGCCAATGATGCTCAAGATTTTCCTTCTCTTGCTTATGGACTTCACACATCTTCTCTAGTTCTTCCTTGTGGTTGGCCTCAAGCTGGGACATAGCACTGCTCAGGCCTTCTGAACTTGTCTGAGACTCCAGGACTTTCTCTTTACCTTGCTGTTCCTTCTGCAATAGCTCTGACTCCTTCTTTGCCAGCTCCTTTTTTGAAGATTCCTCAAGTTCCTGAAGCTTCTTCTTGAATTTCTCCTGCATCTCTTTGTTCTTTGTTTTAAATTTCTCCATCTTCGCTTCCTGTGATTTCAACTTGGCCTCCATGTCGGTCTTAATGTTTTCTACCTTCTCATGAGCAGCCTTCTGGTCCTCTAGCTGTTTCTTTAGTTGCTTTTCTTCCTCTTGCTTAGTGTTCAGTTCATCAGTGTAAGATGTATCCTGTTCAGAGAGCTGCTTCCTAGCCTGTTGCAACTGCTTCTCTAGCTCTTCAAGCTCCTGTACCTTTTGTTGAAGAGATTCCTCTTTCTGTTGGCATTCACTTCGAGTTGTCACCAGTTTTTGCTCTAAATCTATCAACTGACTCTTGCACTGTGAGAGTTCATCTCTGATCTTACGGAGTTGGGCGTTAGATTTCTCAAGGCCCTTCTTTTCGGATTGGGCCTGCTTTAAACTCTTCCTAAGCTCCTCCAATTCTTTAACCTTGGCATTCCGGTCTTGAAGAACCCTCTCTGATTCTTCATTCAGTCTTTTCTCACAGACAAGGTGAGCCTCAAGCTCCTTCTCTTTCTCCTTCAGCAACAGCATCAACTTGTTGAGTTCTTCTTTTAGCGTCTTTTCCATTCCTCCCAGGGACTGCACATGCTGCAGTTTGATCTCCTCAATATCTACACTGTGCTTGGTCAGCACCTCCTGTAGTCTCTGCTCCAGCTCCTGCCTGGATGACCCACCAGCAGTTTCAACTGCATCCAGTCTCTCCTCGAGAACCTGCTTGCTCCTCAACACCTCCTGGAGCTCAGAGGAAAGGGCTTCCAACTCAGTTTGTTTTACATCCAGCTTCTCCATTGTCTTCTGGTTCATGTCCTCTACATGGGACTGCAACTGGGCCTCTTTCTCCTTCAAGATGGTCTCCACTTCAGTTCTGTGTTTTGCCCTGAACTCCTCCATGGCAGCGTTGTGTTGGGCTAAGGCCTCCTGGTGCAGCTCTACCTTGTGCTTCTCCAGCTCCTCACGGTGCTTCTCCTCTAGTGCAGTCACCTCCTCCTCGTGTTTTCTCCTCAGCTCCTCCATCTGAGTGGAGAGATCATCTGATGACGAAACTGACCCAGGTTGGGAGTACCTTTCCAGAGAGCTCTCCAGTTCCAGAATTCTCTGTAATGAGATGTGTATTTATTGTATGTTTGCCATAGAATCAACCAACAATGTAAAGCTTCTAGATACATTAGACTATATTATTTGCTGTAGAATCAACAATGTGCAGCATATTTGAATAGAGTAGCTAAACAGCAAAATATTCTAATTCCAAATATCAATAATGCATTAGTCTTCATGTATTAACTACCCGAGGACTTACAGTTCTGGTGGTCTCCAGCTCCAGAAGTATTTCCTTAGCATTGGTCTCTGCCTCGGTCTCTATGGCAGCCTTCTGCAGCTCTGCATCTTCCAGGGCAAGGGCAGACTGCTGCTCCAACTCCTTGGCAGCCTGGGCCAGCTCCTCTTGACACCGCTCCTAAACCAAACACATAATTCAAGTTGAAATCTGCCATATGTAACAAATACATTGGATATCTTACTCAGGACTCTCACAATAAAACAGCAATAGAAACAGCAAGACAGTGCCGGAGAAATATTCACATAATATACGTAAACATGTAGCTCAAACAGCTCAAAACTATAGCCGAGTTTGTTTTGCAGTATATGTGTAGAGGACAAAATACAGTATTAAAAGATATTAACTTACCACGGCCTGGTTGACTCGAGCGCTGAGCTCCTGTTCTTTACTGGCCAGTGCTTCACTATGTAGCTTCTCCATCTCTGCCATCTTCTCCTCTGAGGATTTCTACAACACAAATAGCAACACAATATTACACCTTCAAGTGATTGCAATGGATGGGTAAATACAAGTAGTCCTTCGTGGCTCAGTTGGTAAGAGCATGCTGTTGACTATATATGTAGTTATTCAGGGAATTAAGGTCAGAATACAGCGTATCTGTAGACACACCTCCCCCACACCTTTATATCTTAGATCTCCACCCGAACGAATAGCGGGTGAATAGCATGCAATTCTCATGCTTAATTTCAAGTCCAGATTACACACAGAGAGAAAAGTGCATAAAAAGGGAATTATGTTTCATTTATGTGCGCTTAACTCTGTTCGTAATCGGCCCCTTAGTAAATTTACAGGGATTGAAATGGAATTGCCGCCAACCCTGGTCTTGGTACTGGGTGAGTAGTGATTGTGTACTACTGCATGAGTACTGCATGAGTACTGAGTGAATTTTTCATTAGTATTTTGATGTACAGTAGATGCCCCTCACCTTCATGATGGTTACCACCTCCTGCTTGACCCTGGTGAGCTCCTGCTGCAGACTCCTCCTCTCCTCTTCCCCGGCCTGTACTACCTCCTTCACCTGTTCCTCCAGCTGGAGTTGCAGCAGCCTCCGTGCCTCCTCAGCCCTCTGGGCCATGGCCAGAGCCTTCTCTAGCTCCTCAAACCCTGGGGGAAGGTGCAAACACACATCGTTGGTTAGATATTGTACAACTTACCCATTGCTAGAGGAAGAAGAGATCCACTGACCTGCTTTCTCAGACTTCTCTTTCTGCTCCTGCAGTTCCTCTCTCTGGGCGGCGGCCATCTTGCTTCTGGAGCGGAGCTGGGCGATCTCCTCCTCCTTCATCTCCAGAGTCTCATGCATCTGACGCTTTGTCTCTGCTATGACCATGCCCTGAAGGTACAGCCATGATTGGATTGCATTTTATTTTACTTTCAGAATAAAATAATACATGCTGATATGTGTATGTGATCCCAGAGGATAGCACATTAATGAACACACTTACACTACATGTCCAAAAGTATGTGGACACCTGCCTGTCGAACACCTCATTCCAAATGAGTTGGAGTTGGTCCCCCATTTGCTGCTATAACAGCCTCCACACTTCTAGGAAGGCTTTCCACTAGATGTTGGGACATTGCTGTGGGGATTTGCTTCCATTCAGCCACAAGACCATTAGTGATGTCAGGCACTGATATTGGGTGATTAGGTCTGGCTCGCAGTCGGCCAGACCTCTCAAAAGTGTTCGATGGAGTTGAGGTCAGGGCTCTGTGCAGGCAAGTTAAGTTCTTCAACACTGATTTCAACAAACCATTTCTGTATGGACCTCGCATTGGTCACGTGAGCATTCTAATGCTGAAACTGGAAAGGGCATTCCCCAAACTGTTGCCACAAAGTTGGAAGCACAGAATCATCTAGAATGACATTGTACTGTATGCTGTAGCATAAGATTTCCCTTCACTGGAACTAAGGGACCAAGTACAAACCATGAAAAACAGCCCCAGACCATTATTCCTCCTCCACCAAACTTTACAGTTGGCACTACCCATTTCCACAGCTCCAGAGTCCAATGGCGGCAAGCTATACATCACTAAAGCCGACGCTTGGCATTGCAAATGGTGATCTTAGGCTTGTGTGAGGCTGCTCGGCCATGGAAACCCATTTCACGAAGCTCCCGACGAACAGTTCGTGTTGACGTTGCTTCCAGAGGCAGTTTGGAACTCGGTAGTGAGTGTTGCAACTGAGGACAGACAATTTTTACGCACCACGCACTTCAGCACTCGGTGATCCCCTTCTGTGAGCTTCTGTGGCCTACCACTTGTTGTTGCTCCTAGACGTTCCCACTTCACATTAACAGCCCTTACCGTTGACCGAGGAAGCTCTAGCAGGGCAGAAATTTGACGAACTGACTTGTTGGAAAGGTGGCATCCTATGACAGTGCCACGATGAATGTCAATGAGCTCTTCAGTAAGGACATTCTACTGCCAATGTTTGTCTATGGAGATTGCATGGCTGTGTGCTCGATGTTATACACCTGTCAGCAACGGATGTGGCTGAAATAGCAGAATCAACTAATTGGAAGGGGTGTCCACATGCTTTTGCTTGCTTGTGTATATATATAATATATATATACATATATATATTTCCAAATAGGTCCTCAATTAAAAAAAATGTATCTGCACTGTTATGATTGTCTCCTATGTAGCATGTCTTAATCAAACCCAAGGCCCCTAAATTGTTTCCAACAATTATGCTGTGCCTCTAACCCTAACCCATATTCATCGTGACCTCACAAGTCACAGTCTCCACACACACACACACACACACACACACACACACACACAAACCTCTTGCAGAGCCAGAGGATAATGGTCAAGCGCAACAATCATGGATAGAGTGTTTATGTCATCTCTGCACTCAGGGGTATAGCACAAACATGTCTATATTTCACACATTCACACTAAGCAGGAGTGCGGAAGACATTTTAGGGGCACTCAACATTAGGGCCAGAATGGTGGAGGCTGGTGGAAGAAGGGAGCAATCGATGAATGGGGTAATTGTAATGGCTGGAATGAAAGGTATACAACACTTCAAACACCGGGTATCCATGTGTTGTTTTAGGATTCCATTCTTGCCAATACGATGAGCCTGATTTGAAGTGTCACCAGCCTCCACTGACTCAGAAGCTTAAAAGGGAGCTTCAATCAAGATATATGACCAACCTTAAAAAGGAAAGTTAACTGAAGTTTCAGCTTATTACCTATGGTGATGTTGTTTTATTCAAATAGTTTTTAAGTTCGTGAGCAAGGTCCAGAATCTCCTGGCTAGCATTAGAAGCCCTCTTCACTCACCTTGTCCTGCTCCAGCTGTTCAATAAGGTTCTTAGCATCACGCAGCTGGGTGATGAGCTTGGTCTTCTCTGTGGTGTGCAGGTCCTGTAGTTCAGACAAGACAAACGGAAGGAAATATTTTAAAAATGGGTTAATGTGCAAGGTATCAAAGCAACAGTGAAGGCACCTGAGAACAGACAGACGGAAGGAGAGATCAGATAATATATATATTGAAGGTTGAAGATGCTCTTTGGGTAAGGATAAATGGACCATCTTTGAAAGTAAAAGATGGATTAATCTGCAAGTTATCAAAAGGAACAGGAGCACCGCTGTAGTAAAGGAACAGGAGCACCGCTGTAGTAAAGGAACAGGAGCACCGCTGTAGTAAAGGAACAGGAGCACCGCTCTAGTAAAGGAACAGGAGCACCGCTGTAGTAAAGGAACAGGAGCACCGCTGTAGTAAAGGAACAGGAGCACCGCTGTAGTAAAGGAACAGGAGCACCGCTCTAGTAAAGGAACAGGAGCACCGCTCTAGTAAAGGAACAGGAGCACCGCTGTAGTAAAGGAACAGGAGCACCGCTGTAGTAAAGGAACAGGAGCACCGCTCTAGTAAAGGAACAGGAGCACCGCTGTAGTAAAGGAACAGGAGCACCGCTGTAGTAAAGGAACAGGAGCACCGCTGTAGTAAAGGAACAGGAGCACCGCTGTAGTAAAGGAACAGGAGCACCGCTGTAGTAAAGGAACAGGAGCACCGCTGTAGTAAATGAACAGGAGCACCGCTGTAGTAAAGGAACAGGAGCACCGCTGTAGTAAAGGAACAGGAGCACCGCTGTAGTAAAGGAACAGGAGCACCGCTCTAGTAAAGGAACAGGAGCACCGCTCTAGTAAAGGAACAGGAGCACCGCTGTAGTAAAGGAACAGGAGCACCGCTGTAGTAAAGGAACAGGAGCACCGCTGTAGTAAAGGAACAGGAGCACCGCTCTAGTAAAGGAACAGGAGCACCGCTCTAGTAAAGGAACAGGAGCACCGCTGTAGTAAATGAACAGGAGCACCGCTGTAGTAAAGGAACAGGAGCACCGCTCTAGTAAAGGAACAGGAGCACCGCTGTAGTAAAGGAACAGGAGCACCGCTGTAGTAAAGGAACAGGAGCACCGCTGTAGTAAAGGAACAGGAGCACCGCTCTAGTAAAGGAACAGGAGCACCGCTGTAGTAAAGGAACAGGAGCACCGCTGTAGTAAAGGAACAGGAGCACCGCTGTAGTAAAGGAACAGGAGCACCGCTGTAGTAAAGGAACAGGAGCACCGCTCTAGTAAAGGAACAGGAGCACCGCTGTAGTAAAGGAACAGGAGCACCGCTGTAGTAAAGGAACAGGAGCACCGCTCTAGTAAAGGAACAGGAGCACCGCTGTAGTAAAGGAACAGGAGCACCGCTGTAGTAAAGGAACAGGAGCACCGCTCTAGTAAAGGAACAGGAGCACCGCTCTAGTAAAGGAACAGGAGCACCGCTCTAGTAAAGGAACAGGAGCACCGCTCTAGTAAAGGAACAGGAGCACCGCTCTAGTAAAGGAACAGGAGCACCGCTCTAGTAAAGGAACAGGAGCACCGCTCTAGTAAAGGAACAGGAGCACCGCTGTAGTAAAGGAACAGGAGCACCGCTGTAGTAAATGAACAGGAGCACCGCTGTAGTAAAGGAACAGGAGCACCGCTGTAGTAAATGAACAGGAGCACCGCTGTAGTAAAGAAACAGGAGCACCGCTCTAGTAAAGGAACAGGAGCACCGCTGTAGTAAAGGAACAGGAGCACCGCTGTAGTAAAGGAACAGGAGCACCGCTGTAGTAAAGGAACAGGAGCACCGCTGTAGTAAAGGAACAGGAGCACCGCTGTAGTAAAGGAACAGGAGCACCGCTCTAGTAAATGAACAGGAGCACCGCTGTAGTAAAGGAACAGGAGCACCGCTCTAGTAAAGGAACAGGTGCACCGCTGTAGTAAAGGAACAGGAGCACCGCTGTAGTAAAGGAACAGGAGCACCGCTGTAGTAAAGGAACAGGAGCACCGCTCTAGTAAAGGAACAGGAGTACCGCTCTAGTAAAGGAAAAGGAGCACCGCTCTAGTAAAGGAACAGGAGCACCGCTGTAGTAAATGAACAGGAGCACCGCTGTAGTAAAGGAACAGGAGCACCGCTGTAGTAAAGGAACAGGAGCACCGCTGTAGTAAAGGAACAGGAGCACCGCTGTAGTAAAGGAACAGGAGCACCGCTGTAGTAAAGGAACAGGAGCACCGCTGTAGTAAAGGAACAGGAGCACCGCTGTAGTAAAGGAACAGGAGCACCGCTGTAGTAAAGGAACAGGAGCACCGCTCTAGTAAAGGAACAGGAGCACCGCTCTAGTAAAGGAACAGGAGCACCGCTGTAGTAAAGGAACAGGAGCACCGCTCTAGTAAAGGAACAGGAGCACCGCTCTAGTAAAGGAACAGGAGCACCGCTCTAGTAAAGGAACAGGAGCACCGCTGTAGTAAAGGAACAGGAGCACCGCTCTAGTAAAGGAACAGGAGCACCGCTCTAGTAAAGGAAAAGGAGCACCGCTCTAGTAAAGGAACAGGAGCACCGCTCTAGTAAAGGAAAAGGAGCACCGCTCTAGTAAAGGAACAGGAGCACCGCTGTAGTAAAGGAACAGGAGCACCGCTCTAGTAAAGGAACAGGAGCACCGCTCTAGTAAAGGAAAAGGAGCACCGCTCTAGTAAAGGAACAGGAGCACCGCTGTAGTAAAGGAACAGGAGCACCGCTGTAGTAAAGGAACAGGAGCACCGCTGTAGTAAAGGAACAGGAGCACCGCTGTAGTAAAGGAACAGGAGCACCGCTGTAGTAAAGGAACAGGAGCACCGCTCTAGTAAAGGAACAGGAGCACCGCTGTAGTAAATGAACAATGAATACAGCACAAACAGCTCTCAGAACAGGCTACTTTCCTGGTTAGAAAAAAGTTAAATAAAACAAGGAAGTATCAAGCCAGGTTGCAAAATGTTTCTGCATGGCAGGCAGTCTCCCTACACCACCCATGAGGCCAGGCCACCACAGCCACAAGGCGGTTGTCAACAGAGGCCAACTAAACCAACACATAGACCAGGTTAGGTTAGCAGCAGTGGTCTATAGTGTAGCTAGCATGTCACTATGAAACTACTGTGTGAGAACATACAATAAGGTAAATAAACATTTAACGCAAATACGAAACAGACCACAACGCCATATAAATACCAGATTCCAAAGGTGAAATGATGGCCTGAGAGACAGATGCTGTCTGTTTTACAGGGTGTGGGGTGTGTGTGGATGAGCAAGCCCCTCCATGCAAGTTAGGAGAGCTGAGCGCCTGTTAACCTCTGGCTCTTTCTGTCACAGGAACAGTCCTGTTCTCAGACACTGGCCAGGTTCAACACACACACACACACACAGTAACTCCACCCAAACACACAGATACCTCTGTACCTCACGCACACACATACACATTCTGCAACTCCACACACACACACACCTCTGCCCATCACACTTAGATGCAGAGCTATTGTCTGTTATCACAGGCCTGTTCTGACACCCAGCATCACTCTCAGCCGCTAGTGAAAACGACAGACACCACAGCCAAACTAAACTATGTACATATTATTCCACCAAAGAACAATGTTGTGCTATTAAACAGAATAAATGTCAAAGTTAGCTAGATGACATGACCTTGGTCAGCCCCTGGGATGAGTCGTAAATAGCACCCTATTCCCTACATATGGCACCCATTTCCATACATTGTGTACTTTGGAGCTCTGTCTCGTTATGAGGGCCTTGTGTGTGTGTCATAGAAATAGATAGTGAAGCCACAGACCAGGCACATGATCACTAAACCATCAAGACTCCATTGGATGATTTATAAAACAGTGTTGTGAAACATGGTGTTACTGTTCACACCATAGTGTTGACTTCTGTGGTTCAGAGTTCAGACACTCACTCTTCAGTCCCATATAATGAACTCCTTTCAAAACTACAGTGTACTAAGTACAGGCTGCCATATGTGGAAAATGGTCTTCTAAAATGTGTATTCCAGAGTGAAGGGTAAGCTATCTTTCCAGAAAAGTTGATTAGAAGAGCCATGTGACGGTTTCTAAACAAAAATGTCTAATTGTAACGGCCGGAATGGAATATTGATAATTTATGATTACGTGTTTCATACCGTTCCATTCCAGCCATGGAATACTATCACAATACATCATCTCCATTTCTCCCTCCACCAGCCTCCACTGACATTGGTTAACACACCTTGGTTTTCTCCAACTCTTGCAGTCTCTCCTGCAGCTGCTCCTGTAGAGTGTCATTCTCACTGGTCAGCTGGGCACTGCGCTCCTTGTGTGTCCTGAGCATCTCCTTACACTTCTGGAGCAGATTCTCCTGGCGCGTCACCCTCTTCTGCAGCACCTCCATGCTTTTAGATGGGTCAGTGCCGCCCTCTGCTGTTTGGAAGCGGTAACACAGCTTAGTGGGAAAGGGACTCCCATGGAGAGATACATGTTCTATTACATAGAAATACATACTGTACATATGTTCTAATCCTATCCCTATCCATGGTTTTCACTGGGTCAGCGCTGCCTTCTGCAGTTTAGATGAGGTAACGCGGCTCAGTCAGAAAAAGGGGAGTACTGAGGCGCTAAGGAAATGGGGATAACTAGTCAGTTGTACCATTGAATGCATTCAACTGAAATGTGTCTTCCGCATTTAACCAAAACCCTATCAATAAGAGGATCGGTGTTGTGGTTTTATGTGTTAAAGGGATAGTTCACCTACATTACACATTGGTTTCCTTACCCTGTGAGCAGTCTACGGACAAGGTATGACAGCAATCCCTGCTTTGGTTTAGTGTCCCTGGCACTGTTTCCACATGCTAATGTTTCAGCATTTCGGTGCCATTTAAGTCATGGCACCGATATTTGCATTTGTCACACATCATGTTCAAAACATCTATAAGTCACTTTGTTGAGCTTTACAATCGATTTGAGATACTTTCTGATGATTTTAAACTAAGTTAAATAAAGGTTAAATCAAATAAATAAAACGTGTGTAAAATGCTAATAATCGGTCCCGTGAATTGAATGGGATTTGTGCAACAAACACTAAAACATCTGAATGTTTAAACAGTGCCAGGGAAACTAAATCAAAGCAGGGACTGCTGTCATACCTTGTCTATAGACTGCTTACAGGGTAAGGAAACCAATGTGTCATTTTGTCATTTGGGTGATTAATCCCTTTAAATATACTCAATAAATGTGATAAAAGACAAATGGCTCTAAACATTTCAACATTACATTACTCAGACCTGGGTCAAAATAGTATTTGAAATCCAAACACTAAGTTTTTGGTTGAGCCTGCCTAGAGTGCCAGAAGTGTAGAGGGTTTGCACCTTAGGCACTATTCAATTGGTTACATTGCACCAGACAATACTATTTGAACCCAGGTCTGCTACTGTCCATCTACACATCATCATCTATCAGGGGTGGGAGTCAGCATAGTGTCTGTACTGTATAGTACCTGCGTCTTTGAAGGGGCTCTGTGGGGCAGAGGCGGAGTCTGGAGCATCTTCAGCCTGGAGAGGATGTTCAACCTCAGGGGCCACAGCTCCACCAGGAACCCCCTTCAGATGTTTCTTCATCAGGGCAACCTGGCAGAGGAGGAGGGACCACACAGTCAAAACACAGAGCAACACAGGCTGAAGATCAGATTTTATTCTACAGTCAAGATTATAATGACAGTGTTCAGCAGACACTCATTGAAACACATTTTATTTTATATCAATTGTAGAAATGGTATCATTGTTCTTATACTTTGAGTATGTTGTTGTACAGATCAGTGGGGGCAAATCACAACGTGATTCATTTTACATTGAACAAAAATTTAACAAAATGTGAAAATTGCACTGTATTGTATATAAACACCTGGGTCTGAAGCACAGTAATCATCTGGTCCTTCTCCTCCAGGGCAGCATCAAACTCCTCCTGAAGGTGCTTCTTAGCCTGCTGGTCCATGTGCAACTCCTGGGGAGAAACATTGTCATATAACACATTGCCTTAATACACACAGCTCTTGGTGAGGAATATAGTGTGTTTGTGATCAACTACACTGCAGTCGGACCACTCAGAATGACTGATTTACACCCTACTTCCCCAATAACTACTCACTATGAGACCCAGATTAGTAGTTGCTCACACTGATCGCCTTATTATCACAATCATGAGCCAGTTCCTATACTTCCTACATGCAGGGCACACTGCACACTAACCAACTGCTCCGTCCTCACTTTCCTTGGCTTAGCTAACCTACTGCTCATTCCTCTCTTTCCAAGTCTTAGCTAACCAACTGCTCCGTCCTCTCTTTCCGTGGCTTAGCTAACCAACTGCTCCGTCCTCACTTTCCTTGGCTTAGCTAACCAACTGCTCCGTCCTCACTTTCCTTGGCTTAGCTAACCAACTGCTCCGTCCTCACTTTCCTTGGCTTAGCTAACCAACTGCTCCTTCCTCTCTTTCCAAGTCTCAGCTAACCAACTGCTCCGTCCTCTCTTTCCGTGGCTTAGCTAACCAACTGCTCCGTCCTCTCTTTCCGTGGCTTAGCTAACCAACTGCTCCGTCCTCTCTTTCCGTGGCTTAGCTAACCAACTGCTCCGTCCTCACTTTCCTTGGCTTAGCTAACCAACTGCTCCGTCCTCACTTTCCTTGGCTTAGCTAACCAACTGCTCTTTCCTCTCTTTCCTTGGCTTAGCTAACCAACTGCTCCTTCCTCTCTTTCCAAGTCTTAGCTAACCAACTGCTCCGTCCTCACTTTCCTTGGCTTAGCTAACCAACTGCTCCTTCCTCTCTTTCCTTGGCTTAGCAAACCAACTGCTCCGTCCTCACTTTCCTTGGCTTAGCTAACCAACTGCTCCTTCCTCTCTTTCCCTGGCTTAGCTGACCTACTGCTCATTCCTTGGCTTAGCTACTGTTCCGTCCTCACTTTCCTTGGCTCAGCTAACCTACTGCTCTGTCCTCACTTTCCTTGGCTTAGCTAACCTACTGCTCCTTCCTCACTTTCCTTGGCTTAACTACTGCTACTTCCTCAGTTTGTCTAAGCTGACCTACTGCTCCTTCCTTGGCTTAGCTAACCTACTGGCTCCTTCCTTGGCTTAGCTAACCTACTGCTCTTGACTTCCTTCCTTTGGCTCAGCTCCTGTTTTTTGGGTTAGGACAGAAAGATTTCAGGACTTCCAACCCTAATGCTGTGACTCAGTGGTTGCCTGCATCCTAAAAGCTTTTGAGTTCAGAGAGAGTAACGGGTCATAACAGACAGTACTGGAATTTAACAGAAACAGATGGTGTTCATGGTCATACTCGTACCTCTCTCAACTCCCCTATCCTACGGAGAGCTTTGTCTTGACTCTGACTGAGAATGGCCTGAGGAGAAAAGCAGAAAAGACTACATCAGCATTCAGCGAGTGTGGATGAAAGCGTTCCTCCATCCTCCCAATAGTACAGAGCATCACTATATGTAATCTGGTGTTGAGGTGGTTTATGAAAATCACCTGGGTCTTCTCCTTATCTCTCTGGACTGTTCTGTAGGTAGTGACCAACTGTAGAGAGACAGACACACACAGAGAGAGAAGGAGAATGGTTAGAAAGGTAAATCAAATATAGCTGTACACACAGAGATATACAGTATATCCAGAAAGTATTCAGACCCCTTGACTTCCACATTGTTATATTACAGCCTTATTTTGATAATTGATTAAATAATTCCGCCCCTCAATCTACACACAATACTCCATAGTGACAAAGCAAAAACAGGTTCTTTGAAATTATTGCACACATTTTTTAACACACACTACCGTTCAAAAGTTTTGGGTCACTTATAAATATAATTGTTTTTGAAAGCACATTTTTTGTCCATTAAAATAACATCAAATTGATCAGAAATACGGTGTAGACATTGTTAATGTTGTAAATGACTATTGTAGCTGGAAACGGCTGATTTTTAAAGGAATATCTTCATAGGCCTGTGTTCCAATGGCACGTTGTGTTAGCTAATCCAAGTTTATCATTTTAAAAGGCTAATTGATCATTAGAAAACCCTTTTGCAATTATGTTACCACAGCTGAAAACTGTTGTCCTGATTAAAGAAGCAATAAAACTGTCCTTCTTTAGACTAGTTGAGTATCAGGAGCATCAAAAATTTGTGAGTTCGATTACAGGCTCAAAATAACTTTCTTCTGAAACTCGTCAGTCTATTCTTGTTCTGAGAAATGAAGGCTATTCCATGTGAGAAATTGCCAAGAAACTGAAGATCTCGTACAACGCTGTTTAATCAATGGAAACAGCATGCATCGGAGATCAATTTCGAGTCTCATAGCAAAGGGTCTGAACACTTATGCAAGTAAGGTATTTCTGCGTTTTATTTTTAATACATTTGCAAACATTTCTAAAAGCCTGTTTTCGCTTTGTCATGATAGGGTAGTGTGTAGATCGATGAGGATTTTTATTTTTTATTTCATCCATTTTGGAATAAGGCATGTAACAAAATGTGTAAAAAGTCAAATGATCTGAATACTTTCCGAAGGCACTGTATGCATAGCAGGCCAACTCCCTACTCTGGTCATCTGAATTTGAGACCAACTGGATGAGCAAGAGAAGACTGATCATAGTGACTTGTACATCCCATAGAGGTGTATTGTAGACATACAGCAGGCCACCTCCCTGTTTTAGCCGTTCGGAATGACTTGCTGAACTGGTAATTACCTGATAATTATTTAGTGATAATTTCTTTTGAGACGGATTTCCACAAGCCTCACTAAAGGATGTACCATGCAGTACCACTGCTGTAGTGTCTCATGACCCCACCTCTGAGTATTTCCCTCTGTAGTTCCCCAGGCTCTTCTCCACCCTGTGTAGCCGATGGATCAGCTGTTCTTTAGACAGGGCCGGCAGGGATTCAGGGCTACCATACGTCTCCTCTGCCTCGCTCTCGATGTCTGATGGAGGGTCGTAGGCTGGGGTGGCAGAGGGGGAGGCCAGGGGCTCATTCTCCCCCAGGGGGGTGAGGGAGTTGAGAGAGGGGCTGCGGTTCAGGCTCTCTTTAGACGGGGAACGGAAGAGGCCCTCGGCCCGGCTGGCACCGCGGAGGAGGAGAGACTCCACAGAGGGGACGCGGAGCTGTAGCTTCTGGGCAAACGACTGGGGCTCTTCTCTCTGTATGAGGATGGACAGGAGAGTGTATTACTTTAAGTTATTCATTTCCAGATGGCAGTCAACTATATTGAACTGAAACACGTGGGAATGTACATAGATAGCTAGAGAAATGTGGGATATGCATGGGTTAAAGATAATCAACTAAACCACTCCTTTTGTTAGGCCTAGACTCGATCCAAATGGCACATTTATCAGAATGCATCTTCCTCTGCAGCTGATTAGGCCTAACTGGCATAGCATCTTAACTTGTATTCTTAGTTGCTTTATTACCTCTTCAGGACACATCAATAACCACATTTAAATGGAAACAGAAAAGCCAGAGAAAGGTGTTAGGAGAATGAGGTAACTTGCCTGAGGAGAAGCCCTCCCATCTCCATTGATGCTTCCTCTAGGTGATCCTGTGGCACTTCTCCTGCCACTCTATAGCAGGAGGCAGGAGAGAGAGGTTAGAACAACCTAGGTCCTGGTTTAACCAGGGCTGGGTCTGTAATGGAACACTATTCCCTATATACTGTAGTGCAATACTTTTGACCACTACTTTTGACTATGGGCCCTGGTGACAAAGTAGTGCACTATATAGGGGCCATAGTGAATAGGGTGCAATTTCAGACGCAGCCCTGGTACCTGGACCTGTTAGTCTTCCATATGTCCCACACCCAGCCATCGTGCACAGTACCGCTACACCTTGATTACTCTGTATAGGATCAAGCAATATTAGCAGAGCCATCTAATATACATGGCTCTGAATATTAGTATTGCTTGGACAGGAGCAATGCAGGGACTTATGGGTACTGTAGTTGGGTACCCTCATGCAAACTTGGATTAAACAGAGGGGTTAAATTACAAGATAGAAGGCATCTCTACTGTACAACATACAGTAACAGAACAGATAGGAGTTAAAATAGAACTACAGCTAGTAGCCATTAAACTACAACTGGTAGCCATTTTTCTACACAGCAGCCATGAGGTCAAAACAAACAGTCAAACTTGATTAGAGGAGCCAGTAGATGAAGAGGTTGAAGGTCAAAGCTTTGGCATTGCTGTGGATCACTGCAGCAGGATGTTATTGTAGGTTAACTAGAACATAGTAAAGACAGGTGTAGTAGTGTTGTTGTGAACATTAGCTGGGTAGCCTGGCTGGTTGGTTATAGAAAAGATCAGAGTTTGGTGCATCAGCCACCAAACAGAAGAAAATGGACTGAAAGAGGGAGGGGTTGCCTGAAATTGTCATCTTCAGTTTTAAAAAGGTTTTTAAATATTTTGCTACAGAACACGACCCAGTTGTTGGCCTACTTGTAAGCTTGTTAACAGTTTCCTCCCCTCCTTTGAGTAACATTGATACTAGATAAGAAAAGCAAGGGGTTTTCTGCAAGTGTGATCTTTAAATCCGACCAGTGATACCAGTCAAGAAGCTGTCTCAGTTACAAAGAAATGTTGAGAGCACACTTACACATGAAACAAACGTATTACAGACAGAGTTATACACCCATTGCAAAGTCTCAAAAATATTAATAAATTATGATTCAACAAATGAAAACCTCTATACAAATGTATTATGGGAGTTTGAGGTTGCAATTTGAGACTGATGAGAAGGGACACATTTCACAATGTGTCTGGTTTGCTGTGAGGCTACAAAGCAGCAGGGTCTGCTTTGACTACAACAAGTCATTTCATTTGACTTTGGATCTGAGTGTGAGTGTTTGTAGGTCAAACCAATGCCCCCTAACCCTGCCTTACAGGCAGACAAAGGGAAGAGCCCCAGAGTGGCTGAGTGAGATGCTCAGAGTAGTGGAAAACAGGCCTGACTTGCTCTCAATCAATGAATTATACATGGCCTAATAATGTCTTGACACAACCCATCCCCACCCCTACAACCCAGACTGTGAAGGCTGCCTACAACTACACCCAAACAGTCATTCCAAGATGCTGTTTAGGTTAGGCTGTGTGTGCAGACAGGGCACACAAAGGAGGAAAACAGTACTGTCACTCTGGATATGAAGACTGGCAGTGGCATCATTAACCAGCAGCCTAGTTTTAGTTGTTGTACACAGTCTGTCAGGCCACTGGGCAAGGCATGATGACTAACCGTACTGACAAAGATGTTGGCAGATCTAAGGGGGCTGGATAGGTATAAGCAGTGTAGTGCTGGAGCAGGATGTACCAGGGCAGGTTTGTAAGGGTTATCTTTAGCAGATGACAACAGTACTGGTATGGTGGTACTGTGTCAGACATGTCAGACAGTCAGTCTAGTGTACCAGCAACATGTGCCATAGTCTCTGTAGTTGTACACAATCTGGCAGGGCATATAAAGGGATATCTAGCCAAACAGAAGGATGTAGGCTGTGTTCCCTACATAGTGCACTATGTATTCCATTTGTTGGGAATAGGGTGCATCCCTGACATTCAGGACACATCGCATTTTCCCCTCTGCAGTTGTACCAAGCCAACAGATGACTAACGATACTGTGTCAACAGACAACTATGCCAGCCTGGCTTGGCTTCCAGACACCAGGTGGTGGAAAGCAGAGCTACACCGGTACTGTGTTTCAAGGTCAGAAGTAGAGGACGTCTGCAGTCTCTGCACTCAAACACAGAAAAAAAACTAGGCTAACAGGAAAGCTGCTCGCCCAGAAAAGGTCTGCAGTCTCTGCACTCAAACACAGTAGACAACTAGGCTAATAGGTTAGCTGCTAGAGGACTCCAAGAGGGCTAAGGACAGGTTAGGATGTCAGTGTGTTAAACTGAACAGCTCTCTGCAGTTATGAGGAACAAGTAGGCTGCGTGTTTATAAAAAGGCACATTTACCATTTACTTTCAAGTTAAATGTTTTGTACAAACACACATGGTCACACACAGACTACATTTATGGGCTAATATTAGGACATGATTCCAACTTAACATTGCTCAAAATAGTAACATATCTCTGAGTCAGTACCTATTATTTAAATAAATAGCCTATCATTTGCAATATCTGTTGATTCCACAGTTATAGTAAAACACATACTATATTATAGTCAGGTGAAGAGTGATGATATTTTGTTAAATGGTCCCGGGCCCTTCCCAATAATGCAGAAAGAAAGAAAATATAGAAAAATAAAACATGTAATAAAAGTAATAGACACAGAATGAGTAAAGGTAACTTGTTAATTCTAGATGAGTGTGGTGACAGCCTAGAGAAGGATTAAGTCCATCTCTAAATGCAGATCATGTGGAAATCCTCCAGACAGACAGATGAGGCTAGCCAGCCCATTGTGCTCTGTTTTTCAACAGCAATCTAGCCTGTAGCCTAGTCTGTCTGTGGGGTCAATTCCATTTCAATTCAGGAAGTCAATTGGAATGTCAACCCCAACCCTGCTGGCTAGCTAAATGTTTCAGGGGGGACAACTTGGTATATTCTAAGAGCATGAGATTGAGACCAATGTATTGTGTGGTATTTTCCAATGGTATTTCAATAGATGAAGTGAGGAGGAATAGGAATGCATTATTCTAGTTCCCCCTGCATTATTCTAGTTCCCAACACCAGCTTGGTTGTTTTGGTCTACAATCTTTTTTAATATAAATATGTCACTCAACACCAATCGGAAGGGTATTGTATTGTTGGATGGGCTGTTTGTTTGACCACTACTAATCAATTATATTGAGAAGAGTAAATATGTATAAAATGAAATAAAGGAAAATCTTTCATGGCTCTAGGAAAAGCTACGCAACTATGCAAGCTAAGTAGAGAAGGTCCGGAGGTGGATCTGACTATAAACTCTCCAAACAGAAGACGTTTGGGGTGAGAAGTGGGAACGAGGAAGGAAATAAACTCTATAGTTAACTATACAGGAGGTTGGTAGGGTTTAAGGGGCAAGCAACTATAAAGGATAACTAAAGACAAAGGGGAATCGGGATAACATCCTTTTCTGTCAATTCAGAGACAACTGAAGGAGAGACTATTGGATAACAACAAACCGGCATACTGAAGATAGCACAACAAGCTTCTATCCCAACAGTCACATTTACAAACCAACAATCACTCCCAAGGGATTAGATGCAAGGTTAGGTGGTGGTGAGATGCCTTCAAGTTACGAACATCAAAGAAAACAGATAAGGAGGAGGAAAAGACAGAGAGAGCAGGGTGCAAGCAGTCTTCACTGGTTCTAAACAGCAGGCCAGCTCCTCTACCCTCTACCCAGGAGCGAGGAAAGGAAAACGAGAGGGGCAGGAGGAGGAGAGGAGGCAGGGGTGGGTGTGAGGGGGGCGAACCGAACTCACCGCACTGGCTACCTGAGCAACCTGAGCCTGAGGTGCTTTGGGGGGTGGCTTTGATTGGTCCAGAGCAAAGATAGTATACTCAGAGAGAAAAGCAGGTTCGGCTATCATCCCGGCCAGCACCTGACCCCAGGTCAAAGGTCAGTGTGTCAACGGGACGACAGATGAGGGGGGGGGGACAGAGAGCAATGAGAAAAACAACAACACCATGAGAGTGAGTGAAACAGCGCTGAGGAGAGTGTAGTCTCTGCCCAGATTCTCTGGAGAGACACTGGTCAGAGAGAGAAAACGAAAGTGAGAGAATCTGACAGAGACAGAGGAAAAACATAGAGAGAGCAAAAGACTGGTCAAAGAGAGACAGAGAGAAAGAAAGATGGAAAGAACACCCAATCAACATTAGGGCGATGTGGTATTTACTGAATTTGACATCCTAGTATCTGTGTCCTCCATTGTGAAATAGCCTTTCATGAGATTGATAGAAAGGTAGGCCTAAATGTTAACATCTTGTCTTTTAAACGAGGATGTCCAAGTCATCATTAAGCTAAACATTTTTATGAGGCTAATTTGCCTACATGTTTGTGGGGCACAGAAACAGTGAAGTCAAAGGAGTAAAGGCTGGAGCTGACGGTGAGCTAGAGATGATTTGAATACGATGAGGAGGAAGAAGATGCCTCTAGGCTATCTGAAGCCATATAGTGGGGATGGCCGTCTTTCAGGGGAGATGATAAAGCCGGGTGCTGTCAAAGGGCTGGAAGCCTGAAACGTCTAGCCTACAATTCACTACCTCAGGCTGGATTTGGTTGGTGAATATCTTAGGCTTGAGTTGAGATTTAAAATGTGGAATCAATCAATTATTTGCTGAGGTAGCTTATTTCTTACAACGGATTTTGAAATGGATGTGTTGAAAATAAAGTTGTTTAGCCTATGATCTTTGGTAAAAATGTTTTTTTTATTTGTTATCTGACGACGTGGATATGCCAAATTGGATTTACTGTACAAAACACTATAAGTCAAAGTCCTAATATCAAAATGCTGTTGTATATATTGCCATTCATTGAGATCCATCCACCTACACCTTAACTAAAGTTAAACGTCTGTGTCAATAGATCAGCTCCACCAGCAGTCTTCAGACGATGATTGACTGTAGCCTAATTGCTGCATAATGGCCTGGGCTACTTCCTCAGAGCAGTCTACCTGAGAACGGGTCACTTCACTTGTTTAGGCTACATTCCAAAGGCAGAGGTCAGTAGAAAAAAAACTTGGCATGCCGACACATTGTGGTTCACCCATGGAATTAATTGAAGTACTATCCTAGACCTGAACAATAAAAAATAAAAACAATTGGGTAGGACTTGAAGACAATCAAAAAGGTTTAGCTTCTTTTCAATAGTGAAAATATGTCTTAACCCTATTCATTTGGTAATTTATTGGATAAAAACCTAGTTTTCAGGTCTAATAAGTGATTGAAATTAAGCAGGTCCGCAATTTACTTAGTCCGCAATTTCCACTAATTAGGGTAAACTGCCTCCATCCATGTTGGTCATGGTTTGTTTTAATCAGCTTTAAATCGATGCAGGGCTGAGACTTAAGGGATGATACTGGTTGAACAGCTTATCCTTTGGGTGAGGCTACAGAAACTTTAAACCCTTGGATATGCATTAGGGCAGTTTTATGATGCAGCAGAGCATGGCAGCGTAGTCCTCTGGAAGCACTGCAGACATAGGCCTAAGTCAGGGCTCTTGAACTCAGGTCCTGGAGGGTCGAAACACTTCTGGTAGCAAACTGCACTCACCTGGGGCCTTATTTATCAATCATACAAATGCACAAATCTGTGCATAAACCATGTGTGGGATAATTTCCACGGAAAGTGTGAGATTTATCAATATGAACGTTTGCTTGAGAGTGTGTGTAAATTTAGACACAGCCATGCCAAGTGGTGGAATAAGGGAACTGCTGCTTGTCAAGCGTAGAATGGGGAAAATATATCTTGAAAATGTCTGAACAATTTTCATTCCCATTGTGAATTCATGCAACATATCTTGACAGGCATATCATCTGACCACATCGGTGCATTTGTTACGATAATAATCCATATAAACTACAGTAATTTGTTAAATTAGAGGCACGTGTGAAAGTGAAACCATTGTTGAAATACAAAAAAAATGATTTGATAATGGGAAATCGAATGAGGTTGATCATGCATTTAGCAGAGAAGGTGTTTTTAAGAGACAGGTGGGACTTTTTCTGCAGAAAGTACAGATTGATTTTGGGAAATGATATCAGATGAGCCAATCTTATAGGATTTTTGCAAGGATTTAAGACTTACTTTAAAAAGGCAAAGACATGCCATTCCGGTGCACATCCAAGTGCTATCCACCCTCGGGTTTTTGGCAACGGACACTTTTTAGCGGGAGCTTGCTGAGCGGCATCTCACAGCCCTCGATGAGACAATGTTTTGAATGCAAATCAGCAGCAAAACAAACTAACATACAATTTCCATACACCATCGCACAGCAGGTTGAAGTCTAGAGGATTTTCTTTGCATCAATGGGTTCCCACATACGAGCGCCGCATTTTAAATTTGACATTCTTCAAAAGTAGCCATCCTTTGCCTTGATGCCAGCTTTGCACACTCTTGGCATTCATGAGGACCACCACAGGAAAGGAAGACCCAGAGTTACCTCTGCTGCAGAAGATAAGTTCATTAGAGTTACCAGCCTCAGAAATTGCAGCCCAAATAACTGCCTCACAGAGTTCAAGTAACAGACACATCAACTGTTCAGAGGAGACTGTGTGAATCAGGCCTTCATGGTCAAATTGGTAGTGGTTTCAAAGGACACCAATAAGAAGAGACTTGCTTGGGCCAAGAAACACGAGAGATGGACATTAGACCGGTGGAAATATGTCCTTTGGTCTGATGAGTCCAAATCAAAGATTTATGGTTCCAACCACTGTCTTTGTGAGACGCAGAGTACATGTAGGTGAGCGGATGATCTCCGCGTGTGTGGTTTCCACCGTGAAGCACAGAGGAGATGGTGTGACGTTGCTTTGCTGGTGACACTGTCTGTGATTTATTTAGAATTCAAGGCACACTTAACCAGCATGGCTACCCCAGCATTCTGCAACAATATGCCATCCGATCTGGTTTGCGGTTAGTGGGACTATCATTTGTTTTTCAACAGGACAATGACCCAAAACACACCTCCAGGCTGTGTAAGGGCTATTTGACCAAGGAGCTTGATGGAGTGCTGCATTAAATCAAATCAAATTGTATTTGTCACATACACACGGTTAGCAGATGTTAATGTGAGTGTAGCGAAATGCTTGTGCTTCTAGTTCCGACAATGCAGTAATAACCAACAAGTAATCCAACTAACAATTCCAAAACTACTACCTTATACACACAGAGATGACCTGGCCTCCACAATCCCCTGACCTCAACCCAATTAAGATGGTTTAGGATGAGTTGGAACGCAGAGGGAAGGCAAAGCAGCCAACAAGTGCTCAGCATATGTGGGAACTCCTTCAAGACTGTTGGAAAAGCATTCCTCATGAAGCTGATTGAGAAAATGCCAAGAGTGTGCAAAGCTGTCATCAAGGCAAAGGGCGGCTACTTTGAAGAATCTATCATCTTAAATATATTTTGATTTGTTTAACACCTTTTTGGTTACTACATGATTCCATATGTGTTATTTAATTGTTTTGATGTCTTCACTATTATTCTACAATGTAGAAAATAGTAAAAATAAAGAAAAACCCTTGAAAGAGTAGGTGTGTCCAAACCTTTGACTTTTGGTACTGTATGTGAAGGCTTCCACTCTTAATGTGCAGGTGATAGGCTATATGACGCGCAAAAGACATTGCTGAATGTGATGGTACGCACAACTCTTTCATTCTGCATAAAAGCAATATTAGCCTAAACGCCTACAGGAGGGAGCTGTCGAGGATGGATGGCTTATTGGTGAGTGTTGCCTACTCATTTGAAGTAGATTTGCCATTGCTAAAGCAACTCATTGTCTTAATGGTCTTCTCTTTGTTGCCATGTTTTTATTTGTACTGGTCAACAACTGAGCGAGTCAAATAACAACTTTTGGTTGTAATCAATCTGACACTATCACCTCACCGCGTTGTATATTCCCCACAGGCTTTAAAGGGGGGAATTTGACCATATATCAGTGCACGAGCACTGAGAACAATTGGTATTTATCAATGATTATGTGGGGGAAAATGACTAATTAAACATTTCACTTAAGAGAACGATCTATTGTTATTTGTTAGTGTTTTTTTACTGATACAAACGTGTCTGTGTGTCTTAGTCATAACCCTGGGTGTATAGCTAAGAGCCGTTTGGGTGCGACCGCAGCATGTGACACATCCCATGTTTTACTATCTGCAGGAACTCAGCTGTGTGGAAACGTGCAGGAAGGAACAGACAATGGTGTGAGCTGTGGCAACGTCAACTATCTTAACCTGCACAGACAAGCAAATCACCTTTTACACCATGTTCCCGCCCCGGTTTCCACACATCTGCTAACCACCACGTAAACAAAGACGTTGTACTTTCCTGAAACCCAACTCTGTTCATTGGGCCCTTAACTCTGCACGATTGAGTGATTGTTAACTGCTCCAAGTTGTTGTTTGAAGAATCTACAGTCTCTCTTCTTTTTCGTTTGAATTTCCATGATAGTTACTTCCTACCGGTGTGCGTATGAGGCTCATAGGATTATTTGATAAATCACCCTTTTTCTATTCGTACGAACATTCTAAATTCTGTTCGGAAGTAGTATTTTAGAATAGCATATACGTAATATTGATAAATGGGGCGGCCCCTGGTGTCCGATGTCTGAATCAGTCCCTGATTCGAAGTAGAGGGTGAAAAACAGAAGTTTTTAGGCCCTCCAGGATCCGTGTTGAAGAGCCCTGGCCTAAGTCATCAATCCAAGAGGTGTTGGAGGAAGAGAAGGTAAACAGGGCTTTGGGACATACACATATCATCTATGTCTAATGATGAGGGACAGTTTCTTGAACACCGAGTAATCTTAGTTTCTAGAACCTCAATTGAAAGTGTTTTGTAGTATAGGCAGGACTAGGCTTCATATGTTTCAGAGAAACTAGCCCGAAGCGTAAGATCTAGGACTAATATAACATTATTTCAAGCAATCCTTATAAGAAAGTGATCCTAAGAAGGCAGTGCACATACTGTAGGCCAATTTCTCCTGCCTGCACAAGTTGCTGTTGCAGTGTAGAGCCAAAGCACATCAACAGAAGACTGTAGTGTAGGTCAGATGATATTACATACATCATTGAGGCTCATGTCTTACCTCTCTATCACTAGGTGAGGCTGAGGTATCTTGGTGCAGGGAGGGGTGTGTGTGGCTGCTACGTCTCTCTCCAGGGCCCATCTTAGGGAAAATTATTGATATTTATCATGATATAAACAACACATTTGTCCAACATGTTCAAGTCCACAGAGTAAGGATGTCACTCTACACAATAAATATGCATCTGTTAAAGCTAGATATTGTTTTTTCCCTTGGCTATCTTTAAGTAAGATTCTAGTGTTGACTCACTAAAAGACCAAGCTACCCTTACTAAACAATAGGCTACTATTTTTTGTAAACATTGCCAGCTTGACAGACAGGTTATATTGACACAGACTATGGAAAAACCATTACCTTGAGATACACAGACATCATGGGTTAAAATGAAATGATTATCCAGTAGGAGTGACATGCATGGAGCTGTCCAAATGAAGCCATCAATTATTTAAAGATGATCTGGCTGGCTGGGACAAATGTAATGGTTCCACAGACAGCTACACTTGTTTGATTAAATGTAGACAAAACTATGATTATTGTTCTGTTATTGTGTTTTTTTAAAGTCACATGACACTAGTATAGATTAGCCTAGCTAGACTTTGGTTCGAAGCTGCTTAGACACAACTTCCTAAAAACACGACACTTCAATACATCTACGACCAGAAGTGACTTTTCGTAGCATTCTTCTTTCTTTCTTTGTTGTACTTTTACCCATTTCTCCACATTTTCATGATGCCCAATAGGTAGTTACAGTCTTGTTCCATTGCTGCAACTCCTCTACAGAGTTGGGTTGAGAGCCATGCGTCCTCCAAAACACGACCCTGGCAAGACACACTGCTTCTTGACACACTGCTCGCTTAACCCAGAAGCCAGCCGCACCAATGTGTTGGAGGAAACTCTGTCCAACTGGTGACCTAAGTCAGCTTGCAGGCGCCGGCCTGCCACAAGGAGCCGGCCGGCCAAACCCTCCCCTAACCCAGACGACGCAGGGCCAATTGTGCACCGCCTCATGGGTCTTCTGGTCAAGGCCGGCAGTGACACAGCCTGGGATCAAACCCGCTGCTTTAGTGACACCTCTGCGCCATTCAGGAGGCCCTTTCTTCTTCTGTGGATTTATTTTTATAGCGGTTGGCAACCAACTTTAACCTCTTGAAACTAGGGGGCACTATTTTTATTTTTGGAAAAATAACGTTCCCAAAAGTAAACCTATTTCTCAGGACCTGATGCTAGAATATGCATATAATTGACAGCTTAGGATAGAAAACACTCTAAAGTTTCCAAAACGGTCAAAATATTGTCTGTGAGTATAACAGAACTGATATTGCAGGCGAAACCCTGAGGAAAATCCAATCAGGAAGTGCCTCTTATTTTGAAACCGTTGTGTTCCTATGCACCCCTATTGGCCATTGAAAGGGATATCAACCTTTCTCTACATATTCCCTAAGGTGTCTACAGCATTTTGACGTAGTTTCGCGCCTTTATGTTGAAGAATGAGTGTAAACGACTACATTGAGTAAGTGGCCAGCTAAGGGCTCTCAGAGTGATTCTTGCGTAAAAGACAGAGGTAGTCATTTTTCCTCTCGCTCCTATTGAAAAGCCAATTGTCCCGGTTGATATATTATCGAATAGATATTTGAAAAACACCTTGAGATGATTATAAAAACGTTTGCCATGTTTCTGTCGATATTATGGATATAATTTTGAATTTTTTTCGCCGTTGTCGTGACCGCTATTTCCTGTGGATTTCTGAACATAACATGACCAACAAACAGAGGTATTTTGGGTATAAAAATAATCTTTATGGAACAAAAGGAACATTTGCTGTCTAACTGGGAGTCTCGTGAGTGAAAACATCTGAAGCTCATCAAAGGTAAACGGTTAATTTGATTGCTTTTCTGATTTTTGTGACCAAGCTTCCTGCTGCTAGCTGGACACAATGCTATGCTAGGCTATCGATAAACTTACACAAACGCTTGTCTTGCTTATAATAATATAATAACAATCGCTCCCTTTTCTTCCCATATTTCTTGCATTGAAATAGAACGTGTTCCACTGTCTCCACCTCCTCCTGACAATGATCACAACTTCCAGTTGGATATGTTTCCACCAATTTCAATGTACTATTGAGCCTTGTGTGTTCCAGTCGAAGCCTTGCGATTACACTATCCTCCCTTGTCCCTCAGCCTGAGGACCTCCCTGCCCCCACCTTTTCCTGAACCTTAGACAGGTGTCTTCCTTTCCCTCCCTTTTCCACAACTCTTGCCATTTGTTTTTAACCAACCCCTTGGCTTCTGCTTTACTGACTGACAATTCCATCTCAACATTAGGATGTTTAAGAAGCCGCTTGGCGATATTAAAAATACTAATTTGTTCTTAACCTTTGTTTAACTAGGCAATTCAGTTATGTTTAAAAAACATATATATCAACAAAATAAGAAATAATAATTATACTCCCACATGAGCTAGTACCCAGAGGAACATCACAAATATCCCCATCTGTCTTACCCTATACAAGCACTGCAAAACCTCATACAATACATCTGTCTGCTCCGAGACACAAATTATTTTAAGCTCATCAGGAATCAGAGCAGATAAGTACCCTGCCTGGCCTCACCTCCCCCACCCACTCTGCAGCCAAGATTATGGTCATCAACTCCATTGTGTAAACAGATAAATGATCCGTTGCTTTTTGTCACTGCCACCTTAAACTCAGGAACACTAAAAGCTGTTTGGGGTCCTTAGATCCATATGTGAATATATTCAAGAAAGCATAGTATTGTGTTCTTAAACTGTTCACTTACAACTAAATCTACTCTTTCCTCAATAGCTCTTACCCTCTCAAGCAATCCTAAATCTATCGCTGGCTGAGGGAGCAACCAAGGTGGGATAGCAGGAAGAACCACAGAAGGGCTAAACTCCCTCCCAAACAACCCCATCTCTCTAGCCATGCCATTGACTATCCACCCAAAACTTGTATTCAGATTTTGTTAGTGTTCCCAGCACCATAGGAGTACCTTTTATTTGGATGTGTAACCTTATGTCCTTGTATATTTACCCAATATGTCATGGTTAGTTGTCTTAACTTTAATGGCAACTCTCTCAACTCTACCTGCATCGCTGCCACCGGGGAGGTCCTGAGTGCCCCACAACATATTATTTGGGCTTGGCCCTGGATTACATCTAGCTTCTTTTTTCTTCCTTTTTTTTACGTTTTAAAGATGTCTGAGCTGCTGATCCATATGCTACACTTCCATAATCCAGTGATGACATTAACAGCACTATATAAAGCATTTAACACCATTCTATCTGCCCCCCACTCCATTCCTGACAAGCAACGCATCACATTCAATATTGTCTTTCCTTTGAGAACTACTGTTATTAATATGCTCTGTCCATGTCATTTGAGTGTCAAACCAGACCCCCAGCAACCTAAACCCTCCCACTCTCTCCAGATTCCTTCCATACAGCTTCAAGTATATTTCCTCCCCAACATTCATGTAGAAAAAAACCCCGGTGGTTTCTCAACTGAAAACTCAAAGTCCCACCTGAGGGACCACTGATCAACTTCACTAATAGCTTCTTGAACTTTCCTGGCTGTATGGGTAATATTTCTCCCTCTTCCACAGTGCCCCGTCATCCGCAAACAATGACCTCCCAATATCAGGTCTCACCTAGGATAACACATTGTCAATCATAATAGAGAACAAAGGACTAATGACAGTTCCCTGGGGGGTACCATTATCTACCTCATAGCTTTCTGACAAAGAGCTCCGCACCCTCACTTCTATTGACCGGCCAAAAGAAAAACCCTTATCCAGTTGAAAACCTTTCCTCCAACCCCCCTTCCATATCATATCAGGCCTTCTGTACATCAAAGGAAACAGCTACCACCCCCTTATTTGCCTGTGCCTTCCGTATGACTGACTCAAGGCACAGTACAAGATCCATCGTTCCCCTGCCTTTTCTGAACCCACTTTAGTCAGGTGACATTAGTCCTCTACTCTCCAGAAAGTAAATCAGCCTTTCTGTTACCATCCTTTCCATATGTTTCCATACATGAGATGTGAATGCTATCGGCCTATAGCTTGAAGGACTAGTAGAGTCTTTCCCAGGTTTCCATATCGGCGCCACTACAGCCTGCTTCCAACTTCCAGGCCTCACCTTACTGTAAAGGCACAATACTTTCACCATTGCAGTGTCAATGAGACGAACCATCATGATGTAACATCTCCTCCTCCCAGGAGATGCTACCCCAGCTTTAGCTAAAGTTCTCTTCATCTTAGCTGTTAGAGGAAATTAAGGTTGAAATGACTAATTATGTATACATTCCAATCAGAACTGACTAGTCCAAATGCCATAATGTACTGTACATGTGAATTTTCTCTCTTGCTCCCATTCCCAATTGTAAATAATGTAGTCAGGAGTTTAGTAACAATGAAGGTCTGTTCCTTAGTTCATTCAGTTGTACAATCTCCAGGTGGCAGGAACGGCCCATCTCCAGACTGTCTAGAATGTTGATTTATACTGACTGGCCTTGACTTCGTGCTGATAACGCGAAGGCTCGAGAGCAAGAGGGCCCTCTACTTGTGAAATAGATAGAATGTTTAGAAAACGCTGATGTCATTTTCACTTTATAACCTGTGGAAATATGTGTATGTGGTTAGTACTCTCTTGAAATAAACGCTGTTACCTGGCTTTTAAGACTGGTCTCGATCTACTTCATGCATAATTAATGAACTTACAACTCATTAATGAAATAGAAAGAGTGCAAATTTGGTTTTGGCTACAAAACATACAGGAATTTAGAATTCCACTAACATTAGCCCACATAAAAAGGGGTATTCAATGCATCCTCCACCATCGCTCTCTGATCCAGGACCTCCAGATATTCTCCTCTGACCCTCTCTCTCCCATGCTGCCCCTCTTCTGTCAGATTATTTGAGCTGTGCACCTTCACAAATGCCTGGGCTAACATCTCTACCATCTGCCTATCTCCCCACTTTTCAGCACAGGGAGATCATAATCTCATCTGACCCTACTCATCTTCTAAATCACCCCCCAAACCTCTCCTACAGGAGTGGTTCTACCTCTTAGCTCTCCTAATGATCCTCCTTACTACTGCTTGTGCTTGTTTATACTGAATCCGGTGCTGGAAATTATGGGACCTTTTCAACATTCTGAAAGCCCGCTTCCTACCTTTCACAGCTCCTCTACACTCCTCAGTCCACCAGGGAACTGAGTTACTCTTTCGCCCTACTGTTCCCATAGGAATCACTTGGCTTGCAGCCCCTACTATAGCACCTCTTACTCTATCATTCACTGTTTCTATACCTGAATTGAGATCAACCTGAGACAGCTCCTGTTCACTCAAGTCCTGAAACTGACCCCACTCCGCTTTCCCAAATATCCATCTCCTCAATCCAATCCATTAGTGCTCCTGAGTGATGCAGCGGACTACGGCACTGCATCTCAGTGTTAGAGGCTTCACTACAGAGACCCTGTTTCAAATCCAGGCTGTATCACAACCGGCCATGATTGGGAGTCCCATAGAGCGGCACACAATTGGCCCTGCGTCGTCCGGGTTTGGCCGGTGTAGGCCTTCATTGTAAATAAGTATTTGTTCTTAACTGACTTGCCTAGTTAAATAAAGGTTCAATTAAAAAAAATTGAATGTCCTACTGAATTTTCCACCCTCATTCCCACAGTACACATGATAGGATAATGATCACTACCCCCTGTAGATTCCTCCAAAACTTCCTAACTACATCTACCTGCCATTGAACTTGAGATCAGAGTAAGATCCAGAGCAGATTCATTTCCAGTTACTGGGTCAATCCTGGTTCCCCGGCCGTTATTAAGACTCAAGCCCTTTCTCATCAAGTAGTTCCTCCAACACTTGTCCATCTACATCTATCTGTACCTTTCCCCAGAGCGTACTATGAGCATTAAAATCCCCACACCACATTACCCATCTCCTATTTTGACCTTCTACATTCCCAAGGGCCAACAACTCTCTTACAGGGGTCGTAAAATTACACTATGAGCATATTCCCCCCTCCCAACCACTACATACTCCTGTTCAACTCCCTCTCCCACATGCCTATATGGGATTCCCCACTTTATAAAGGTAGCACACACCCCTCCTCCCCTATCTCTACAGACTGCAACATAACCTTGTATTTAAAAAATCTAGAGTAGCTTTCAGCTATGTCTCCTGGAGACATATCACATCAGGTTTGGCTGGTAACTCGTCAAGAAACTGTTGTTTGAACTCCTGCCCATTAACCATCAAACTTCTGGCATTCCATTGAAGGATTAACATCATAATGACAACTAACCAATAAATGATTCCTGGCTAGAATGATTTTCAAATCTTATTGAGGTCATCCTGTACATTTTCCCATGTCAGTCCTGTGATCCCAGGATACTTCACTGCCTGCTCCACTATGATCGGTATCTTCTTAGTCTTAGATTGTCATTTTTATGTGCAATTGATTGCTGCTGTCACAAATGTAACAACCTTCCTCATGTCTCCTACCAGTCTTGTGTTCTCCCCCATTCTGCTCACTACATCACACCCAACCTGCAACCCGACCTGCCCTGGAATACCTCTTCTTTTAAGTTCCCCGCTTGTTTCTGTGTGAACTACCTTCACTGCTTCTGCATACATGATTTTACACTCACTCCTCACCTGCTGCACTTACACCTGTCTTTTCATCACTGCACAACTCCCATAAGCCACACTATGGGTTGATAGTAGTTACAGCACTTTAACTGGACCTAGTCTCCAGATTCCCCATGTGCATGTTCTCCCCACATCTCCTTTTCCCTATACACACTGTCGCCATATGCCCAAACCTTTGACAGTTATTGTAACACAATGGTTTCAGAACATAAGCTCGCACATGATAACTCAGAACTAATCCTACGTTTTTCTGGCAGTACCTGATCCTTAAAGTTTAGTAGCACTGACAGGCTATCCACCTTCTTCCCATCTCGTGTCATCTGAAGGCGCTTTCCCTCATTAACTTCTTATGGCTGGGGGGCAGTATTGAGTAGCTTAGATGTCGACCGATTAATCGGAATGGACGATTAATTAGGGCCAATTTCAAGTTTTCATAACAATCGGAAATCGGTCAACGACTGTCGTTGCTCCAATGTGTACTTAACCATAAACATCAATGCCTTTCTTAAAATCAATACACAAGTATATATTTTTAAACATGCATATTTAGCTACAATAAATCCAGGATAGCAGGCAATATTAACCAGGTGAAATTGTGTCACTTCTCTTGCGTTCATTGCACACAGAGTCAGGGTATATGCAACAGTTTGGGCCGCCTGGCTCTTTGCGAACTAATTTGCCAGAATTCTTCGTAATTATGACATAACATTGAAGGTTGTGCAATGCAACAGGAATATTTAGACTCGTGGATGCTATCCGTTAGATAAAATACGGAACGGAATAAATGTTTTGTTTTCGAGGTGATGGTTTCCGGATTTGACCTAAGGCTCGTATTTCTGTGTGTTTATTACAGTTAAGTCTATGATTTTATATTTGATAGAGCAGTCTGACTGAGGGGTGGTAGGCAACAGCAGGCTCCTAATAGTCAAAGGTTTACGGTTTAGAGAGAAATAGTCGACGCGTTATAATTCCTGTAATAACTTGCAGCTGAACTTGAAAGAGGTTCCTTCGTTATTTTACAGTTCATGTCTTCCATAGAGAATGTCTTCATCTACTTCAAATAAGGTCTGTGTTTCGTGCAGGCTTAAACCGTCTCTGCGTTTCGATACCCGTGTAAATCTCACTAGGATAAGGTCACGTTTGTCAAAATATTTTCATAAATCCACTCTACAAAAAAAATGATATTTGCTTATATTTAGCCAATATTGATCAGAGTTACCTTGTCCTATGGATATCTACACAGTTATAAAATTGGCAAGGTGGTGTAAGCCTACACGAAACACAGACCTTATTTTAAGTGAATCTAAAAATATCCAATGGAATAAATAAATGAAGGAACCGCTTTTCAGATTTTGCTAGAAGGTGTCAGGAATTATGACTCGCACTTTGGTAGTCAATTCTTACCATGTCCATTATTAAAATAATAAAGAAATGACCGTTTTTGTTTTCAACATTCATCACAGGTAACTTAAACTCAATTTTTATTCAAACAGTTGTGAGTATTTGTCTTCTAAGCAGACTCTTCAGTATCATTGTCACGTCAGCGCTGTGTGTGTGTTTTACAGATGGCAGAGAAAAGCAGAGCAGTGTGGGACTATTACATGGAATTGGTACCAGGGAAAGCAAGGTGTCTTATTTGTGATAAAGATGTAAGCATGGGGTCAGCAATGGCTAAATCAAAAAATACCACCAACCTATGGAATCACCTTAAGAATACCCATCCAAAAGCCCATGTATTATTAAGTTAAAATAAAAGTGTTCATTGTTCATTTAGTATTGTTGCAATTGACATTATTACAAAAATGTGTGTGTGTGTGAATATATATATATATATATATATACACACACACATTTTTTATTTTTTTTATTTTTTTTTATAAATCGGCCGATTAATCGGTAGCAGCTTTTTTTCGGTCCTCCAATAAATTGGTATCGGGGTTGAAAAATCATAATCGGTCGACCTCTAGCTGCTACTCAGGCCCAGAAGCTAAGATATGCATATTATTAGTAGATTTGGATAGAAAACACTCTGAAGTTTCTAAAACTGTTTGAATGATGTCTGTGAGTATAACAGAACTCATATGGCGGGCACAAACTAAACTAAGTGCCTGCGCCTTGTGAATTTGGCTTTGTGAACTAAACACGCGAACAAAAAGGAGGTATTTGGACATAAATGATGGACTTTATCAAACAAAACAAAAATGTATTGTGGAACTGGGATTCCTGGGAGTGCATTCCGATGAAGATCATCAAAGGAAAGTGAATATTTATAATCAGTTAGTGATTAATTTTCCTATTTCTGCTTTTTGTGACTCCTCTCTTTGGCTGGAAAAATGGCTGTGTTTTTCTGTGACTAGGTGCTGACCTACCATAATCGCATGGTATGCTTTCGTCGTAAAGCCTTTTTGAAATCGGACACTGTGGTGGGATTAACAACAAGTTTATCTTTAAAATGGTGTATAATACTTGTATGTTTGAGGAATTTTAATTATGAGATTTCTGTTGTTTGAATTTGGCGCCCTGCACTTTCACTGGCTGTTGTCAAATCGATCCCGTTAACGGGATTTCAGCTGTAAGATGTTAAGAGAGCCTCCCTTCAAGTGGTCCTTTCTATATTTCACGTTAACAAATTCAGTAATATCTCCCTTCACCCACTGCCGTCCAGTTTGATCCGGCATGCTACTATCCACCGCACGTTTACATACCTGCTTGAGTTTGAGCGCCTTCCCATACTGTTAAACATTGATACACACCACCAAACTTCCATCACAAAGAACTTTAGCAGACACCTGTCCTTTAAAAAAAATGTATCCATTGTTTTACCAGGTAAGTTGACTGAGAACACGTTCTCATTTACAGCAATGACCTGGGGAATAGTTACAGGGGAGAGGAGGGGGATGAATGAGCCAATTGTAAACTGGGGATTATTAGGTGACCGTGATGGTTTGAGGGCCAGATTGGGAATTTAGCCAGGACACCAGGGTTAACACCCCTACTCTTACGATAAGTACCATGGGATCTTTAATGACCTCAGAGAGTCAGGACTCCCGTTTAACCACCCATCCGAAAGATGGCACCCTACACAGGGCAGTGTCCCCGATCACTGCCCTGGGGCATTGGGATATTTTTGAGACCAGAGGAAAGAGTGCCTCCTACTGGCCCTCCAACACCACTTCCAACAGCATCTGGTCTCCCATCCAGGGACTGACCAGGACCAACCCTGCTTAGCTTCAGAAGCAAGCCAACGCGATCAGACCACCATGACTCTACCCTCATCATTCAATTTCACCAAAACCTTGAACTCCACTTCTCAGTACAACACTGAAAACCGAACCTCGCTCATCACTACTCTCCCCCGACAAGACCTGCAAAGGCTCCTCAAGCTTCATCTTCTTCTTAATCTTTACTCTCACTACTCTACCTCCACCTTTTACCACTCCACTTCATCCCATCCTCAACTCCCAACCCCCCTGGCTACCTTTCCATTCCTCTCTGCTCATGTCACAGCCAAGTGTTGCTCAAACACCTACACAGGACTTCCCTCTCCAAATGAGAACCTGTTTTGTAGCAGGTTATGAATTCTTGTTATACTTTAGTGGTTAAAATAACATTTGGTGCTTTCAAGACAACTGGGAACTCGGAAAATAATAACGTCAGCGATTTTCAGGTCAGAACTCTAGAAAGATGCCAGAGTTGGAATTCCAAGTTGGAGGACTATTCAAACGATTTTTCCCAGTCCGAGCTCGGTTTTGTCCATGTTCCCAGTTGACTTGAACACACTGACGTCTGAGATTTCCGAGTACCCCGTTGTTTTTAACGCGGTATTACGCAGCAGATTAGGATAATTAGGCATTCTCCTAACCTGCAACGAAAAGAGTCACTTCTGGTCGTAACTGTATCGAATTGGCGTGATTTTAGGGAATCGCCACACTTTCGGTTCTGAGCCCCTAGCAAATTAGTCGTTTTGCAGAATAGTGGGAAGATAGACATTTGAATTTGGCTATGGTTGTTGTGTTTTAGCGAAAACGTTAAGGTAGCAAACCAACTAGCCTAGCGCGCTAGTTATCTAGCTAGCTAGGCAAATCAAAATACTCGTTTCTGCCCTAGCTACCATGACATGTTAGTTCGAACAGCTGAGTTTGACAACTCGTAAACCAACCTGGGCCTGTTGCGGTGACTGCGCATTCCGTTGCGGCAATTGCTCCTCATTTATCTTTTGCTGCTTTAGTTTCTTGAACATCTTTTCATCCAGATGTTGTTACTTCCACGCGAAATGTATTTTATTGTAATGTAATTCCTGTATTTAGTATTATTCCTGGTCACTCGTCTCTTCTTGCAGGTGACCAGTGTAGTGCGCATGTGCAGTCGACGTGGAGCAAAATGAGCGACAGAGTATTAAGCTACGACGAGCAGAGTGGGACAAACAATGCCAGTGCTTCAGCGTTCAAACGCTAGTAGGTACTAGATTTCAGCAGGCAAAGGGGTGACACAGTTGGTGCTTTAATGACAACTAGGAACTCGATTTAAAACGAGGTCAAATCATGACTTCCGTGATCTTCAGTATGCCCGAGTTTCCGACCTGAAATTCCGAGTTGGATGACCGTTCAGAACGATTTTTCCCAGGCGGAGCTCGTTTCACTCCCGAGTTCCCAGTTATCTTGAACGCACTAAAGTTGGAAGTCTAAGATTCCCGAGTTGTTTGAACGCGTTAAGTGTCAGGAACTCGCTCAAATCCGAATCGTGGAATCTATTAATCACATGGTTAAACCAGAGTACACACAGGTTGGCTAAAACTAATGCGGCTTTAAACAACTGGGAATTTGGTAATCTCTGACTTCAGTTTTACTGTGTTTGTTTTCGGGGTGTTCGGCACGTCCTTGTTCAAGCTTTAGCATTAGCAGAGATTGTCGATAAAATGGCGAGATGCTCGTGTCTCCGACCTAACAATGGGAGATGTTGTCCACAAAGTCGGAAGGCAGGCGGTCGAGGCGAGACCAAATCAAATTTATTTATATAGCCCTTCGTACATCAGCTGATATCTCAAAGTGCTGTACAGAAACCCAGATGGGAACATTCTAGCAAATGAGCGGGCAGATAGTTGCCGTGCACTTATAAATACACTCGTAACACCCAGATTATTTTAACACTTCTATTCGACCAAATAAGTCGCACGTAGCAAATTAGCAATAAAAGAAGTGTCGACCAAATTCAGCAATCATTGAGCTCCATACGGAAAATCCTCACTTCTAGGGCTTATTTTTGTAGACAGTTTTGGTGCGGAATAAACCTAGCTTCGCCTCTTCCTCTAGTATCACTATTTTATTAGAATCCCCGTTAGCTGTTGCTAAAGCAGCAGCTACTCTTCATGGGGTCTACACACAAAACATAAAATATATGACATAGGCTAATACAGAACATAGACAAGAACAGCTTGGTCCTCAAACCCCCCTCAATGGTCATGCTGCTCCCGCTTTGGTCATTCCCCCACACCCTCTAAACAGTCTTTGCTCTTGTTCCACCCCTATTTACATGTATTTATTCATCACTGCTACAGTTATGATGCATATAGCGCTATTTATATTTGTGTTGTTTTTCTGTTACCATTTCCGTTATTTTATTTCACAGAGTCCGACAAGATGTTCACTGTACCCTGCAATCACACCTGCAACCATGTACAGGTGACTATTAAACTCTGAATCTTAAGGACAGAACTACATACATCTAAATACATTTAGGCGACTAGCAACGCTAAACATGTCCATACCATGTGTTGTGTGAGCTAACATAAATGTGTGGCTAGCCATGCTGTTTTCAGTTGAATAGTTACTGTTAAAATGTAACAAAATAGCTTTTAAATCAACTTCTGCTGTTTGCAGCCAGGGCTACATACAGCATGTCACACATATCCTTTGTGTGAAGATGCAGTGGAAGCTCTGAACAGATGAGGGCACTGTAAACCACTAGATCGATATTGGCTTAACAAAACTACAGTAATGTGACGTCCAAGCATCTAGAACCAAACATTTGCATCTGGTAGGTATAGTCAGAGATTCTATACCATCTCTGATATAGTATCATAATTGTAAAGTCTGAATATTATCTCGTGAATTGGACCTATTTGTGGGGTGTCCACAACAATCTAGGCCTTCATGAAAACAGTTGACCATGTACTAGGCTGCAGTAGTTGCTTTACATACATTGTAGTGCAGAGGTGCATTAATCATTCCAGGTAGGCTATTTACTGGACATATTCCCCAATATCTTCAGGCTAGACTCCATATCAGATCTATTGAAAATACATTAGGCCCTATATCTGGAAACTATACAAAGATACAAAATTGTGTGAAGGTGATTGTAAGTCAACTCCTGCTCCCTCTTTACCATTTTCTCTCCTGTACCCATAGCTAGCTCTTTTCTAAAGTTGTGGTATATTTTAAACCACAGTAATAAAACTGGTCCTGTAGATGCTGTAAAACGCCAAGTAGATTGAATCTCAATCAGAAAATTAGCTTGTTCCTGATCTCTATCTAAGATGTGATTGCATAAAATGTTATATCCATATTTATTGCCTGGCAAAGTTTAGATGGCCTCCAATATCATCACTGGCACCCTAACTTTTAGAAAGACCCACATTTAATATAAATAATAATAATAATAATAAATTGCATTTCTATAGCGCTTTTCATAGAGACTCAAACAAGCAATATACAGCATCATGACATGTCAACCAATAGAGGCCAAGTCCTTGAAAGCTGTATCCTCTGAAGATGAAGAGGGTCAGTTCATGGCTTGAGTGGAGATAACTGGTCAGAGGATGGTAGATGATGGTGATGGAGTCTGCTGATGATCTTGTAGAGGGCAGGTCTGGGAACCAGCCTGACTCTTATAGCCAGTCTTATATGTAGTATAGTTAATGAAGTAGTAAAACCTTCATTGTAAAAAAATAACCAAAATGACTTCCATGCAATCAACAAGAACCTTCAACCAATGAGCTCCACCATTGTCACTGACCCGTCCTGTTTAACACTTTCTGAAGATACCTTTGTGAAAAACTAAAAATGATGATGTCAAAGAAACCCTATTTTCCCTTTTCTTGAGAAGACGGTAGTGTAAAGGTGTTGTTGGCTGTGCGCATCGTAGAAAGACATCACACCATGGTGGAGGTCAGGATTCCTCGTCCACATAGATTCCAATGGCCGATATTGGAATCTATGTGGACGGAATCCTGATGGGATTCCTCGTAGACAATAATTTGTCCAATATTATTCAAACCAATGCAGTACAATCCATCATAAGGGGGAATGGTCTCAGAGATGTCTCCTCTGACCAAAGTGTCCAACATCGCTCCTGCAGAGCAGCCATGTATACTGGACCCGAAGGATAGCTGGACATACAGTACAAGTCAAGAGTTTGGAAACACCTACTATTTCCAGAGTTTTTCTTTATTTTTACTATTTTCTACATTGTAGAATAATAGTGAAGATGTCAAAACTATGAAATAACACAAATGGAATTGTGTAGTAAACAAATCAAAATATATTTTAGTTTTGATATTCTTCAAAGTAGCCACCCTTTGCCTTGATGACTGCTTTGCACACTCTTGGCATTCTCTCAACCAGCATCACCTGGAATGCTTTTCCAACAATCTTGAAGGAGTTCCCACATATGGTGAGCACTTGTTGGCTGTTTTTCCTTCACTCTGCGGTCCAACTTATCCCAAACCATCTCAAATGGGTTGAGGTAGGGTGATTGTGGAGGCCAGGTCATCTGAGGCAATGCTCCATCACTCTCCTTCATGGTCATACACAACCTGGAGGTGTGTTGGGTCATTGTCCTGTTGAAAAACAAATGATAGTCCCACTAAGCGCAAACCACATGGGATGGCGTATCGCTGCAGAATGCTGTGGTGGCCATGCTGGTTAAGTGTGCCTTGAATTCTAAATAAATCACTGACAGTGTCACCACCAAATCACCATCACACCGCCTCCTCCGTGCTTCACGGTGGCAACCACACACGCAGAGATAATCTGTTCATCTACTCTGCGTCTCTCAAAGACAAGTAACAAAAGTTACGTTGTAACCAAAACTCTGACCAAAAGGATAGATTTTCATCAGTCTGATGTTCAATTATTGGCCCAAGAAAGTCTCTTCTTCTTATTGGTGTCCTTTAGTAGTGGTTTCTTTGCAGCAATTCAACCAAGAAGGCCTGATTCATGCAGACTCCTCTGAACAGTTGATGTTGAGATGTGTCTGTTACTTGAACTCTGTGAAGCATTCATTTGGGCTGCAATTTCTGAGGCTGGTAACTCTCATGAACTTATCCTCTGCAGCAGACTTAACTCTGGGTCTTCCCTTCCTGTGGCGGTCCTCATGAGTTCCAGTTTCATCATAGCGCTTGATGGTTCTTGTGACTGCACTTTCACATTTCTTGAAATCTTCTGTACTGACTGACCTTCATGTCTTAAAGTAATGTCTTATGTCTTAAAGTTTCTCTTTGCTTATTTGAGCTGTTCTTGCCATAATATCGACTTGGCCTTTTACCAAAGAGGGCTATCTTCTGTATACCAACCCTACCATGTCACAACACAATGGATTGGCTCAAACGCATTAAAACCTCTACGGTATCTGTGTCCCCCCTGCGGCACGGTTGAGCTAACGTGTGCTAATGTGATTAGCATGGCGTTGTAAGTAACAAGAACATTTCCCAGGACATAGACATGTCTGATATGGGTAGAACGCTTAAATTCTTGATAGTCAATTTACAGTAGCTATCACAGTGAAAGAATACCATGCTATTGTTTGTGTGGAGTGCACAACAACAAAACACTTTTATCACAACAACTGGTTTGATACATTCACCTCTGAAGGTAAATAATGTACTTACATTTATTAATCTTGCTCTGATTTGTCAACCTGAGGGTTCCATAGATAAAACGTAGCATAGTTTTGTTTGATAAAATCAATTTTTCTATTCAAATGTAGGAACTGGGTTCTACAGTTTGAACCCCTGCTGTGTGAAGGTTAGATGTGTGAAGGTTAGTGTTTAGATGTGTGAAGGTTAGTGTCTTTTCTGTAGGGAAGCTAATTATCCATAATTTATGACATTCCCGGGAGTGTGTAAACGTACACTTTTTATTACCATATCATTTTTGTAAGTTCTCTATTTTTATGTACTTGCAAATGCATCAATTGACCAATTCAGCACATTTGGGCACACTTGAACAGTAATACAATGGTTCATTGGATCAGTCTACATCTTTGCATATACACTGCTTCCATCTAGTGTCCAAAGTCTAAATTGCGCCTCGACCCCTAAGTGATATAGTGGATTTACCTTGTATTTCAAAGATGATGGGGGAAAGATAGAAAACTCATGTTTTTTTTTGTATTATCTTTTACCAGATCTAATGCGTTATATTCTCCGACATTAATTTCGCATTTCCTCAAACTTCAAAGTTTTTCTTTTCAAATGGTATCAATAATATGCATATCCTTGCTTCAGGTCCTGAACTACAGGCAGTTAGATTTGGGTATGTCATTTAAGATGAAAATTGAAAAAAAGGGTCCGATCCCGGAAGGAAATTCCAGAAATTAACTTTTAACAAGGCACACCTGTTAATTTAAATACATTCCAGGTAACTACCTCATGAAGCTGGTTGAGCGAATGCCAAGAATGTGCAAAGCTGTCATCAAGGCAAAAGGTGACTACTTTGAAGAATGTCAAATATAAAATATATTTTGATTTGTTTAACACTTTTTTGGTTACTACATGATCCCATATGTGTTATTTCATAGTTTTGATGTCTTCACTATTATTCTACAATGTAGAATGTCCAAACTTTTAACTGGGACTGTATGTTTGCTCTTTGATGGCTGGTGTCAAAGTTAAACACGGACAGCTAAATTGTGCATCTGCACCTTTTTCTCCTTCCTCTACGGAAAAGGCGGCTTTCTCAGAGAGAAGAAGCGAATAAGGAGTGTTGGCTTTATATGGCATCAAATCGGCTCCATGATTATCCACTTACACATACTTTCGAGCACTACTCCAGGCTTTCTTGAAAGGTTCATGTAAAGTTCACGGCTCCACGGTGTCTCAACAGTGGTTGGCATTGGGACTCCCGTGGTAGTGGTAGGCATGGTGGTTCAGTCTGGATCGGCTTGGTAGGTGTGGCAGATGGTGGCGGTTCAGTCTGGATAGGCTTGGTAGGTGTGGCAGATGGTGGCGGTTCAGTCTGGATAGGCTTGGTAGGTGTGGTGGATGGTGGCGGTTCAGTCTGGATAGGCTTGGTAGGTGTGGTGGATGGTGGCGGTTCAGTCTGGATAGACTTGGTAGGTGTAGCGGTTGGTGGCGGTTCAGTCTGGATAGGCTTGGTAGGTGTGGTGGATGGTGGCGGTTCAGTCTGGATAGGCTTGGTAGGTGTGGTGGATGGTGGTGGTTCAGTCTGGATAGGCTTGGTAGGTGTGGCGGATGGTGGCGGTTCAGTCTGGATAGGCTTGGTAGGTGTGGTGGATGGTGGCGGTTCAGTCTGGATAGGCTTGGTAGGTGTGGCGGATGGTGGCGGTTCAGTCTGGATAGGCTTGGTAGGTGTAGCGGTTGGTGGCGGTTCAGTCTGGATAGGCTTGGTAGGTGTAGTGGATGGTGGCGGTTCAGACTGAAGTCTCTGTATGGACTTGGGAAGCACCTGTCCACATTTGTCCAATTCTACAGAAATGTCAGTGAGGAGTTCTTCAGAGATCTTCAGTTGACCCTTCAGTCTCATCGTCTGTAAAAAGTTGAAGGAGGACGATGCCAAGAACAGACATAGAGAAAATCACCACAGAGAATGTATTGGACATCTGAACCACACCAGTAGGCCTATGGCCTTGAGGCACATCAAGATTCTTGTCAGCGTTGTCCAGATTATCTCCATCGTTGTCAGGTGTAGCTAGTGTCTGCTGTGTTTCCCCATTTGGCGATGAGCTCCCAAAAATATTTTTTGCAACCTTTAGTAGCTTTTTCAGACTTATTCCAGTTGTCTGGCAGCCATTTCCATCAATCGACATTACAAGAAATGCATTCATTTAGCATAATTTGAATGCATATTCTACATGACCATGGCATTCCAGCATCAGTTGATAGAACATTCAAAATTACCATAAACATTATTGCATCACAATACCAGGTCAGCCATAGTGAGTGTCCACATGCTTTTACCAGTCAAATTGTCAGAGTTAGAGGCTCTTAGCCACTTCTATAGATTATATGTGTATGGTCACAACAAAACATATCAGAAATCTCGACTCGAATGTGTGCAGGCGCTGTCCATGGTGCTGAAGTTGATTTCTCTTTTTGTGCATTTATGGAGGCCTCCTTCCCTCGCGAGGCCATCATGTTAATAACCAAATTCATTGACTGAATATTATGTCTTCAAACACCCTAGTCACGTCCTGACCATAGAAAGATTTTATTTTTTATGGTAGAGTAGGTTAGGGCGTGACTAGGGGTTTAGTCTAGTTTATATTTTCTATGTGGGGTTCTAGTTTGTTTTTTCTATGTTGGTGTTTTGGTATGATTCCCAATTAGAGGCAGCTCGCTATCGCTGTCTCTAATTGGGGTTCAGACTTAAGTAGCATTTTTCCACCTGTGTGTTATGGGATATTGTTTTGAGATAGTGCACATAGCATCTCTTTAGTCACGGTTCGTTGTTTGTTTCTTTATTTTGTTTTGTTCTAAGTTTTTCACTTTAAGAAATTATGAGGAAACCATATCGCGCTGCGTCTTGGTCCGACCATTATTATAACGAACGTGACAGAATATTCCATCAAAACAGGGCCAGGCAGCGTGCCCAGGAGGATAAGACATTCTGGACTTAGGAGGAAATTATGGCTGGAGATGAAAGCCTTCCGTGGAAGCAGACGCAGGGAGAGAAGGGGGGACAGCGACAACGCCGGGGTTCGCGGCCAAAGGACAACCCAAGGACAACGCCAAGAAGGCCCAAGGACAACCCCAAGATTATTGGGGGGAGGCACAAGGGGTGGTCGGCGGAACCGGGGAGTGAGCCAGAGCCTGTGTGGGAGTCGATGGAGGAAGGTAATGAGAGATACCGGAGAGAGGTTGTGGAAAGGAGTATGCTGCAGTGCAGGCAGGTAAAAAAAAATGCTTTCTCAGCCTGGCACCATATGTGCCAGCTCTACACACCAAGCCTCCAGTGCTCCTTCACAGCCCAGTATGTCCTATGCCTGCTCCTCGCACTCGGCGTGCGAAGAGTGTCATCGTTCCGGCACCATCTGTGCCGGTTCTATGCACCAGGTCTCCAGTGCGCCTCCACAGCCCAGTACGTCCTGTGCCTCCTCCTCACACTCTCCCTGAAGTGCATGTCCCCAGTCCAGTACATCCTGTGTCTGCTCCCCGCACTCACCCTGAGGTGCGTGTCACAAGCCCGGTGCCACCTGTACCGGCCCCACGCATCAGGCCTCCAGTGCGCCTCCCTAGTCCGGTACGTCCTGTGCCTGCTCCTCGCGCTCGCCCTGAGGTGCGTGTCACCAGTCCGGTGCCACCAGTGTCGGCCCCACGCACCAGGCTTCCTGCGACGGTTCCCGGTCCGGAACCTCCGATGACGGTCCACGGTCCAGAACCTCCTGCGATGGCCAACGGTCCGGAACCTCCAGCTCCATGGCCGGAGCTTTCCCCTGCTCCGATGCCCAGTCCGAGCACGGCATCCAGTCCAGCTTCAAGGCAGGAGCCTTCCTCTGCGCCGATGTCCAGTCCGAACACGGCGTCCAGTCCAGCTCCATGGCAGGAGCCCTTCTCTGTCTTGATGCCCAGTCCGAGCACGGCGTCCAGTCCAGCTTCAAGGCAGGAGCCTTCCTCTGCTCCGATGCCCAGTCCGAACACGGCGTCCAGTCCAGCTCCATGGCAGGAGCCCTTCTCTGCCTTGATGCCCAGTCTAGACATGGCGTCCAGTGTGGCAGGAGTCTTCTTCTGCTTCGAGGTTCAGTCCAGGTACAGCGTTCAGCCTTCGTCCATGGCTGGATCCGCGGGATGAGCGGGTTCTTCGGCCCGCACCAGAGCCACCACCAAAGATGGTGGATCCGAGAGCTGAGCGGGTTCTTCGTCCCGCACCAGATGCTTCAGGTCCTGAACTACAGGCAGTTAGATTTGGGTATGTCATTTAAGATGAAAATTGAAAAAAAGGGTCCGATCCCGGAAGGAAATTCCAGAAATTAACTTTTAACAAGGCACACCTGTTAATTTAAATACATTCCAGGTAACTACCTCATGAAGCTGGTTGAGCGAATGCCAAGAATGTGCAAAGCTGTCATCAAGGCAAAAGGTGACTACTTTGAAGAATGTCAAATATAAAATATATTTTGATTTGTTTAACACTTTTTTGGTTACTACATGATCCCATATGTGTTATTTCATAGTTTTGATGTCTTCACTATTATTCTACAATGTAGAATGTCCAAACTTTTAACTGGGACTGTATGTTTGCTCTTTGATGGCTGGTGTCAAAGTTAAACACGGACAGCTAAATTGTGCATCTGCACCTTTTTCTCCTTCCTCTACGGAAAAGGCGGCTTTCTCAGAGAGAAGAAGCGAATAAGGAGTGTTGGCTTTATATGGCATCAAATCGGCTCCATGATTATCCACTTACACATACTTTCGAGCACTACTCCAGGCTTTCTTGAAAGGTTCATGTAAAGTTCACGGCTCCACGGTGTCTCAACAGTGGTTGGCATTGGGACTCCCGTGGTAGTGGTAGGCATGGTGGTTCAGTCTGGATCGGCTTGGTAGGTGTGGCAGATGGTGGCGGTTCAGTCTGGATAGGCTTGGTAGGTGTGGCAGATGGTGGCGGTTCAGTCTGGATAGGCTTGGTAGGTGTGGTGGATGGTGGCGGTTCAGTCTGGATAGGCTTGGTAGGTGTGGTGGATGGTGGCGGTTCAGTCTGGATAGACTTGGTAGGTGTAGCGGTTGGTGGCGGTTCAGTCTGGATAGGCTTGGTAGGTGTGGTGGATGGTGGCGGTTCAGTCTGGATAGGCTTGGTAGGTGTGGTGGATGGTGGTGGTTCAGTCTGGATAGGCTTGGTAGGTGTGGCGGATGGTGGCGGTTCAGTCTGGATAGGCTTGGTAGGTGTGGTGGATGGTGGCGGTTCAGTCTGGATAGGCTTGGTAGGTGTGGCGGATGGTGGCGGTTCAGTCTGGATAGGCTTGGTAGGTGTAGCGGTTGGTGGCGGTTCAGTCTGGATAGGCTTGGTAGGTGTAGTGGATGGTGGCGGTTCAGACTGAAGTCTCTGTATGGACTTGGGAAGCACCTGTCCACATTTGTCCAATTCTACAGAAATGTCAGTGAGGAGTTCTTCAGAGATCTTCAGTTGACCCTTCAGTCTCATCGTCTGTAAAAAGTTGAAGGAGGACGATGCCAAGAACAGACATAGAGAAAATCACCACAGAGAATGTATTGGACATCTGAACCACACCAGTAGGCCTATGGCCTTGAGGCACATCAAGATTCTTGTCAGCGTTGTCCAGATTATCTCCATCGTTGTCAGGTGTAGCTAGTGTCTGCTGTGTTTCCCCATTTGGCGATGAGCTCCCAAAAATATTTTTTGCAACCTTTAGTAGCTTTTTCAGACTTATTCCAGTTGTCTGGCAGCCATTTCCATCAATCGACATTACAAGAAATGCATTCATTTAGCATAATTTGAATGCATATTCTACATGACCATGGCATTCCAGCATCAGTTGATAGAACATTCAAAATTACCATAAACATTATTGCATCACAATACCAGGTCAGCCATAGTGAGTGTCCACATGCTTTTACCAGTCAAATTGTCAGAGTTAGAGGCTCTTAGCCACTTCTATAGATTATATGTGTATGGTCACAACAAAACATATCAGAAATCTCGACTCGAATGTGTGCAGGCGCTGTCCATGGTGCTGAAGTTGATTTCTCTTTTTGTGCATTTATGGAGGCCTCCTTCCCTCGCGAGGCCATCATGTTAATAACCAAATTCATTGACTGAATATTATGTCTTCAAACACCCTAGTCACGTCCTGACCATAGAAAGATTTTATTTTTTATGGTAGAGTAGGTTAGGGCGTGACTAGGGGTTTAGTCTAGTTTATATTTTCTATGTGGGGTTCTAGTTTGTTTTTTCTATGTTGGTGTTTTGGTATGATTCCCAATTAGAGGCAGCTCGCTATCGCTGTCTCTAATTGGGGTTCAGACTTAAGTAGCATTTTTCCACCTGTGTGTTATGGGATATTGTTTTGAGATAGTGCACATAGCATCTCTTTAGTCACGGTTCGTTGTTTGTTTCTTTATTTTGTTTTGTTCTAAGTTTTTCACTTTAAGAAATTATGAGGAAACCATATCGCGCTGCGTCTTGGTCCGACCATTATTATAACGAACGTGACAGAATATTCCATCAAAACAGGGCCAGGCAGCGTGCCCAGGAGGATAAGACATTCTGGACTTAGGAGGAAATTATGGCTGGAGATGAAAGCCTTCCGTGGAAGCAGACGCAGGGAGAGAAGGGGGGACAGCGACAACGCCGGGGTTCGCGGCCAAAGGACAACCCAAGGACAACGCCAAGAAGGCCCAAGGACAACCCCAAGATTATTGGGGGGAGGCACAAGGGGTGGTCGGCGGAACCGGGGAGTGAGCCAGAGCCTGTGTGGGAGTCGATGGAGGAAGGTAATGAGAGATACCGGAGAGAGGTTGTGGAAAGGAGTATGCTGCAGTGCAGGCAGGTAAAAAAAAATGCTTTCTCAGCCTGGCACCATATGTGCCAGCTCTACACACCAAGCCTCCAGTGCTCCTTCACAGCCCAGTATGTCCTATGCCTGCTCCTCGCACTCGGCGTGCGAAGAGTGTCATCGTTCCGGCACCATCTGTGCCGGTTCTATGCACCAGGTCTCCAGTGCGCCTCCACAGCCCAGTACGTCCTGTGCCTCCTCCTCACACTCTCCCTGAAGTGCATGTCCCCAGTCCAGTACATCCTGTGTCTGCTCCCCGCACTCACCCTGAGGTGCGTGTCACAAGCCCGGTGCCACCTGTACCGGCCCCACGCATCAGGCCTCCAGTGCGCCTCCCTAGTCCGGTACGTCCTGTGCCTGCTCCTCGCGCTCGCCCTGAGGTGCGTGTCACCAGTCCGGTGCCACCAGTGTCGGCCCCACGCACCAGGCTTCCTGCGACGGTTCCCGGTCCGGAACCTCCGATGACGGTCCACGGTCCAGAACCTCCTGCGATGGCCAACGGTCCGGAACCTCCAGCTCCATGGCCGGAGCTTTCCCCTGCTCCGATGCCCAGTCCGAGCACGGCATCCAGTCCAGCTTCAAGGCAGGAGCCTTCCTCTGCGCCGATGTCCAGTCCGAACACGGCGTCCAGTCCAGCTCCATGGCAGGAGCCCTTCTCTGTCTTGATGCCCAGTCCGAGCACGGCGTCCAGTCCAGCTTCAAGGCAGGAGCCTTCCTCTGCTCCGATGCCCAGTCCGAACACGGCGTCCAGTCCAGCTCCATGGCAGGAGCCCTTCTCTGCCTTGATGCCCAGTCTAGACATGGCGTCCAGTGTGGCAGGAGTCTTCTTCTGCTTCGAGGTTCAGTCCAGGTACAGCGTTCAGCCTTCGTCCATGGCTGGATCCGCGGGATGAGCGGGTTCTTCGGCCCGCACCAGAGCCACCACCAAAGATGGTGGATCCGAGAGCTGAGCGGGTTCTTCGTCCCGCACCAGAGCCGCCCCCGATGCTGGCGGATGAGCGGGTACTTCATCCCGCACCAGAGCCACCCCAGATGCTGGCGGATGAGCGGGTACTTCGCCCCGCACCAGAGCCGCCACCGACACTAGACACCCCCGCCTAACCATCCCTTTTTGTTTCAGGTTTTGTGGTCGGAGTCCGCACCTTTTGGGGGGGGGGGGGTACTGTCACGTCCTGACCATAGAAAGCCTTTATTTTCTATGGTAGAGTAGGTCAGGGCATGACTAGGGGTTTAGTCTAGTTTATATTTTCTAATTGGGGGGGTCTAGTTTGTTTTTTCTATGTTGGTGTTTTGGTATGATTCCCAATTAGAGGCAGCTGGCAATCATTGTCTCTAATTGGGGATCATACTTAAAAACCTTTGTTTTATGGGATATTGTTTTGAAAATTAAATAACTAGTCTATAATATTATTATTGCTTTGTGTTTTGTGTTGTAAATGTGTCTGAAACTTTGTGTGCTGCTATTTTGGCCAGATCTTTCTTAAAATAAAAATGAATGACTAAATTAGTGGATACTTCATCACTGGTTAGAAACAGGCTTTGTTGAAGGCATGCTATTTGTATGGTGAAGTGTGTGAACTGCTTTTCATCTCTGGAAAAGAGGTAGACTTTTTCCCTGCATAACATGTCAGCATTCAAATTTGAACACTCCATGAAGCCCATGTACAGTAGGTAACCTCAACGGAGAATGTGCACAATGTGTATTGGTGAAATTTACAAAGGTTCAGCTGTATGATTTTGTTATTGTGATGTTGCTATGGAATTTCTGGAATATCTGTGTTGGGTCTGCATACAGTAGGAGCTTATGTACAAGGGAGTTTGTTTGTGCATGGTCACTGGTCAGGCATGCAAATGACTCGGTGGAAATTCCAAATTAACAAGTCAATCTTGCTACTGGGTCTAAACCCTTGATAATGGTATGACCTTAACTGTTATTGTCACAGGCTGTAGGCCATGGGAATTCAACTCTTACCCTACAAGTACCGGAGCCTGCTGGTTTTCTGTTCTACCTGATAATTAATTGCACCCACCTGGTGTCCCTAAATCAGTCCCTGGTTAGAGGGAAATTATTTTAAAAATGCAGTGGAACTGGCTTCGAGGTCTAGAGTTGAGTATTAGGGCTATACTGTAGGTCATGATACCTGTCCATGCAGGGCAGTATGACTTCATCTTGCCTGGTTAAAATGTAATCAAATCAAATAATTTTTTATTGGTCACATTCACATACTCAGCAGATGTTATTGCAGGTGTAGTGAAATGCTTGTGTTCCTAGCACCAACAGTGCAGTAGTATCTAACAATTCACAACAATACACACAAATCTAAAAGTAAAATCATGGAATTAAGATATATATGTGTATAAATATTACAGCAGTATTACTAGTGTTCCATTATTAAAGTGACCAGTGATTCCATGTCTATGTATATAGGGCAGCAGCCTCCAAGATGCAGGGTTGAGTAACTGGGTGGTAGCCGGCAAGTGATGGCTATTTAACAGTCTGATGACCTTGAGATCTGTTTCTCGGTCCCAGCTTTGATGCATCTGTACTGACCTCATCTTTTTGGATGATAGGGGGGTCAGTACAGGTGCATCAAAACTGTGACTGAGAGACTGAAAAACAGCTTCTATCAAATCAAAGTTTATTTGTCACGTGGCCGAATACAACAGGTGTACCTTACAGTGAAATGCTTACTTACAGGCTCTAACCAATAGTGCGGAGAAATAGAAAAAAAAGTATGTGTGTGTGTGTGTTTGTGTGTGTGTGTAGGTAAGTAAAGAAATAAAACACATTTGTAAAAATACATTTGAAAATAAGAGTAGAAAGGCTATATACAGACGTAGTACAGTGCCTTGCGAAAGTATTCGGCCCCCTTGAACTTTGCGACCTTTTGCCACATTTCAGGCTTCAAACATAAAGATATAAAACTTTATTTTTTTTGTGAAGAATCAACAACAAGTGGGACACAATCATGAAGTGGAACAACATTTATTGGATATTTCAAACTTTTTTAACAAATCAAAAACTGAAAAATTGGGCGTGCAAAATTATTCAGCCCTTTACTTTCAGTGCAGCAAACTCTCTCCAGAAGTTCAGTGATGATCTCTGAATGATCCAATGTTGACCTAAATGACTAATGATGATAAATACAATCCACCTGTGTGTAATCAAGTCTCCGTATAAATGCACCTGCACTGTGATAGTCTCAGAGGTCCGTTAAAAGCGCAGAGAGCATCATGAAGAACAAGGAACACACCAGGCAGGTCCGAGATACTGTTGTGAAGAAGTTTAAAGCCGGATTTGGATACAAAAAAGATTTCCCAAGCTTTAAACATCCCAAGGAGCACTGTGCAAGCGATAATATTGAAATGGAAGGAGTATCAGACCACTGCAAATCTACCAAGACCTGGCCGTCCCTCTAAACTTTCAGCTCATACAAGGAGAAGACTGATCAGAGATGCAGCCAAGAGGCCCATGATCACTCTGGATGAACTGCAGAGATCTACAGCTGAGGTGGGAGACTCTGTCCATAGGACAACAATCAGTCGTATATTGCACAAATCTGGCCTTTATGGAAGAGTGGCAAGAAGAAAGCCATTTCTTAAAGATATCCATAAAAAGTGTTGTTTAAAGTTTGCCACAAGCCACCTGGGAGACAGACCAAACATGTGGAAGGAGGTGCTCTGGTCAGATGAAACCAAAATTGAACTTTTTGGCAACAATGCAAAACGTTATGTTTGGCATAAAAGCAACACAGCTGAACACACCATCCCCACTGTCAAACATGGTGGTGGCAGCATCATGGTTTGGGCCTGCTTTACTTCAGCAGGGACAGGGAAGATGGTTAAAATTGATGGGAAGATGGATGGAGCCAAATACAGGACCATTCTGGAAGAAAACCTGATGGAGTCTGCAAAAGACCTGAGACTGGGACGGAGATTTGTCTTCCAACAAGACAATGATCCAAAACATAAAGCAAAATCTACAATGGAATGGTTCAAAAATAAACATATCCAGGTGTTAGAATGGCCAAGTCAAAGTCCAGACCTGAATCCAATCGAGAATCTGTGGAAAGAACTGAAAACTGCTGTTCACAAATGCTCTCCATCCAACCTCACTGAGCTCGAGCTGTTTTGCAAGGAGGAATGGGAAAAAATGTCAGTCTCTCGATGTGCAAAACTGATAGAGACATACCCCAAGCGACTTACAGCTGTAATCGCAGCAAAAGGTGGCGCTACAAAGTATTAACTTAAGGGGGCTGAATAATTTTGCACGCCGAATTTTTCAGTTTTTGATTTGTTAAAAAAGTTTGAAATATCCAATAAATATCGTTCCACTTCATGATTGTGTCCCACTTGTTGTTGATTCTTCACAAAAAAATACAGTTTTATATCTTTATGTTTGAAACCTGAAATGTGGCAAAAGGTCACAAAGTTCAAGGAGGCCGAATACTTTCGCAAGGCACTGTATGTACATGTGGGTATGGTTAAAGTGACTATGCATATATGATAAGTCCAGGATCCAGTTGCAGCGGGAGGTGTTTAGTCCCAGGTTCCTTAGCTTAGTGATGAGCTTTGAGGGTACTATGGCGTTGAGCTGTAGTCAATGAATAGCATTCTCACATAGGTGTTCCTTTTTGTCCAGGTGGGACAGGGCAGTGTGGAGTGCAATAGAGATTGCATCATCTGTGGATCTGTCCGGGCAGAATGCAAATTGGAGTTGTTCTACGGTTTCTGGGATAATGGTGTTGATGTGAGCCATTACCAGCCTTTCAAAGCACTTCATTGCTACGGACGTGAGTGCTACGAGTCTGTAGTCATTTAGGCAGGTTGCCTTTGTGTTCTTAGGCACAGGGACTATGGTGGCCTGCTTGAAGCATGTTGGTATTACAGACTCAATCAAGGACATGTTGAAAATGTCAGGGAAGACACCTGCCAGTTGGTCAGCACATACACGTCCTGGTAATCCATCTGGCCCCGCAGCCTTGTGAATGTTGACCTGTTTAAAGGTCTTACTCACGTCGGCTACTGAGAGTGTGATCACACAGTCGTCTGGAACAGCTGATGCTCTCATGCATGCCTTAGTGTTGCTTGCCTCGAAGCGAGCATAGAAGTGATTTAGCTCACCTGGTAGACTCGTGTCACTTGGCAGCTCGTGGCTATGCTTCCCTTTGTAGTCTGTAATAGTTGGCAAGCCCTGCCACATCCGACAGGCGTCAGAGCATGTTCCAGTTTGTGATAGCAAAACAATCCTGTATTTAGCATCTGCTTCATCTGACCATTTTTTATAGAGTCACTGGTGCTTCCTGCTTTAATTTTTGCTTGTAAGCAGGAATCAGGAGGATAGAGTTGTGGTCGGATTTACCAAATGGAGGGCGAGGGAGAGCTCTGTACGCATCTCTGTGTGTGGAGTACAGGTGATCTAGAATTTTTTCCCCTCTGGTTGCACATTTAACATGTTGATAGAGATTTGGTAGAACTGATTTAAGTTTCCTGCATTAAAGTCTCCGGCCACTAGAAGCGCCGCCTCTGGGTGAGTGGTTTCCTGTTTGCTTATCTCAAGGCCATCAGACTAAATAGCCATCCCTAGCTGGCCTACACCCGTTTACTCAACCCTGCAACTTAGAAGTTGCTGTCAGCTGTCACCTCTTCTTATCCCACGCATGCATTCACGCACGCATACACACACACACACACACACACACACACACACACACACACACACACACACACACACACATTAGCCCTCCTCTTTTCCACATGATCACATCTGAAAACACTGCGTCCTCCGTGGACACTACTGCATGGATTTTTTACAGGATGCAACCTTGTAGTTTATTCAAGGTTTAAAAAGGTTTCTAAAGTTAGTAATTAGCACAGTCAAATGTCACACCTGATTTGCCCTAACTAAGAATGTATCAACCCTAACAAAAAATTTCCATTAATTATAATCCACATAATAATTAACTTTCCTGTTGCTGCAGTATTATTTTCCTGCTGTAGCAAACTGGCTCAAATTAAGATCCTACATCTGTATATATGTTATCTTCAGAGCACAACGTGAGAACATATACGCTTTGACTCTCCTGTATGTCATTGCTGTGCTTTGGTTTTGAATGCTATCAATAAAACCCAATAGCACATACAAAACTCTACAGTAGCACTGCAATGTTGAGGAAGAGCTGCAAGTAGACATTTCACTGTACCGTTTACACCTGCTGTATCCTGTGCGCGTGATGAATAAACTTAGATTTTATTTGAGTAGCCATAATGGCTTTTGTGCAACAAAGAAAACTAACACCCTACCATTGTAGTTCCTTTCTTGCACTAACATTCTACTTACTATGACTGTGAGAAGTGGTTGTTGTACCTTAATTAAGATTAATGCACTAACTGTAAATTGCTCTGGATTAGAGCATCTGCTAAATGACTGAATTGTAATGTGAATGTAAGTGCTGTTTAGTGCAAGGAGTTGGCTAGAAGGTCAGGATATTGAACATTACACTCTTGTTGAAACACATGTAGACTATCTGTACTGTTGTCTCTCCACAGTTGGATTCCGAGATTCTCCGTCCTCTATCGCTAGGATCCATCAAATCAAATGTCATTTCACTACGGCATAATAGGGATGGCTGCCCAGCTGATATCTTTGGCCAGACTCCCAGAACCTGTTACAATGCAACGGTCTCCTGTGGTAAAATGTCACTGTCCTACTATCACAACACACCCTCAGACCTGCACACACACACACACACACAAATCCAAACACACACACTCTACATGCTCCCCTGACATCTATTAGTGTTTTGTTTGTTCAGCATGCTACTGCACTTTCTGTGTTGTGGTGCCGTGCCTCCGCTTTGTGCTGTTGTTATTTTCTTTTGCTACCTACAACAGTGAGCAGCAGGCTACACAGCTACTGGTTTAAAGTGTTTCTTAACATGGCAGGATACCAAAAAATAACAATCATTGTGTTACCATGAAATAAATTACTTGAGTGACAGTAATGTAGTTAGACTGAATCCCGGATGCCAAACTGTATACTGTATTTCCCAGAGATTTCTACGTGTGTGTGTGTGTGTGTGTGTGTGTGTGGGATACACATACAGGGAGAGGCACACTCTGTTCTTCCATCATTAGTCATTTTTCTTGTCTTCAGAGGCCGGTTATGAAAAATTCATCTTAGGCCAATCGGTGCCAAGTTGCCAACCAACGCCTGTGTCAATTTATGGAAACAGAGGACAGATGAGGTGAAGTCTCATTGATCGTACAGGTTGCATGCAGTTGAGGTGGCACCCTATTCCCTTTATATATTCCCTTTATGCACTACTTTTGACCAGGGCCCATAGGGAATAGGGTGCCATTTGGGACACAGGGGAGGTCTCATTGATCGTCCAGCTTGTCAGAAGGTGTCTGTGGAAAGTTAGGATGAGGTCACGGAAAACAAGGAAACAGAGAGAGGATGAAAAATGAACTAAAACACTACATAGCCTACATTCTACAACCCATTCTACACTGCCATAAAATAATCTACCACTGTCATTTTGAGTGTAATTTACCACTGTTCCTTTGTGTTTAATCTATCAGTGCCCTTTTGTGTGTAATCTACCACAGTTCCTTTGTGTGTAATACAACTTTGTCTCGATCCAAACAACCCCTGTGCCAATATATCCGCCATACACCGGCTTCTCGGGCATTATCACTTAAATGTACCACCCGGCAGGTAGCCTAGTGGTTAGAGCATTGGGCCAGTAACCGAAAGGTTGCTGGATTGAATCCCTGAAATTACATGGTAAAAATCTGTTGTTCTACCTCTGAGCAAGGAAAACAAGGCAGTTAACCCATTGTTTCCCAGGCACCGAAGATGTGGATGTCAATTATGGCAGCCCCCTGCACCTCTCTGATTCAGAGAGGTTGGGTTAAATGCGAAAGAAACATTTCAGTTGAATGCATTCAGTTGTACAACAGACTAGGTTTCCATTTATCATTTTGTGTGTAATCTACCACTGTTCTTTTGTGTGTAATCTACAACTCCCCTTTGTGTGTAATCTACTACTCTGTTAAATTTAGCATCAGCATATCATTAAAATCCCCTATATCAGTTTCCCAAGAGTAAAATAACAGCACAGATATGATATCCCACAGTTCCTTCTTCATAAAACTGCATGGAGAGTTGTTTTGCCTGTGGGCCAGTCACGACCCTGGTATTATCCCAGCTGAATAGCTGTGTGTATCATGTAGGAGCTTAATGATACAGAGCCTGCAGAGGGATGACACAAACACAGGGTATTCAGTCTCTTCCCACAGCCACTGAGTGTCAGGGCGGTGAGGCTGGCAAAGCACCGCAGGGCAAATGGGGAACTCCATCACACTGGCATTACCCACCCATCGCTTCTCTCATCCTTCTCTCCTCCACCCGTGGCCCACACACACCCAGCCCTGCCGGGAAGCCCTTGAGGAGTTGTGAGAAGCATTAGAGGGTGGAATGGGGGAACATTTAAATTGTATTCATTAAATTTTCTTTCCACAGGGGGTTGAGCTACAGGGGGCAGCCTCACCCCCTCTCCCGTTCCCTCTCCTCTCTTTCTCTCTCTTTCCCTCTCTCTCTCTCTCTGCCACCCCCTATCCCTCTCCCTTTCTCTCTTTCTCTCTCACACTGTCTTTCTCTCAATCAATCAAATGTATTTATAAAGCCCTTCTTACATCAGCTGATGTCACAAAGTGCTGTACAGAAACTCAGCCTAAAACCCAAACAGCAAGCAATGCAGGTGTAGAAGCACGGTGGCTAGGAAAAACTCCTGAAAAGGCCAGAACCAAGGAAGAATCCTAGAGAGGAACCAGGCTATGAGGGGTGTTCAAATGTTCATAGATGACCATAATAATCACAGTTGTCGTAGAGGGTGCAACAGGTCAGCACCTCAGGAGTAAATGTCAGTTGGCTTTTCATAGACGATCATTCAGAGTATCTCCAGTATATTCAGAGTACCGCTCTCTATCTCCAGAGAGTTGAAAAGGTCTGGGACAGGTAGCACGTCCGGTGAACAGGTCAGGGTTCCTTAGCCGCAGGCAGAACAGTTGAAATTGGAGCAGCAGCACTCTCACTCTTTTCTCTCTCTATCTCTCTCTCTCTCCCCCCCCTCTCTCTCTCTCTCTCTCTCCCCCTCTCCCCCCCCTCTCTCTCTCTCTCTCTCCCCCTCTCTCTCCCCCTCTCTCTCTCTCTCCCCCTCTCTCTCTCTCTCTCTCTCTCTCTCCCCCTCTCTCTCTCTCTCTCTCTCTCTCTCTCTCTCTCTCTCTCTCCCCCTCTCTCTCTCTCTCTCTCTCTCTCTCTCTCCCCCCCCCTCTCTCTGTCTCTCTGCCACCTCCCTCTCCCGTTCCCTCGCTCTCTTTCTCAATTAAATTTCAATTTAAGTGGATTTATTGGCATGGGAAACGTGTTTACATTGCCAAAGCAATTGAAGCAGATAATAAACAAAAGTGAAATTAACAATACAAAATGTACAGTAAACATTACACCCAGAAAAGTTCCAAAATAATAAAGACTGTCACGTCTGCTCCTGCTCCTCCCCTCCAGCGTACGATGTCGCCAGAGTACTAACCACCGGTCCTGGGATTCATCATTACGTACACCTGGCACTCATCATTACGCGCACCTGTGAATCATTACGAATTCACACAATCATTACCTTCATAATTTCTACCTCTTTATATGTTAATCTCCCAGGTTCACTCACCAATTGGTATTTTTCAATGTGTATTGGCGTTCTGCCTTATGTTAGTGTCATGGTCTTGGTTTTGTTGTTATATTAAAATGTTGCACCTGCTTCTGACTCACCGCCCCATCATTACAGAATACCAACTCAAAATATGGAAGCTCAGGACATCCGGACGTCTCCCAGACAATTAATGAACAAGTAGACCTTCTTCGTCAACTCCATGATCAGCTGGCTCAACTGGGGAAGGCCATGGAAGAGGTTCTCCTCAGTCTACAATGTCTCAACAGCGGAGGATATTCTAGAGCCAGTCTACCCAACGAGTCAGCACACCAGCCCATTCAGCAACCTGCTTAGGTCAGCGAAGCCCGTCTATCCCTCCTGGAGAAATATGACTGGACACCATCCAAATGTTGTGGCTTCCACCTTCAGTGCTCCCTCTATTTCGCACATGAGATGGGAGCACCCACCACCGAGAGGTCTAAGGTTGCCACGGTTATTTCTCTGCTGACTGGGCGGGCATTGGAATGTGCTACGGCCGTCTTGGAGAGGAGGCGATTGAGTCTTGTGGGGTTCATGGCTCTGTTTAAAATGTAATTTCGATCATCCCGCGGAGGGCAGGGAGGGAGGTGAGCGCCTCGGTTCAGCTCCAGCAGGGGAATCAGACGGCTGCTGAGTATGCGCTTACCTTACGGACAGCAGCATTTTCCAGAAGCAGTGACCAGGCTGCTGACCTGGTCACACAAAGCTGTTGTCGCTGGACATCCAGGGATTCCTCGCACCATCCATTCCATCATTGAGAAATACTGGTGGCCCAACTTGGTGCAGGATCCATTGACTTTGTTACTGATCTTCCCCCTTCTGATGGTTTCACCACCATTCTGTGGGTGGATAGATTCTCCAAGTCATGTTTAATCCCTCTTCCAGCAGGTCTTCTTGCATTATGGTCTTCCGTAGGACATCGCCTCGGACCGTGGCCCCCAATTCACATCCCGAGTATGGAGGGCCTTCTTGGAGAAGCTAGTTCAGTTAGCTTCACATCCGGATATCGGCCTCAGTCTAACGGGCAGGTGGAGAGGATGAATCAGGAGGTTCCTGAGGAGTCACTGTCAGCACCAGGAGGTTGAGTGGGCACATTTCATTCCTTGGGCAGAGTATGCCCAGAACTCTCCACTGGGTTGACCCCCTTCCAGTGTGTTTTGGGTTTCCAGCCAGCCATGGCCCTGTGCACCCCAGGCCAGACTGCAGCTCCTGCTGTAGATGAGTGTTTCCTGCCTGTGGAGGAAGTGTGGAGCAATGAACATGTGCGACTCCAGCGCACCGTCCATCGTAAGAAGGCCATCGTGTATGGCGCTCTACCATACGCGATGGCCGGCTCCAGTATCTGGTGGACTGGGAGGGGTATGGCCCAGAGGAGCGGTGTTGGATACCGGTAGAGGACATACTGGACCCCAACATCATCTATGATTTCCACCTTTACCGCCCAGACCGACCCGCTCCTCGGTCGTCCCACTGGTCAGCATTGTCCTGCGGCTGGAGCCACACGTCAGAGGGGGGTACTGTCACACCTGCTCCTCCACCCCAGGGTATGATGTCGCCAGAGTACTAACCACCGGTCCTGGGCTTCATCATTACGCACACCTGGCACTCACCATTACGCGCACCTGTGAATCATGATTCACACCTGGACTCCATTACCTTCATTTCCTCCCCTTTATGTCACTCTCCCAGGTTCACTCACCAGTTGGTATTGTTCTTGTGTATTGGCGTTCTGCCTTATGTTAGTGTCATGTTCTTGGTTTTATTTTATTAAAACGTTGCACCTGCTTCCGACTCACCGCCCCATCATTACAAAGACATTTCATGTCTATATACAGTGTTGTAACGATGTGCAAATAGTTAAACTACAAAAGGGAAAATAAATATAGGTTGCTTTTACAATGCTGTTTGTGCTTCACTGGTTGCCCCTTTCTTGTGGCAACAGGTCTGTTTAATCTGTGGGAAATGTCTCTGGTCATACATTTGGCAGGAGGTTAGGACGTGCAGCTCAGTTTCCACCTCATTTTTGTGGGCACATAGCCTCTTTTGAGAGCCAGGTCTGCCTATGGTGGCCTTTCTCAATAGCAAGGCTATGCTCAGTCTGTACATAGTCAAAGATCTTCTTAGTTTTGAGTCAGTCACAGTGTATTCTGCCAATGTGTACTCTTTCAGCAAAATAGCCTTCTATTTATTTTTTTATTTATTTTATTTTTTTTGGTACTTGACACATTGGAATATAATCGTTTTGTTCTCATTATTTGGTTGGGTCTAATTGCTGTCTGTGAACAGAGCCTCGGGACCATTTTGCTTAGGGGACTCTTCTCCAGGTTCATTTCTCCGTAGGGGATGGCTTTGGAATCGCTTCCTTTTAGGTGGTTGTAGAATTTAACGTCTCTTTTCTGGATTATGATCATTAGCGGGTATCTGTCTAATTCTACTCTGCATGCATTATTTGGTGTTTTACACTGAGGATATTTTTGGAGAATTCTGAATGCAGATTCTGAATTTGGTGTTTGTCACATTTTTGTGAATTCTTGGTGAGCGGACCTCCACAACCATAAAGGGCAATGGGTTCTAGAACTGATTCAAGTATTCTTAGCCAGATCCTAATTGGTATGTCAAATTTTATGTTCCTTTTGATGCCATAGTTTTTTGTGTGCTCTAGGGCAATGGTGTCAAGATAGCATTTGTATTCATTGCCCTCGCGAATGGACCTTTTATGGAACACCATTATTTTTGTCTTACTGAGATTTACTGTCAGGGCCCAGGTCTGACAATCTCTGCAGAACCATGGATTTTAAGTCGTATGTTTTTTTTCTTCCCCCAACACCACTTTCCTTCAATTTGTATAGCAGGCCCTCTTGCCAAATTCCATCAAAAGCTTTTTTGAAATCAACATAGCATGAGAAGACTTTACCTTTGTTTTGGTTTGTTTCTCAATTATGGGATGTAGGATGAATACGTCGTCTGTCGTACGGTCATTTGGTAAAAAGCCAATTTGACATTTGCTCAGTACATTGTTTTCGCTGAGGAAATGTACGAGTCTGCTGTTAATGATAATGCAGATGATTCTCCCAAGGTTCCTGTTGATGCATATCCAGCTGTAGTTATTGGGGTCGAATTTGTTCCCACTTTTGTGGATTGGGGTGATCAGTCCTTGGTTCCAAATATTGGGGAATTTGCCAGAGCTGAGGATGATGGTAAAGAGTTTTAGTATAGCCAATTGGAATTTGTTGTCCGTGTATTTTATCATTTAATTGAGGATACCATCTTTTTGGGTTGGAGGGTTTATATTTTGTCCTGTAGTTCATTCAAGGTAATTGGAGACTCCAGGGTGTTCTGTTAATTTTTAATATGATATCTTCAATGAAATCGTTGAAACTACAACTTTCCGAAATAAAGCCTTACAGCAACTCCTCTGATCGTCAAGGCGAGAATGGAGTTCCCTGCGCGTGCGATTACAAACAAGGAATTGTGGTCCAACCCCAAATCATTACATACTGGCGTTTACCTCGGCTCATTGGCTATCTACCCAGCTAGATTTCAAGAAGATCAGTGGTCATTGGGCAGAAATATAGTCAATCAATTAAGCTTCGCTTAAATTATTGGTGCGTAAGGTAGTCATTTATTGTTGTCTTCAAATCAGCTCACTTCGCAAAAAAACCAATGACGTTTGGCTGTGTTGCAAACATCCAGAGGAATGCACTGAAACCAACCATGACTAGATAAACGATTGTTTACAGGGGGAAATCACGTCGAATGCTCCGTAAAAAAATTGATAGAGATGGAATTCACGGCACAAACGGTTTACAAAATGTTTCGATTTAGGCTATAAAAATGGATTTTATCAAAGAAAACGGCACTTCATTTGATCACTGGGACCCTCAGGAAGAGAAATAAGAGCAAGATATCAGAATGTACGTCATAATTTTACCTTCAGATGTGAATGTGTAAAAACTGTCATGGCGGAAAATGTTTCTGTTGTTGATTACTCTTCTCAAACAAAAGCATGGGATTTGTTCTATGTAATAGCTATTTTAAATTGGAAGAAGGAGGAAGGAAGGAAATGTGCCCAAGATTCTAATCTTTTGAAAGGTGTAAGACACTTTCCCCTGATGTTGGTCCCTGTATGGGGATCGCAGCCATAACAGGTTAATTAAGTAAAAACTCTAACTAGGCCACTCAGGAAAATTCGATGTCATCTTGGTAAGCAAAAGCCAGTGTATATTTTACCTTGTGTTTTAGGTTATTGTCCTTCTGAAAGGTGAATATGTCTCCTAGTGTCTGTTGGAAAACAGACTGAGCTAGGTTTTCCTCTAGGATTTTACCTCTGCTTAGCTCTATTTTGTTTATTTTTATCCTAAAAAAAAACTCCCTGGTCTTTGCTGATGACAAGCATACCCATAACATGATGCAGCCACCACCATGCTTGAAAATATGAAGATTGCTACTCAGTGATCTGTTGTGTTGGATTTGATCCAAACATACCGCTTTGTATTCAGGACATAAAGTAAATTTCTTTGCCACATTTTTTCCAGTTGTGCTTTATTGCAAACAGGATGCATGTTTTGAAATATGTGTATTCTGTACAGGCGTCCTTCTTTTCACTCTGTCGTTTAGGTTAGTACTCTGGAGTAACCACAACGTTGTTGATCCATCCTCAGTTTTCTCCTATCACAGCCATTAAACTCTAACTGTTTTAAGATCACCATTGGCCTCATGGTGAAATCCCTGAGCAGTTTCCTTCCTCTCCGGCAGCTGAGTTAGGAAGGATGCCTGTATCTTTGAAGTGACTGGGTGTATTGATACACAACCCAAAGTGTAATTAGTAACTTTACTATGCTCAAAGGGATATTTAATGTCTGCTTTTTAATTTTTTACCCATCTCCCAATAGGTGCCTTTGCTAGGCATTGGAAAACCTCCCTGGTTTTTGTGGTTGAATTTGTGTTTGAAATTCACTGCTCGGCTGAGGGACCTTACAGAGATGAGGTAGTCATTCCGTTATCATGTTAAACTCTATTGTCCATGCAAATGATTAGGTGAATTGTTAACCACATTTTTACTTCTGAACTTATTTAGGCTTTTCGTAACAAAGGAGTTGAATACCTATTGCTCAAGACATTTCAGCTTTTCATTTTTAATTAGTAAACATTATGGGGTATCAATGTAATCCATTTTAAATGCAGGTTTTAACACAACAAAATGTGGAAAAAATCAGGCACTGTAGATACTTGTTGAAGGGAGGATGATTGATTAAGATTAAAATAAAAGCTGAGTGTACTTGTGGTGAAGATGAGCTTCTTACTGGGATCTAATCACCCACATTATATCTTGAAGTTAGTCTATATTCCTTAATGTCACAGCTCAAATTGACCTGTGCTCTTGACTTAGGCCTGTCCTTTTAGCTCCTGATAGCGAAAGTGCTTGAGCACTAGGTACAGACATTCGGATTTCTTGACCTCTTGCTTCACTTTATGACAGTAATGTGTTCTTATGGGATCCAAACCATGGTCAGGAGCAGATAAATGACATAAAACCTCAGTACATTAAATTATTGATAGTATATTATGCAAGTGAATATTCCTCAATCACAAGTGGTCTTTTATCTACTGTGATAGCTGACCCATGCTCTGAGCCGTCCTATTATCTTGTTTAGGCTATATACTGTAACTCTGATAGTAACTGTAGGAGTTGCATAGCAACCACTCCAGCTAGACCCCTGGGACAATATGGTATTACAGTAAAAACCTTTGACCAGTAATACTCAATATTCCTGGATCTGCGTAGGAATATGTTTTAAGGCCCCAAGCAACTCTGAGTTATACACAGTTGGCTTTCACACACACACTTGCATGCACACATGCAGACACACACGCACACACACACACACACACACACACACACACACACACACACACACACACACACACACACACACACACACACCCTGAATCACATTAGCATAGTAAAAGCAATTTCATAGACCCACTACCAATTATAATGCATAATGAAGAGCTTAGATGAGAGAAACCATGTCCTAAAAGGCACCCTATTCCCTATGTAGTGCACTACAGAGAGGGAAAGAAAGAGTGAGAGGAGGAGAAAGAGAGTGGGGGTGAGGGGGAGAGAGTCAATGAGAGCGAAAGAGAGAGAGAACGGGAGAAAGCGGGAGAGAGCGAGAGAGAGGGAGGAAGGCAGTCAGAGACAGATGGAGAAGGGAGGGAGGAATGATGGATGGACACAATTGTTATCTTGCATCCGTTTTGGTTTGGGGGAAACATTGAGCCATCGTTCTTTCTTTCCTTTTGTCACTGCCAGTGAGAGTGCAGCTTACATAATGAACAACATTATAAATTCAATATGCAGAGCTACAGCCAGAGACAGGCTGGTAGTTATAGCAGTATAGCAGCAGTACATTCACAACAGTCAGAGGAACATTAGATGCTGCAGTTAAAAAGAGCAACGCTTAGAAGAAAGAGACACACTATTGCTGTTTAGCTGCTAAGATATTGATAATACTTTAATGGTGATACATTATACAGGGTGTAGTTCTGGGCCTGTATTCACAGAGGATTGCAAATCTACGATCGGTTTAGCTTTTTAGAGCAGGGTTTCCCTAACCTGGGCACCCCTCCCCCTTGGTGCACATTTTGGTTTTTGCCCTAGCAGTACACAGCTGATTCAAATAAGCTTGAAGATGAGTTGATGATTTTGAATCAGCTGTGTAGTGCTAGGAGCAAATCAAAACATGCATAATGAGTTAAATGTATATGAACCCTGGGGACCTGATCCTAGAGCAGCACTTTTACTCTGAGATGCTTCTGGGCCCGCATTCACAAAGTGTCAGTGTCTGGGGCAATAATGCAACTCTATCAATACATGAACCATACATGCACATAATATATGTACTGTTTATGTGATCCCTGCAGGAATGAACCGATGACCTTGGCGTTGCTGGTGCCATGCTGTTTCAAACTTAACTACACAGGACCACACATGCCTTGGGAATGTGTTTGGTTTTAATGGACACACGGAGAGTAGATGAGAGTTTGTTGTGAGTGTTAGAATAGAGGGACAAGCTCAGTCTTAACAACGAGAGAAGAGAACACGCTGGCAGAACACACACACTGTGTGAGCCTCGGGAAGGCGGAGGAAGGACTTAAAGTGCCTGTTGTAATATTGCTGATCGCCATGCAGTGTTAAATGGCTAGGCTTTACATTTCAGGATCCTCCACCCCTCTCGCATCCACTCACTCACGCATACACACACACACACACACACACACACACACACACACACACACACACACACACCATGCACGTTCGAACCGACACCTATACGCATGCACGCGCACACACTTCACAGCACCGTACTGACTGGTCCTCAAAGCACGGGTCTCATCATGTGGTCCTGTGTTTTATTGTCTCATCGTGTGGTCAGGGAGGCGACCAAGAACCCAGTGGTCACTCTGACAGAGCTCTAGAGTTCCTCTGTGAAGATGGGAGAGCCTCTGAGGCATCTCTGCAGAACTCCACCAATCAGGCCTTTATGGTAGAGTGGCCAGACGAAAACCACTCTTCAGCAAAAAGGCACATGACAGCCAGCTTGGAGTTTGCCAAAAGGCTATAGACGTATAAGATTCTCATGTCTGATCAAACCAAGATTCAACTCTTTGGCCTGAATGCCAAGTCTGGAGGAAACCTGTCACCATCCCTACACTGAAGCATGGTGGAGGGATGTTTTTCAGCGGCAGATACTGGGAGACTAGTTAGGATTGAGGGAAAGATGAACAGAGCAAAGTACAGAGACATCCTTGATGAAAACCTGCTCCAGAGCCTCAGTCTGGGGTGAGGATTCACCTTCCAACAGGACCATGACCCTTAGCACACAGCCAAGACAACGTAGGAGTGGCTTCGGGACAAGTCTTTGAATGTCCTTGAGTAGCCCAGCCAGAGCTCAGACTTGAACCCAATCGAATATGTCAGGAGAGACCTGAAAATAACTTTGCAGCAACACTCCCCATCGAACCTGACAGAGCTTGAGAGGATCTGCAGAGAAGAATGGGAGAAACCTCCCAAATACAGGTGTGCAAAGCTTGTAGTGTCATACCCAAGAAGACTTGAGGCTGTAATTGCTATCAAAGGTACTTCAACAAAGTACTGAGTAAAAAGGTCTGAATACTTATGTAAATGTGATATTTCTTCTTTAAAATATATATTATTAATAATAATTATTAACCTGTTTTTGCTTTGTCATTATGGGGTATTGTGTGTAGATTGATGAGGCTGTAAACGTAACAAAATGTGGAAAAAGTCAAGGGATCTGAATACTTTCCGAAGGCACCTCATCCCCATATTGTTATTTATTTATTTGCACCTTTGCACCCCAGTATCTCTACTTGCACATTCATCTTCTGCACATCTATCACGCCAGTGTTAATTTGCTAAATTGTAATTACTTCGCCACTACGGCCTATTTATTGCCTTACGTCCCTAATCTTACCTCATTCGCAGACACTGTATATAGCCTTTTCTATTGTGTTAATGACTGTATGTTTGTTTATTCCATGTCTGTGTTGTTGTTTGTGTCGCGCTGCTTTGCTTTATCTTGGCCAGGTCGCAGTTGTAAATGACAACTTGTTCTCAACTGGCCTACCTGGTTAAATAAAGGTGAAATAAAAACGAAACAAAACAAAAATGATCATAAACTGTACGCATGCACAGATGGATGGATGAACACACACACACACACACACACACACACACACACACACACGCAAAGACATTCGGAGGCATGTACATGCATGCATTGAGTGTGTGTGTGAATGCGTTCATGCATGATGCACAAAGCGATAGCACAGGTGATGTACTGATTGAAATACTATTGATCTATGTGTCCAAAACCGCATGTTATTATAAATGCAAAGGTCCACCATTACAGCCTAGTAAACTTTAGAAAGCATAATCATAATCAATGCTTAAGATTGACTTCTGAAAACAATTATAATCCCCTCATTATTTGCAAAGGTCAGGTAAAGATTTGGAAAGTGTTACTACAGGTAAGAGGAGATCCCTATTTGTTACAAACAAAAAAAGCCTACCCACTGGTTGACTGAATGTTGTTTCTACGTCATTTCAATGAAATGACGTTGAACCAACGTGAAATAGACGTGGAATTGACGTCTGTGTCGATTAGGTATGGCATTACTTTCAGGAGACAACACAAGTCTTCAGGTCTCAGGCAAGATTAGTCATCACGTCAGCGACCAGGGTGGTTCATGGTGTGTGTGTATTTGTGTGGTGTTGGTAATGTAAGCTCTCTGTTAAGTCAGTAAACAAGCTGTGAGCCTGCTGGATTTCACGCTTATTGCCTTTGGTAATCCCTCTGGCTTCTTCCTATGCCGAGACACAGTGTGTGTGTTTGTGTGTGTGTGTGTGTGTGTGTGAGAGAGACTCCGCAGTATCAGGAGCCTTCTCTCTAGCACACACACACACACTTTGTCTCAAGTACACCAGCCGCACGCTTCCTGTTTCCCCCCTGAGGTAGTGACACTGTGTTTAAGGAAGATCTAGAATGCAATCCTCTGGGTGATATTAGGAATGTAAGGCCCACACACACACATTCACATATGCTCGCATAATCATGCACACCAGTGGAGGGTGCTGAGGGGAGGACGGCTCATAACAATGGTTGGAAGGGAGTAAATGGAATGGTATCAAACATACATGATTTTTATGAGTTTAATACCATTCCATTAACTCCATTCCAGCCATTATTATGAGCTGTCCTCCCCTCAGCAGCATCCACTGATGCACACATGCATGTGTAACGGGGTAGAAACGTCAACCTATATTGAACGCACTCTTTATTCTGCCTGTGCCAGGTGTATGTTATTGTTAATTAAGGGTGTAGCCTTTTGTATAAAAGCCATCCTGTTTGTTTCATTAGGGGGATCCCCTTACTATGTGCTGGTCAGTGGGCCTTGGGAGGATGGGAGTGATGATGGTGGTTTTTGAAACAAAGTAAGTATGAGCAATAGGAATGCTTGTACATGTGGTGTTTTTAGGCATTGGTGCCCATATTCCACCTAGACCTGCTCTCATTCTCCCTGGGCACGCCGTCTGAGTGTTGCAACACATTACTGTCTGTTTGACTATGTGAATAAACCTGGTGATATTTGTTTGAGCTCTCATGTTGCTATCTGTTGAAGTCTCTTGAATGACGCTCCTGGAGCTGGAGAGCACATATGGACATAATGTAGGCCTATGGGATTGCCTTTCTTTTGACTCTGAGAATAAATGGTTGCACCCTGACTGTGATTCCCATGCTCCAGTCCTTGACACAAAGAACGTTATGTTTAGCTTAATCCTGAGGACTTCACCTCGCGTATAAAAGATGGTATATTACGGCTATAAGAGTAGGCTATTTAAGTAATAAGGCCAGAGGTGGTGTGGTATATGGCTGTTCTTAGAAATGATGCTACGTGGAGTGCCTGGATACAGCCCTTAGCTGTGGTATACTGGCCATATACATCACACCCCTGAGGTGCCTTATTGCTATTATACACTAGATATAATGTAATTTAAAGCAGTAAAAATAAATGTTTCGTCATACCTGTGGTATACGCTCTGATATACCACGGCTTTCAGCCAATCAGCATTCAGGGCTCAACCCACCCAGTTTATAATTATTGTTAAATCTCCCACATTAGGGTAGGTAACAACACATCCGCCACACTGATCCTCAACACAGGGGCTCCTCAGGGGTGCGTGCTCCTCAGGGGTGCGTGCTCAGTCCCCTCCTGCCTATGACACAACAGTGGTAGGCCTGATCACCGACAACGAGATCGCCTATAGGGAGGAGGTCAGAGACCTGGCAGTGTGGTGCCAGGACAACAACCTCTCCCTCAATGTGAACCTAGACAAAGGAAATTATTGTGGACTACAGGAAAAGGATGACCGAGGACATCCCCATTCTCATCGACGGGGCTGTAGTTTAGCAGGTTGAGAGCTTCAAGTTCCTTGGTGTCCACATCACCAACAACAGAATCCTGATTGGTTGCATCACTGCCTGTTATGGCAACTGCTCGGGCCCTCCGACCGCAAGGCACTACAGAGGGTAGTGCATACGGCCCAGTACATAACTCTGGGCCAAGCTTCCTGCCATCCAGGACCTCTATACCAAGTGGTGTAAGAGGAAAGTCCTAAAAATTGTCAAAGACTCCAGCCACCCTAGTCATAGACCGTTTTCTCTGCTACTGCACTGCAAGCAGTACCGGAGTGCCAAGTCTAGGTCCAAGAGGCTTCTTAACAGCTTCTAGCCCCAAGCCATAAGACTCCTGAACATCTAATCAAATGGCTACCCAGACTATTTGCACTGCACCTACCCCTTCTCTTCCCCTCTTTTACACCGCTAACTCTGTTATCATCTATGCACAGTCACTTTAATAACTCTACCTACATGTACATATTACCTCAACTAACCGGTGCCCCCGCACATTGACTCTGTACCGGTACCCCCCTGTATATAGTCTTGCTATTGTTATTTTACTGCTGCTCTTTAATTACTTGTTACTTTTATTTCATATTCTTATCCGTATTTTTTAAAACTGCATTGTTGGTTAGGGGCTCGTATGTAAGCAGGTCTACACTCGCCGTGTTTGGAAAGGGGCTCCTCGCCGTGTTTGGAAAGGGGCTCCTCGCCGTGTTTGGAAAGGGGCTCCTCGCCGTGTTTGGAGGAAGAAGAAGGATGAGTACAACCCCAAGAACACCATCCCAACCGTGAAGCATGGAGGTGGAAACATCATTCTTTGGGGATGCTTTTCTGCAAAGGGGACAGGATGACTGCACCGTATTGAGGGGAGGATGGATGGGGCTATGTATCGTGAGATCTTGGCCAACAACCTCCTTCCCTCAGTAAGAGCATTGAAGATGGGTCGTGGCTGGGTCTTCCAGCATGACAACGAACCAAAACACACAGCCAGGGCAACTAAGGAGTGGCTCCGTAAGAAGCATCTCAAGGTCCTGGAGTGGCCTAGCAAGTCTCCAGACCTGAACCCAATAGAAAATCTTTGGAGGGAGCTGAAAGTCCGTATTGCCCAGCGACAGCCCCAAAACCTGAAGGATCTGGAGAAGGTCTGTATGGAGGAGTGGGCCAAAATCCCTGCTGCAGTGTGTGCAAACCTGGTCAAGAACTACAGGAAACGTATGATCTCTGTAATTGCAAACAAAGGTTTCTGTACCAAATATTAAGTTCTGCTTTTCTGATGTATCAAATACTTATGTCATGCAATAAAATGCAAATTAATTACTTAAAAATCATACAATGTGATTTTCTGGATTTTTGTTTTAGATTCCGTCTCTCACAGTTGAAGTGTACCTATGACAAAAAATTACAGACCTCTACATGCTTTGTAAGTAGGAAACACTGCCGATTTAGCAGGTTATCAAATACTTGTTCTCCCCACTGTACATATGGCACATACTGTACACAATCTATGTCTCAAGGCTCAAAAATCCTTAACCAGCACTTCACCTACCCTGAAGTGGATTTAACAAGTGACAATAAGGGATCATAGCTTTCACCTGGTCAGTCTGTCATGGAAAGAGGTAATTATGAACAGTGTTTTGTACAATGTGTACAAACCTAGCTAAAATGGGAATCATGGGGATCCGATCATGTACATTGTGAGACTGCAGAGAGAACGATGGGGGGGGGGGGGGGGGGGTAGTGTGTGCATGCATTGTTATTGATTGAGGATGCTGTAGCTGTACAATAATTCAGCTGCTCTTAATGCCCTGTGTGTGATGAGCGTGTCTGTGGTAATTGCACTTCTGTAATCATTTCTCCCTGTCTCGCCCTGATGTATGTGTTGGACATTCTGTAAGTGTGGATTGAGGATGCTGTGTCAGTGCAGGTAGATGGAAGGAGATTCAGCTGCTGACCAAACTCTATGTAGTACAACTCTGCTGTCTACATCATCTCCTGATTCTCTTCCACAACAGCAATGTGTCTCTGGCATATGGAGATGTGACTCAGTTTAAGGAGAAAGACCACAGGCCTATATTTGGATCTCAATTGAAGTCTGAGACAGACAAGCTGATGTACTGTGTCATGTTCTCCCCCCACTACAATAACAATCCCTGTAGAGATGGCGACACTTGAGTACCCAAATGAGTGTTTCCTCCCTCTTCTCTTCAAGGAATGTCTGTCTCACGGTTAAACACTTTAAGATGAAGTGTCACCGTGCTAAACTAACTTTATAGAATTTTTATGATGACTTTGGATGACAAATGTATTCCTGGAGTTGAAGAGGGTAGGGAAGAAGTGACACTGTCAGGGATGACCTAGCAGGCAACGAGAGACAACGGAGTAGGTTGCACACCATGTAAGGGTTTTATTCCTCAACATAGAAAATACAAATAATGATAAGGAAATAAACCAGTGCTGTAAAATATACTAAATGGGCCTCCCGGGTGGCGCAGTGGTTAAGGGCGCTGTACTGCAGCGTCAGCTGTGCCACCAGAGACTCTGGGTTTGCGCCCAGGCTCTGTCCTAACCAGCCGCGACCGGGAGGTCCGTGGGGCGACGCACAATTGGCCTAGCGTCGTCCGGGTTAGGGAGCGTTTGGCCGGTAGGGATATCCTTGTCTCATCGCACACCAGCGACTCCTGTGGCTGGCCGGGCGCAGTGCGCGCTAACCAAGGTTGCCAGGTGTTTCCTCCGACACATTGGTGCGGCTGGCTTCCGGGTTGGATGGTGCTGTGTTAAGAAGCAGTGCGGCTTGGTTGGGTTGTGTATCGGAGGAAGTACGACTTTCAACCTTGGTCTCTGCCGAGCCCGTACGGGAGTTATAGCGATGAGACAAGATAGTAGCTACTAACAATTGGATACCACGAAAAAGGGGTAAACTATGAAGCGTTCACTCGACAGAAAACAATAATAGCAAATGTCAAACTGCATTTCTGCAATAAAGTTATGTATGGGATATAAAAAACAAAGCTAATTTATATCTAGTAATTGCCATGTGTATAGTGCAAAGTGAACGTTAATGTGAATAAAATGGAAAGGATATTGTTACGCAGGGGTTTTTGCGGTGCGGGCGTCAGACACACAGGGATAAAAGAAACACTTCAGGGTATTCTGTCCCTGCTTAAATTGATTTGAAACACTAATTAATCAGCAGGGACGGTGACCGAGCTGGCAGAGATATTGTCTTGATAATATTGAGCATCCAAGTTGCGCAGTGAGAATAAAACAATTTCATTGTCTTCAATTTTAGGCTTAGCCAACCCCATAATTTGTAAGATATGATATATTGTGGACCAAGCTATTACATACAGTACCATCCCTACCTCTTACTGACACAACACACTTGATAAATAGGTTGATAATGAGCAGAGACGGCCCGATAAAGTTGTTGAGACTGAAGACAGTCAGTATACAGTATGCTTTGCAATTAACAACGCTAAATTAACACTGATGTCACATTGTGTACATGACAGTGTAGATTCTGCTTTAGCCAGTCAACAGAGAGATTGGTACTTCGTAAAGGAGTTGATGATTGATGTCATCTCATCAGTGGTTATCTAGGGAAGCAGACTTATCAGCACTGTTACATGTAGATTAGAGCTGGTATTAACAAACATCTCTCTTTATCGCTTAATTCTCACTATTTCTCAACCCCCGTCAGTGTGAATTCACTTTGCCTTCAATTACCCAGTCTGATCTTAATCATATTGCCATACTATAGAACAGGCATTGCTTTAAATCTAGCAAAAATAGTCTTTCATTGTTCTATGTAGCAGAATATGTGCCTTTTTAGATCAATGGGACATGCATCTAAACAGCAAACAGAAGAGTCTGCAGTCAAGCCCTTGAGTTGGCTGCAGTGACTAAAATATAGTTTGAAACACTTTTGTCTGAAACCTCTTTCTTGCTCACACACAGCCAGCTCCAAATGTACTGCATTTTTAGTCTGAGTTATTCTAGTGAAATTATTCAACACTAAGTTGATTCTTTATATTCTCTCTCCACAATCCCATCAAAACTGTCTCAGCGACATTACCCTCGGATTGCATCAATCATCTATGGTAGATGATTTATTAAAGAAACAATAAAAAACAAAGGCAATTTCAAACAATATTGTCAGCAACAATTTATCGTTATGTTCCCCTCCAATAGCTGGTCCCTAGCAGGTGCCTAGCTCCCCTCCAATAGCTGCTGTCTATAGAAGCAGCTCCCTATCTCCCCTCCAATAGCTGCTGTCTATAGAAGCAGCTCCCTAGCTCCCCTCCAATAACTGCTGTCTATAGAAGCAGCTCCCTAGCTCCCCTCCAATAGCTGCTGTCTATAGAAGCAGCTCCCTAGCTCCCCTCCAATAACTGCTGTCTATAGAAGCAGCTCCCTAGCTCCCCTCCAATAGCTGCTGTCTATAGAAGCAGCTCCCTATCTCCCCTCCAATAGCTGCTGTCTATAGAAGCAGCTCCCTAGCTCCCCTCCAATAACTGCTGTCTATAGAAGCAGCTCCCTAGCTCCCCTCCAATAGCTGCTGTCTATAGAAGCAGCTCCCTAGCTCCCCTCCGACAGCTGCTGTCTATAGAGCCTCCACTGTGGGTCTCTATTGAAGCAGTTAGTAGCAACTCAATAGTTGACCATGGAATAGCTAATGAGGACAAGCTTTAAACACAATCCACTTCTTCTGCTATACCCACGGATTCAATATAGCCTAACAGCTTTATTATGGCTCTGACATAGAAGCAGACTTAGTTTGGGGGGTTAGTAGATCATGTAGATTCTGTAATCTTGCAGGATATCAGGTGTTAACTGGACAGACTGTTTATCCTCAACACTACAGCAATATTTAGTATTTGTTGTTGTATTTTACAACAAAAAAATTCTCCCCAATTTCGTAATATTAATTGCGATCCAATGATGATCTTGTCTCATTCGCTGCAATACCCCAACTGGGTCTGGAGAGGCAAAGGTCAAGTCATGTGTCCCCCAAAACATGACCCGCCAAACCGCGCTTCTTAACACCCGCCCGCACCAATGTGTTGGAGGAACCTCATTCAACAGACAACCAAAGTCAGCCTGCAGGAGCCCAGCCCACCACAAGATCCCCTTGGCTAAGCCCTTCCCTAACCCAGACAACGATGGGCCAATTGTGCGCCGCCCTATGGGACTCCTGTTCACAGCCGGTTGTGACACAGCCTGGGATCGAACCCGGTTATGTAGTGACACCTCAAGCACTGCGATGCAGTGCCTTAGACTGCTGAGCCACTTGGGTAGCCTACAGCAATGTTTATTATCCGTGCACCAGTGTCAGTAACTGGGATGTTGCTGATCGGTCCTGTAGATATATAAGTCAGTTCTCAAGTATTGGTTTTAGACAAAGCTGACCTCACTGGAGCAAGGACCATAACCTGCTGGTCCCTGGAACTTCTCCAGGACCCAGTTGATCCTTTGTCCAGCCAGAGATGGTCTGAGGGCCAATAAGTCTTGTGCAAATATAATTACACAGTTGCTCTGTCTCAAAATGCGATAGAACGCTACAATGTAGCTGGTCCCATGAGATAACCTGGCACACGTAAGCCCTACACTCTTCGAAGAACCTAAAAATAATAGTTTCAGGTAGAAGCCCTTTGGTTCCAGGTAGAACCCTTTATACAGAAGGTTGTACTTGGAATCCAAACGAGATCTACCTGGAAGCAAAAAGGGTTCTCCTATGGAGACAGCTGAAGAACCCGTTTGGAACCTTTTTTTCTAAGAGTGTATGCTGACCTCACCTGATGACAGTGATTATTTCCTCGAACAAGTTCTGCATCAATCAATTACACATGTTGACGTAGATGGATATGAACAAACAGTTTTCAATTAGACCGTCCTTAACAAAATCAAGCACTCTCGTTATCATCCTGCAGATGGCAGTATTGCAGTAACAGTGTTAGTTATTTTAAAGCAGTTTATCGTGAGTCCGGACTGGAACCCACATTGTCCACACTAGAGGAAAGAGTATCATTCTACAGTATGCCTGTCAATCAACCCATCCTACTGCACACTGTAAGACTATTAAGTTGCTAACACAGACCATTCAGTGCTTTCAGGGTGTGTGCATTGTCATAGTAACAACTGCAAATAATACTCAATGTAGGCTACATACAATGAAAAATAATATACAACAAACTGTAGCAATTCAACAACAAACAAAGTTTAGCCTGCACATCATTTACAAAATGTCCTTGCCTCAGTGCTTAAGTGGTTTCCAAGTGATTACCATTTCTCTAATAGTTGCAAATTCCTTTGTGTCTTCTTGTTCACTGTGCTCATCTCTGTCTGTCCTGTGCAACTATGTGCAATGCATCAGTGCAACAATGTTATCATAACCGGCCAAAGTAATCACACCAACTCACTTTCTCGCAACTTTCCCCTTCAGTTCAAATCAAATCAAATCAAATGTATTTATATAGCCCTTCGTACATCAGCTGATATCTCAAAGTGCTGTACAGAAAACCCAGCCTAAAACCCCAAACAGCAAGCAATGCAGGTGTAGAAGCACGGTGGCTAGGAAAAACTCCCTAGAAAGGCCAAAACCTAGGAAGAAACCTAGAGAGGAACCAGGCTATGTGGGTTGGCCAGTCCTCTTCTGGCTGTGCCGGGTGGAGATTATGACAGAACATGGCCAAGATGTTCAAATGTTCATAAATGACCAGCATGGTCAAATAATAATAAGGCAGAACAGTTGAAACTGGAGCAGCAGCATGATCAGGTGGACTGGGGACAGCAAGGAGTCATCATGTCAGGTATTCCTGGGGCATGGTCCTAGGGCTCAGGTCCTCCGAGAGAGAGAAAGAAAGAGAGAATTAGAGAGAGCATATGTGGGATGGCCAGTCCTCTTCTGGCTGTGCCAGGTGGAGATTATAACAGAACATGGCCAAGATGTTCAAATGTTCATAAAGGACCAGCATGGTCGAATAATAATAAGGCAGAACAGTTGAAACTGGAGCAGCAGCATGGCTAGGTGGACTGGGGACAGCAAGGAGTCATCATGTCAGGTAGTCCTGGGGCATGGTCCTAGGGCTCAGGTCCTCCGAGAGAGAGAAAGAAAGAGAGAAGGAGAGAATTAGAGAACGCACACTTAGATTCACACAGGACACCGAATATGACAGGAGAAGTACTCCAGATATAACAAACTGACCCTAGCCCCCCGACACATAAACTACTGCAGCATAAATACTGGAGGCTGAGACAGGAGGGGTCAGGAGACACTGTGGCCCCATCCGAGGACACCCCCGGACAGGGCCAAACAGGAAGGATATAACCCCACCCACTTTGCCAAAGCACAGCCCCCACACCACTAGAGGGATATCTTCAACCACCAACTTACCATCCTGAGACAAGGCTGAGTATAGCCCACAAAGACCTCCGCCACGGCACAACCCAAGGGGGGGAGCCAACCCAGACAGGATGACCACATCAGTGAATCAACCCACTCAGGTGACGCACCCCCTCCAGGGACGGCATGAGAGAGCCCCAGTAAGCCAGTGACCCAGCCCCTGTAATAGGGTTAGAGGCAGAGAATCGCAGTGGAAAGAGGGGAACCGGCCAGGCAGAGACAGCAAGGGCGGATCGTTGCTCCAGAGCCTTTCCGTTCACCTTCCCACTCCTGGGCCAGACTACACTCAATCATATGACCCACTGAAGAGATGAGTCTTCAGTAAAGACTTAAAGGTTGAGACCGAGTTTGCGTCTCTGACATGGGTAGGCAGACCGTTCCATAAAGATGGAGCTCTATAGGAGAAAGCCCTGCCTCCAGCTGTTTGCTTAGAAATTCTAGGGACAATTAGGAGGCCTGCGTCTTGTGACCGTAGCGTACGTGTAGGTATGTACGGCAGGACCAAATCAGAGAGATAGGTAGGAGCAAGCCCATGTAATGCTTTGTAGGTTAGCAGTAAAACTTTGAAATCAGCCCTTGCTTTGACAGGAAGCCAGTGTAAAGAGGCTAGCACTGGAGTAATATGATCAAATTTTTGGGTTCTAGTCAGGATTCTAGCAGCAACTTTCTAAAGTTTATTTAGTGCTTTATCCGGGTAGCCGGAAAGTAGAGCATTGCAGTAGTCTAACCTAGAAGTGACAAAAGCATGGATTAATTTTTCTGCATCATTTTTGGACAGAAAGTTTCTGATTTTTGCAATGTTACGTAGATGGAAAAAAGCTGTCCTTGAAATGGTCTTGATATGTTCTTCAAAAGAGAGATCAGGGTCCAGAGTAACGCCGAGGTCCTTCACAGTTTTATTTGAGACGACTGTACAACCATTAAGATTAATTGTCAGATTCAACAGAAGATCTCTTTGTTTCTTGGGACCTAGAACAAGCATCTTTTGTCCGAGTTTAAAAGTAGAAAGTTTGCAGCCATTCACTTCCTTATGTCTGAAACACATGCTTCTAGCAAGGGCAATTTTGGGGCTTCACCATGTTTCATTGAAATGTACAGCTGTGTGTCATCCGCATAGCAGTGAAAGTTAACATTATGTTTTTGAATAACATCCCCAAGAGGTAAAATATATAGTGAAAACAATAGTGGTCCTAAAACGGAACCTTGAGGAACACCGAAATTTACAGTTGTTTTGTCAGAGGACAAACCATTCACAGAGACAAACTGATATCTTTCCGACAGATAAGATCTAAACCAGGCCAGAACTTGTCCGTGTAGACCAATTTGGGTTTCCAATCTCTCCAAAAGAATATGGTGATCGATGGTATCAAAAGCAGCACTAAGGTCTAGGAGCACGAGAACAGATGCAGAGCCTCGGTCCGATGCCATTAAAATGTCACAGTTAATTTGGCTTATGCTGTAGGCCTGTTTTACATAGAGCAATTAATAAGAGCAACCCTGTACTCGCCTGCCTGACCACTCCCCGCCTGAGTCTGGCTGCCGTCCCGTACCTTTGCTCCACCTCTGGATTACCGACTGCCTGACCTGACCCTAAGCTTGCCGGTCATCCTGTACCTTGGCCTCTACTCTGGATTATCGACCCCTGCCTGCCTTTTTAAAAAAAATGTTTACCCCTTTTTCTCCCCAATTTCGTGGTATCCAATTGTTCTTTAGTAGCTACTATCTTGTCTCATCGCTACAACTCCCGTACGGGCTCAGGAGAGACGAAGGTTGAAAGTCATGCGTCCTCCGATACACAACCCAACTAAGCTGCACTGCTTCTTAACACAACGCCATCCAACCGGGAAGCCAGCCTGCACCATTGTGTTGCACCTGGCAACCTTGGTTAGCACGCACTGCGGCCAGCCCGCCACAGGAGTCGCTGGTGCTCGATGAGACAAGGATTACCCTACCAGCCAAACCCTCCCTAACCTGGACGACGCTAGACCAATTGTGTGTCGCCCCACGGACCTCCCGGTCGCGGCCGGTTACGACAGAGCCTGGGCGCGAACCCAGAGTCTCTGGTGGCACAGCTGGCGCTGCAATACAGCACCCTTAACCAATGCGCCACCCTGGAGGCAACCCCTGCCTGCCTTGACCTTACATATTAGGCCTACACTATTTGTGTTCTATCATATGTAGGTAAATGAACTATTTTAATTGTCTGATGCACATTTTTAGAAGGCTTAACTTTTAATTTAAACTGTTTCTAATGTTCGCAAGTACGGCCCCTGCGTCTCTCTAGTCTTTGTTGGCATGATTGGAAAGCATCAGTGGATTAGACTGACCTCTCCTCCTCTGCTCTCCTCTCTTGCTTCCCCTCTCTCCTTTCCGCAAAGCTATTACTGGGGGCCTGTTTCATGTGTCTCTATGCTCATACATTGGGCGGTGTAAAACAAGGGATTAAAGAAGGCGTGCGGTGTGTGCCGGTGTCCCTCGGTCCCTTTAGGCAGTCTTTCAGGGATGTCCCTGATTGCTCCTGGAGAACTTTATTTTTATTTTCCTCCCTTTCCCAACTCTCCATTTCTTTCCAGCATCTCTCTATCTTTTCTTCTCCTCTGATGCCCTGCAGATCTCATCCCCCATGGCAATTAGAGACTGTCCCTGTTTGACCCTGCTCTCTCGCTATCTCTGGAAATTACATTTAAATAATGGAGAAATCTTAGCATCTTCATCCTTAACTAGCATTGGAAAAATAACCAGTGACCAGTGACCAGGGCCCATATAGTGCACTTTAAGGAATAGGGATTCATTCAGGATTTAAGGATACTATAGTCATCACATTTCCCATTAATTTTATTAACTACAAGAAGGTAAGACATTTTTTTATTCTAGTGCTGCTCTGCACAGACAAGCTAACGCTTGATCTGGTCCAACGTCAAACCAACAGATAATGCATGTCATAACAAGATGCTCAGTGCTTCAAGGCAAGCTTCCTCCATCCTCTCTGACTCTCGCTCTCTCCTCACCCACAACATTTCAGTTGCCTCGCGCCGTATACCGTGTGTTTGGGTGTGTATGTTTGTCTTTCATTATGATTAAACCATGCTGTTATGGCAAAATACAATTTGCTCTTAAAGACTTTCCTACACAGATTAAATCGCTTACCTGCTCCATAGCTGCTACTGATTGGTGAAGTAATTCAACGTCAAGCTAAATGTGTAAAAATATATATTTCAGAGGTTTACAAAGGAACAGAAAGGAACAATATAAACTGATATTTTTGGGGGGATGGAACTGGTTCAGAACTTTATTTTTCTGGTCAGAACAGTGTAACCGAATGGGGATTTTTTGAAATGCTGGTTAAAATAAGGAATTTTATGTCTAGTATTTACTTTTTGCTTAAGTATGACAATTGCTAGATGGGTGGCTAGCTAGCTAGCAAATGTAGCAAAAACAATATCATCATGTAAAGTATGTAGTTGTAAAATCACCTAAAAAATATGCACTATCAATTAAGGAGTCTACAATCTTACCATGTTCAACCTGCAGATTAATGTGCCTCACAGAGTGGAGACTGACATTTGCAACGGCATATATACTTTTGAGGAGGTGTGGAAACATTTCCCATGATACGTCAATGGGCTGCTCGGTGCATTCTGGGTGATTGTGGGACAAGGATCGCTCTCCTTCAAGGAGTGAATGGGAGTCTATTGGGCGCTAGCTCAAAAACGCAAATTGGCACGAAATTCGTCAACAAGAAGTACATTATTACAATTTTTTTACAAAATGTGAGATAAGTAACTTGCTATCTGTAAAAATGTATAGCTTTGGAATCGTGATATGATGTACTTTTGAGGAAAATCGTCACTTTGAGAAGGGATTGCATGACAATTAACTTAACAACCGTGTGATGCAACATGTATTTCAATCAATCAAATGTATTTATAAAGCCCTTCTTACATCAGCTGATGTCACAAAGTGCTGTACAGAAACCCAGTCTAAAACCCTAAACAGCAAGCAATGCAGGTGTAGAAGCACGGTGGCTAGGAAAAACTCCCTAGCAAGGCCAGAACCTAGGAAGAAACCTAGAGAGGAACCAGGCTATGAGGGGTGGCCAGTCCTCTTCTGGCTGTGCCGGGTGCAGATTATAACAGAACATGGCCAAGATGTTCAAATGTTCATAGATGACCAGCAGGGTCAAATAATAATATCATCATCAAATAATAATAATCACAGTGGTTGTCGAGGGTGCAACAGGTCAGCATCTGTCAGTTGGCTTTTCATAGCCAATCATTCAGAGTATCTCTACTGCTCCTGCTGTCTCTAGAGAGTTGAAAACAGCAGGTCTGGGACAAGTAGCACATCCGGTGAACAGGTCAGTGTTCCATGGCCGCGGGGGGACTCAGCCCCTGTAATAGGTTAGAGGCAGGGAATCCCAGTGGAAAGAGGGGAACCGGCCAGGCAGAGACAGCAAGGGCAGTTCGTTGCTCCAGTGCCTTTCCGTTCACCTTCACACTCCTGGGCCAGAATACACTCAATCATAGGAACCTACTGAAGAGATGAGTCTTCAATAAAGATTTAAAGGTTGAGACCGAGTCTGAGTCTCTCACATGGATAGGCAGACCATTCCATAAAAATTGAGCTCTATAGGAGAAAGCCCTGCCTCCAGCTGTTTGCTTAGAAATTCTAGGGACAGTAAGGAGGCCTGCTTCTTGTGACCGTAGCGTACGTGTAGGTATGTAAGGCAGGACCAAATCGGAAAGATAGGTTGGAGCAAGCCCATGTAATGCTTTGTAGGTTAGCAGTAAAACCTTGAAATCAGCCCTTGCCTTAACAGGAAGCCAATGTAGAGAGGCTAGCACTGGAGTAATATGATCAAATTGTTTGGTTTTAGTCAAGATTCTAGCAGCCGTGTTTAGCACTAACTGGAGTTTATTTAGTGCTTTATCCGGGTAGCTGGAAAGTAGAGCATTGCAGTAGTCTAATCTAGAATTGACAAAAGCATGGATACATTTTTCTGCATCATTTTTGGACAGAAAGTTTCAGATTTTTGCAATGTTACGTAGATGGAAAAAAGCTATCCTTGAAACAGTCTTGATATGTTTGTCAAAAGAGAGAGGTCCTTCACAGCTTTATTTGAGATGACTACAACCATCAAGAATAATTGTCAACATGAACATGAACATGAACACGATCGGTCAACAGTCTACTGGTTTGGGGCGTTATACGTTCTTCATTCATTCGATTCCTATCTCCTTTCTCGAATATCTCTGGCAATGGCACCATGCAATGCACCCTGGACTAAAGAGGCAGACAAATAGGAGAAATGTGCTTATATTGTTGTATGTTGAAGAGAGGGAAAGATTGAAGTGTACGGTCATTGAAGTTGGACGGGGTTGGATGGGATTTAGGGGATGGGGAGGATCTATTAGAAGTTAGTAGGGCTCTTTAGTTTCTCAAAAGTACTGAGTTGGGTAGGAGGATTTAGAAATGTGGCGCTAATGTTGTAAACTGTGATTGACAATACACACTCCAGCACAGTAGGTGGCAGCATGCACCTTTAATGTTTGTTTGCAGACTGCCATTATATCATAGAAGAAGGAGAAAACTGTGCTTGACCCTTTGTTAAATTGCAAATTTCTTGAGGAAGGAATATTGCAAAAATATGACCAAAGGCTTATTCGAGAGAAGACATCCTCCGAAGTTATGACATCAGCCAGAATGGAAATGTGATGTATGATAGACGTTTTAGCGATCTAAAAGTCATATTCCTATTAACTTCCAGTGTAATGAGAACGACTTTATCACAGTGCTACGTCATACCTGCCAGATTTCTGCCTGCTTGAACGCCAACAACTCAGATAAACATGAAATTACCCAGGGAATCAATAGAACATTGCTCAGAGATGTACAAAAAGAATGTAACATTTCAAATGGGTGAACCTTTCCTTTTTAAGTAGTTTTTGGGGGTATCTGTACTTCACTATTTAGATTTTGTCAACTTTTACTTTTACTTCCCTAAATTCCTAAAGAAAATCATGTACTTTTTACACCATACATTTTCCCTGACACTCAAAAGTACTGGAAAATGATCCAATTCACACTTACACTATATATACAAAGTATGTGGACACCCCTTCAAATTAGTGGATTAGTATATTTCAGCCACACCCGTTGCTGGCAGGGGTATAACATTGAGCACACAGCCATGCAGTCTCCATAGACAAACATTGGCAGTAGAATGGCCTTACTGAAGAGCTCAGTGACTTTCAACGTTGCACCGTCATAGGATGCCACCTTTCCAACAAGTCAGTTCGTGCTGTAGGTGCTGCCATTGTGAAAGTGGAAATGTCTAGGAGCAACAACGGCTCAGCTACGAAGTGGTAGGCCACACAAGCTCACAGAATGTAGTAGTATCAAGAGAACATCCCTGGTCATCCCTACTGCCTCTGATCTGGCGGACTCGCTAAACACAAATGCTTAGTTTGTAAAGATGTCTGAGTATCTGAGCATGCCCCTGGCTATCCGTAAATAACAAAAACAAGAAAATGGTGCACTTGTTTAATATAATATATTTGAAATATAAGGAACATGATACTTGAGTATATTTTTTGCAATTACATTTACTTTTGAAACTGAAGTATATTTAAAACCAAATACTTTTAGACTTTTACTCAAGGAGTATTTTACTGGGTGACTTTTACTTGAGTCATTTTCTATTAAGGTATCGTTACTTTTACTCAAGTATGACAATTGGGTATTTTTTCCACCACTGAGGGTATACTGGGAACCTTCCATAAGGTCTGAATGCTTTATATGGAATACAGTATGACTAAAGGAGTCTGTATTGAAAACATGCTCTCGTCAAGGGAGATACCTGTTTCGGCAACCCCTAGCTGCTGGGCTGCTCTGTCCTTGCCCTTGGGGTCTGCCGTCCTGTGGGTTGTCACTCTGGCCTTGGCCTAACACACCCAAAACCAATATTGAATGTTTCACTAAGATCCTAAAGCTGAGTGGGGTGTGTTGGGTTGGGGCTCTGCAGGGTGGTGGACCCCTAGGGACAGGTCGGGGCAACCCAGCTACATTGTGTGCAAGTAAAAAGAGCTCTACAGAACTATTAGTCCTATGAGATTAATTATATGGAGGATTTGCTGTTTCTGTGTGTTAATGTATATGTTTTGTTTTATGTTCCAAACCTTTCCCTTGGGAATTAAAAAAAATTAAGGTGTGAACTGGGAAGGAAATTGTTGGGAGAGAGTTAAGTTGTTGACTAGACTGCTGGGGGTCGGGCATGAAGGCGGCTCAGGCTGACTGGTCGGTCTTGCTGAAATGTTATATAGAGGATGTCTTAATAAAGACAAAAGCCTTTGTATTTTTTCAAGAATTGTTCATTTAGGCTATGGGTTAAGGGAGCAACACAATATTTATTATTGAATTACATTTTTGAATTACCATTTAGTTCAGCCTTATTAACCACTTAAACACATGTAATAATGATTTCTTACCTAGCTTGATGACTGTGGGCATTTCTGCTTACTTTTTGTTCTAAATGAAGACTGCGTATTGGATTGTGTAAAAATACAGGAAATGAGCTTTAGATGCCTAACCCCCCCAACACAATGTTATGAATGCATGGTATTTTGTCAGGAAGTCTCGGCTAACAGAAACATTCTAATGCAGGGTTTTCTAGTGGAACGCATATGAATTATGATAATGCGCAGAGGAAGTTTCCCAATTTTGTCTTTTGTGTTTTAAAAGCGTTCAAAAAGGAGGTGGATATTTTAGAGAAAAAGTAATAACTCCATTCACAGAAAGCCAAATCTACTATGTCACTCCCCATAACTCATTCAGTATAGACTGAACAAGTGCTGTTTTATTGTCACCACACCTGTCTTATTTGCTCCTCGCATGCGCACGCACACACAAACGCACGCACACACACACACACACACACACACACACACACACACACACACACACACACACACACACACACACACACACACACACACACACACACACACCTAGATGAACGTACACTTGTAGATGCAGACTTAATCACATTTTAAACTCAAACTCTCAGGCACAACAGCAAATATGTTATTCCTTATCTGAAATCCTTCATCATAGAAGCTTACCTCATCCCCAATCTCAGCCAGGTTCAGTATCAGTCTATCCAGCTCTTTGCAGTTGGCATGGGCCACCATCAATCATTGTGACACGAGAGTGAGAAATGATCTTCCTGGCATTAGTAATAGTAAATCCCTGCCTACTCTAGATATGGCATATTTCTGTATACAATATGTACTATATATACAATACATGGTTCTGGCCCACCCTGTGGAGCACAAAGTCATTAGTTTATTATCTGTCAGGGGGCCTGCTTGTTATACTGTGTAGTGTTCACCCTCACAGATGTGTGTGTGTGTGTGTGTGTGTGTGTGTGTGTGTGTGTGTGTGTGTGTGTGTGTATCAGGTCTTTTGGCAAGATGTTCACTTCACCGTCCACCGTCACAAATAAAGCATTATGTACTGTAGATTACATTCCACTTTTGACTTCAGTCTATTATCACCACTCTAATTATAGACCATCACTGGGGCTGTCAAAATTAGTAGACTACTGTATGTAGAAAATAGGGTGCCATTTGTGATGTACACAAAGACTAGTCACATAAACAGAAAGGCAATAGGATTTATAATTACACATATATTGTAAACCACGGCTTCACTTGCATTATAACTTGACATCCTGCTTGCTTTGATTTAACTGTGCTGTGATGTCTTAAGCATGTCTTAGGCATGTTTCTGATACAATTTGTTGCATTGTATGAAAAAATAGCTGTGTGCTCAGTACAATTTTCCTCTCCCCTTAGTGCTAACAAAGCCCAGTGGAGACCAAGACCTCTCCTCTCCCCTTAGTGCTAACAAAGCCCAGTGGAGACCAAGACCTCTCCCCTCCCCTTAGTGCTAACAAAGCCCAGTGGAGACCAAGATCTCTCTTTTCCCCTTAGTGCTAACAAAGCCCAGTGGAGACCAAGATCTCTCCTCTCCCCTTAGTGCTAACAAAGCCCAGTGGAGACCAATATCTCTCCTCTCCCCTTAGTGCTAACAAAGCCCAGTGGAGACCAAGATCTCTCCTCTCCCCTTAGTGCTAACAAAGCCCAGTGGAGAGCCAAGACCTCTCCTCTCCCCTTAGTGCTAACAAAGCCCAGTGGAGACCAAGATCTCTCCTCTCCCATTAGTGCTAACAAAGCCCAGTGGAAACCAAGACCTCTCCTCTCCCCTTAGTGCTAACAAAGCCCAGTGGGGCTTTGACCAGGACAGGAGCAATGCCTAATTAGTGATGGCCTAGCTGTCACTCTGTTAGTTCCGGAGACACTTTCAGGCTGACAGAGCTGCTGGTCCTGTCTATGTATTGTAAGGGGTACTGTGTTGAAATACTGTAAAACTAGGTTGCATTTTAAATGCATCCCAATTGCATTCCCTATGTAGCTCACCACTTTTGCCCAGGGACCCTACTTTTGCCCAGGGTTCTGGTCAAAAGTAATATACTGTAGGGAGCCGTATGCCATTTGGCATACAGTTTTATATTTGCAGGAATTAGCAGTTCATATATGAGAAGGGAAATGGTGGTTGTTGTTGTTGCAACAACTTTTCAGAATTATAAGTATGTTGGGCCTCTATTTTGACACTTTTTAATGAAGCCTTCGTTGTTATATTTTCCAGTACTTTGTAGCATAAGGGGACCCTTATCCCTGCAGTGCCACTAGTAGCCTGCTACAGTCTGTTCAAACTATGTATATAAATGTATGTATGTGTGTGTATTTATTTTGTTGCTAGATGTTTCCACTTCACAATAACAACACTTTCAGTTGACCGGGGCAGCTCTAGCAGGGCAGAAATTTAACAAACTGACTTGTTGGAAAGGTGGCATCCTATGACGGTGTCACGTTGAAAGTCACTGAGCTCTTCAGTAAGGCCATTCCAATGTTTGTCTGTGGAGATTGCATGGCTTATTTGATGCATAAACAGCATTAAAACATAATCTTGTCATTTTCTACCATACAGGCCTTATTCTAAAACGGATTGAATTAAACATTTTCAATATACACACAATACCCCATAATGACAAAGCGATAACAAGTTTTTCACAAAAAATGTTTAATACATTTGTCATTATGGGGTATTGTGTGTAGCTTGATGAGGGGGGGAAAACCATTATAATCCATTTTAGAATAAGGCTGTAAAGTAACAAATGTGGAAAAAGCCAAGGGGTCTAAATACTTTCTGAATAGATTGTAGTGTATCTGTAGTCAGTTGGGATCTTATGCTTTTTAAATGCTGTGCTCCTCAGTATGCTCAGGTTAGGTTACACAGTGGGTAGGCCCATTGTAATTCAGAATGGTGCCCTACTTATTTAGGTCACATGCACAGTGTGTATGAAATACCACAGTAGGCTACATGCAGATTGTAGGGCTGCACTGAATCCAAAGCTATTTTTCTTCCACTGAGATAATTTTTCCTTTAAAATTTGTGTTCAAAATAATGCAATGAAGGCTACATTATTTCTGTCCTCGTGTAGCATCCTCCGAATGAATATACACACTATTAATAAGAGAGAGAAAGAGCATCTCATTTGAAAACAAAACTCTAGAGTCAGTGTGTAGAGTGGGGAACGGAGAGGACCAATGAAGCAGGGCCTTCGTCCCAAATGGCCCCCTATTCCCTACAGTAGTGCACTACTTTTGACCAGGACCCATAGGAGGCACATCCAGTGTCTCAGCTGCTCAGTGAGAGATGATGGCCTGACTTCTGGTAGACTGCTACTAGTTCAACATAATCTCAGGAGATTCGGTTGATATTAGAAGTTTATTCAACTGCAACAAACATCGCTGTATATCTATCATTGGACAAATGTCAAAAAACGCATTTGGAGGCGATCGACCTGCCTGTGCTAGTTAGTGTCCCTGGCCTCAATGGCCTGCTTTCAATGGCTCTTTTCTAGGTCATAGGAGGCCAGCTGAAGCACTGGAAGGAGGGAAAGAGTAATAGAGAGCAAGAAAGGGAGAGAGAAACAAGAAAACAAGATCGAGTGGGTCATGTGGGACCATGAGCCTTTAATGTACCTCTTGATTATGTACAGTTACTGTATGTGGGTGAGTGTTATATCAATGGGGTGTACATTTATGTTTGTGTTTAGGGGTGTGCTTATGTAACAGTACAACTTTATACCGTCCCCTCGCCCATACCCGGGCGCGAACCAGGGACCCTCTGCACACATCAACAACAGTCACCCACGAAGCATCGTTACCCATCGCTCCACAAAAGCCGCGGCCCTTGCAGAGCAAGGGGAACCACTACTTCAAGGTCTCAGAGCAAGTGACGTCACCGATTGAAACGCTATTTAGCGCACACCACCGCTAACTAGCTAGCTATTTCACATCCGTTACACTTACAGCTTTGTGAGAGGGAGAGTAGGGCCGCCGAGCAGGGTGTGTTTTTAGCTTTGCTTTTCCTTGGGATGCTTTTTAGTTGTTCAGTTATTGTTATTTTATCCTCTTATATTTGTTGTGTGTAAATATTTCAGTTTTTATGTTAATTGTTTTTATTATCTGTTTGTGTGTGGTCGCCTTGCTGTGTCATTGCCTGCCTGAATAATTTGTCATGCTTGTGCTAAGTGAAGTAATTGAGTTTGAGAATTTCCTAATGACATTTGTCAGGACTCCCTTATTCCTCTTCTGACGGCAGGTATCGATCGAGGACCGGGCTGAGGCAGCATTCTGTCTCACGGCTGGATTCAACTCTGTGTGTGTCGCAAATGGCACCCTATTCCCTATCTAGCGCTGCTTTTGGCCCTGGTCAAAGGTAGTGCACTAAATAACAAATAAGGCGCTGCCTCTGTTTCTCCAGAGACGGCAGACATGGTTGACTAGCGAACAAACTGGGACAAACAGGTAAACTGTCACTGGGTGATATGGAGTGGCACTGATTGGTTGTCTGCAGTGATGTAGTCAAATAAATTGGTGGGTAAACTCCGATAGCCAGTTGAGGTGAAAAAAGTTACGCTCCGTTACTTTCAATGCATTTTTCTGTGAAAGGTGGATAATGGGCTTGCATACAGTGCATTTGAAAGTATTCAGACCCCTTTCCATTTTCCACATTTCTACATTACAGCCTAATACTAAAATTGATAAAATAAATGTTTTGTCTCAATCTACAAACAATACCCCATAATGACAAAGCGAAAACGTGTTTTTAGAAATTAACAAATGTCTTAAAAATACACTTTTTCAAGGGGTCTAAATACATTCCGAATGCACTGTATGTCATATGTCCTACATTATGTCAGAGGAGGCTGGTGAGAGAAGCTATAGGAGGATGGGCTCATTGCGATGGCTGGATTGGAATGAATAGGATGGAGTCAAGCAGGTTGATTTCATGTCTTTGTGTTTGCTACCATTCCATTGATTCCATTCCAGCCATTACAATGAGACCATCCTACTATAGCTCCTCCCACCATCTTCCTCTGTCATATGTACACTTTCTTGAATATTGTGACCGTTTCGGCGCCAAGATCTTTGAAAGGCAGAGTTTACACATACAAACACACACCACCAGTCCAAGTGAAGGGATAAAGAGGTTTATTATTATCAGGCTTCGGCAGCGTTCCTGAAATACAAAACTCTAAACAGAGTAAATACTTCGTCCCCAATTAAAGGTTCTCCATACTTGGTCTTTGGGATTCCTTGTTGAAATAATGATTTCCTTTTTTCTTAAAAACCTCCTTCTCCACTGTCTCTCCAATAACCTCCTACTCCTTCACCAGCCGGGGTCAAAGATAAGACAAAGATACAAAACCCAGGACATAGTTAAGTAGAGGCACTGATTGGTTTCACCTGTCTGCAGTTTGGCTCTGATTACAACTGGAGACAGACGTGTCAGTTCTGCTGCGGTCTAGAAGTTTTAACCTGAGCTGTCCGTGGTCCTGCCTCTGGGGAATACTTCACATTGCTGTCCGTGGTCATAGCATCCAAAAAACGAAGAAACCCCGCAGGCACATAACGTCCATCAGCCACACAATCCCTGAAACCGCTACAATATCGTGGAACTTTGTGGATAGCACTAGTTTCTATTCTTGGTAAATGCCAAGTGTAGGGGGGCTACTATTCTTAGAACCTGGTACCAAATATCACGTGCACCGGCTGGCTACTCAATTTGATTCAGGGGACTTCGGTGTTCAAATCTGTACTAAATGAAAACAGCAAATGTCTCCACCTCTTTTCTCCCAGCGCAGACAGACATAAGCACTTATGTTGTGTGTCACACAGGTAACTCACAAGGTTTGTTTTGAAGGTAGAATGAGGATAAAGCCACAGCTGCTTATCAGAGACCTCCAGAGAACCTTGACATTGTGAAATGATGTCTCTAATATTTGTGAAAGCCTCTGGTTCATATAAAGTGCCTTCGGAAAGTATTTAGACCTCTTGACATTTTCACATTTTGTTAGGTTAGACTTATTCTAAAATTGATTAGATCGTTTCCCCCCCACAATACCCCACAATGACAAAGCAAAAATAGGTTTTTTGAAATTTTAGCAAATGTATTATGAATAAAAAACGGAAATATCTACATAAGTATTCAGACCCTTTACTTAGTTCTTTGTTGAAGCACCTTTGGCAGCAATTACAGCCTCGAGTCTTCTTGGGTATGATGTTACAGGCTTGGCACACCTGTATTTGGGAGTTTCTCACATTCTTCTCTGCAGATCCTCAAACTCTGTCAGGTTGGAGTGGGAGCTTTGTTGCAAAGCTATTTTCAGGTCTTTCCAGAGATGTTAGATCGGGATCAAGTCCAGGCTCTGTCTGGACCACTCAAGGACATTCCGAGACTTGTCCCAAAGCCACTCCTGCTTTGTCTTGGCTGTGTGCGTTGGGTCGGTGTCCTGTTGGAAAGTGAACCTTCACCCCAGTCTGAGCTCTTGAGAGCTCTGAAGCAGGTTTTCTTCAAGGATCTCTTTGTACTTCTCCCCGTTCATCGATCCTGACTAGTCTCCCAGTCCCTGCCTCTGATAAACACCCCCACAGCAGGATGCTACCACCATGCTTCAGTGTAGGGATGGTGCCAGGTTCTGTCTAGACGTGACACTTGGCATTCAGGCCAAAGAGTTGGATCTTGGTTTCATCAGACCCGAGAATCTTGTTTCTCATGTTCTGAGAGTCCTTAAGGTTCCTTTTGGAAAACTCCAAGCGGGCTGTCATGTGCCTTTTACTGAGGATGGGCATCCGTCTGGCCACTACCATAAAGGCCTGATTGGTGGAGTGCTGCAGAGATGGTTGTCCTTCTGGAAGGTTCTCCCATCTCCACAGAGGAACTCTGGAGCTCTGTCAGAGTGAACATCGGGTTCTTGGTCACCTCCCTGACCAAGGCCCTTCTCCTCTGCTAGTTTTTTTTGGCCGGGCAAAAAGGGTGGTTACTTTGAAGAATCTCAAACATAACATATATTTTTGATTTGTTGAACACTTTTTTGGTTACTACATGATTCAATATGTGTTATTTCATAGTTTTGATGTCTTCACTATCATTCTACAATGTAGAAAAAAAATAAAAAATAAAGAAAAACCCTTGAATGAGTAGGTGTGTTCATACTTTTGACTGGTACATTATATGTACGGTCACCGTGGAGACGATGTCGACGATGCACTTATTAACGAAGCCGGTGATTGATGTGGTAAACTCAATGTTATCAGACAGATTCATTCTAACTGATTACTTCCCCATAACAACTAGGCCACTTCCTCATAGCGACAGGGCCATCCCTTCCACTATAACTCAATGATCTGTGACAGACAGAGTGTCCATGGGTCTTTGAAAGATACTGTCTGTTTGTCACTCCCATGGCTCACATGCACTTTCACACACGCTGCTGCTGCTGTCGGTCACTCCCATGGCTCACATGCACACACACACACACTGCTGTCGGTCACTCTCATGGCTCACATGCACACACACACACACTGCTGCTGCTGTTGGTCACTCCCATGGCTGTAATACGTAGTTCTCAGGCAAGGTTAAAGTGATTTTTGATGTGACACAACATTTACCTCCGATCGAGTGGATGGGTATTAGGGGCTGAAGATAGAGGGTATTAATTGGCACCCTATTACCGGCATATTGCCCATAGGGCCCTTAGGACTCTGGTCTAATGTAGTCCACTATGTAGGGAATAAGGTGCCATTTGGGACAAAACAAGAGAACCAGACGTATGGATTACCTGCCTCTCATTTATACTGCAACCCAATAAGGTAAGCAATAAATCCAGGCAGATCGCTCGAGTGACTTCGATTGGACATCTAGCCATGTGCTGAGGAAGTCAGGAAATGCCTTCAAAACCGGCCACTAGGGGCAACAGTGAGCGCTATTACTATTGGGCCGGGACGATGACACCAGTATCGCGATACTCGTATGTATTGTGGCAAGGAAACAAAACACAATACGGATTTAACTTCATTAGGAAAGCAGCCATAATGTTGGAAACAAACATCATTATGTTGTCATCCAGAGTCACATTTATATTTTTTCCAAGCTATAGCACACAATATTTAACATACACCAGGTTTTTAAAGGACCAAAAGTTTGGTCTGCTTCGTGTTTTCTTTTTTGCCATGTTGGTATATAATTACCATCAAGTATGCTTGGGTTTGCTTGGGGACTGTGGATGGGGTTGGCTGATGGGCATAATCCCATGACTCTGTATCAGAAGGTTGGTCCCAGTACTGTATTTTGAATTTTTTTAACCCTATCCCAAACCCCTTATCTTAAAACCATTCGGAATGAGTGCCTAAACTCAATGTTTTGACCCTATCCAAAACCTTAACCGCAGAGTGCAAACTATACTGTGACATTCGGGGGAGCCTCTATTGGGGTCACCCCAAGAAATGAATGGGTCTAATAGTGGAGATATTTAATGGTAAAAATGTATTCCATTTTAATGTGACATGAATATAACCAGTCATGATGTTTTCATCATTGTCAAACAAATCACAAAAAGTAGGCTACCTGCGGGTGCGCAAGTTCGTCCACTCCAAAATAATTCCAGCATCCAAACTGTGCACGCGCCATTTGATGACTGGAAAGAGACATTAGTTATAAACACAAGTGTAATGACATTTGGGGATTGTCATGAAGCCAACTACAGTGGTGCGTATCCATGAAGGCCAATGGAAGCAATGCTTCCATAAAAATGTGAACAAGAAAAGAAAAGAAAAAACAGATAAAATCATGTCTTAAAATGTACCTTCAATTCACAAGTGGCTGAATCTGTCTCACCTGAGATTGCTTCCAAGCGCGAGAAACAGCACCCCTCTGTCTCAGTATGTCCAGACAGCATCAGATACTTGGGCTACACATACAGAGGCAGAGGGGGGGGGGGGGGGGGGGGGGGGGGCGCTATTTCGCTCGCTCTGATGCTTTCTCTGGTGAGATTGATGCATCTTGCTATTGGCGTAGGTCAAATTATCAATATTTAGAACCCCGGCCCAAAGTTTGACTTTTGTTGCCTTTAGAGGAGCTCATGTCTCATCCTGGCTCCCCGGTAATTTGCACTTAACCTTTTAAATTTGACGTTTGGAGAAACGTGGATAAATGTCTAATTCTGCAGTGAGACTATGAGGGCTTGTTGATAAATCCATGGCCCTCTCATGATAAATAATTACTTTTTGGGATTATGTAGATGACATTTTCGATTATATTTAGGTACATTTAACTGGTCAAAGAAGAATGTTTAAGCCTTGAGATAATTGAGACATGGATTGTGTGTTTATTTGATTTATTTAACCAGGTAATCTAGTTGAGAACAAGTTCTCATTTACAACTGCGACCTGGCCAAGATAAAGCAAAGCAGTTCGACACAAACAACAACACAGTTACACACAGAATAAACAAGCGTACAGTCAATAACACAATGGAAGAAAATAAAGAAAGTCTATATACAGTGTGTGCAAATGGCATGAGAAGGTAAGGCAATAAATATGCCATAGTAGCGAAGTAATTACAATTTAGCAAATTAACACTGGAGTGATAGATGAGCAGATGGTGATGTGCAAGTAGAAATACTGGTGTGAAAAAGAGCAGAAATGTAAATAAAAACAATATGGGGATGGGGTAGGTAGATTGGGTGGGCAATTTACAGATGGGCTATGTACAGCTGTAGTGATGTTTGCAATTCGTTCCAGTCATTGGCAGCAGAGAACTGAAAGGGAAAGTGAGATATACCTGCTGGAGCGCGTGCTATGGGTGGGTGTTGTTATCGTGACCAGTGAGCTGAGATAAGGCGGAGCTTTACCTATTATAGACGATGAGCTGGAGCCAGTGGGTCTGGCGACAATCTTTAAATTTATTTTATTTATTTCACCTTTATTTAACCAGGTAAGCTAGTTGAGAACAAGTTCTCATATGTAGCAAGGGCCAGCCAATGAGAGCATACAGGTCGCAGTGGTGGGTGTTATATGGGGCTTTGGTGACAAAACGAATGGCACTGTGATAGACTTCATCCAGTTTGCTGAGTAAAGTATTGGAAGCTATGGAAGTAAATGACATCGCCGACGTCAAGGATCGGTAGGATAGTCAGTTTTACGAGGGTATGTTTGGCGACGTGAGTGGAGGAGGCTTTGTTGCGAAATAGGAAGCCGTTTTTAGGTTTAAAAGATGTTTAATGTGAGTCTGTAAGGAGAGTTTACAGTCTAACCAGACACCTAGGTATTTATAGTTGTCCACATATTCTAAGTCAGAACCATCCAGAGTAGTGATGCTAGACGGGCGGGCAGGTGCGGAAAGCGATCGGTTGAAGAGTATGCACTTAGTTTTACTTGCATTTAAGAGCAGTTGGAGGCCACAGAAGGAGAGTTGGAGGTTAGTTAACACAGTGTCCAACGAAGGGCCAGAAGTATACAGAATGGTGATGTCTGCGTAGAGGTGGATTAAAGACGTCACCAGCAGTGAGAGCAACATCATTGATGTATACAGAGAAGAGAGTTGGCCCGAGAATTGAACCCTGTGGCACCCCCATTTAGACTGCCAGAGGTCCGGACAACAGGCCCTCCGATTTGACATACTGAACTCTATCGGAAAGTAGTTGGTGAACCAAGCGAGGCAATCATTTGAGGAACCTGTTGAGTCTGCCAATAAGAATTTTGTGGTTGACAGTGTCGAAAGCCTTAGCCAGGTCGATGAATATGGCTGCACAGTAATATCTCTTATCGATGGCGGTTATGATATCATTATGGACCTTGAGCGTGGCTGAGGTGCACCCATGACTCCGGCAGCTTTCCAATCTATGGGAATGTCAGACGATACGGAAGAGGTTGAACAGGCTAGGATTAGGGGTCGCAATAATTTCGGCAGATAATTTTAGAAAGAGAGGGTCCAGATTGTCTAGCCCGGCTGATTTGTAGGGGTCCAGATTTTGCAGCTCTTTCAGAACATCAGCTATCTGGATCAAATCAAATCAAATGTATTTATATAGCCCTTCTTACATCAGCTGATATCTCAAGTTCTGTACAGAAACCCAGCCTAAAACCCCAAACAGCAAGCAATGCAGGTGTTGAAGCACGGTGGCCAGGAAAAACTCCCTAGAAAGGCCAAAACCTAGGAAGAAACCAGGCTATGAGGGGTGGCCAGTCCTCTTCTGGCTGTGCCGGGTGCAGATTATAACAGAACATGGCCAAGATGTTCAAATGTTCATAAATGACCAGCATGGTCAAATAATAATAATCACAGTAGTTGTCGAGGGTGCAACAAGTCAGCACCTCAGGAGTAAATGTCAGTTGGCTTTTCATAGCCAATTATTAAGAGTATCTCTACCGCTCCTGCTGTCTCTAGAGAGTTGAAAACAGCAGGTCTGGGACAGGTAGCACATCCGGTGAACAGGTCAGGGTTCCATAGCCGCAGGCAGAACAGTTGAAACTGGAGCAGCAGCACGGCCAGGCGGACTGGGGACAGCAAGGAGTCATCATGTCAGGTAGTCCTGAGGCATGGTCCTGGGGCTCAGGAGAAGTACTCCAGATATAACAGACTGACCCCAGCCCCCCAACAGATAAACCACTGCAGCATAAATACTGGAGGTTGAGACAGGAGGGGTCAGGAGGCACTGTGGCTCCTTCCGATGATACCCCCGGACAGGGCCAAACAGGCAGGATATAACCCCACCCACTTTGGATTTGGGTGAAGGAGAAGCAGGGGAGGTTTGGGCGAGTTGCTGTGGGGAGCGCAGGGCTGTTGACCGGGGTAGGGGTAGCCAGGTGGAAAGCATGGCCAGCCGTAGAAAAATGCTTATTGAAATTCTCAATTATTGTGGATTTATCAGTAGTGACAGTGTTTCCAAGCCTCAGTGCAGTGTGCAGCTGGGAGGAGGTGCTCTTATTCTCCATAGAATTTACAGTGTCCCAGAACATTTTTGAGTTTCTACTACAGGATGCACATTTCTATTTGAAAAAGCTAGCCTTAGCTTTCCTAACTGCCTGTGTATATTGGTTCCTAACTTCCCTAAAAAGTTGCCTATCACGGGGGCTATTCGATGCTAAACACAGGATGCTTTTGTGCTGGTCAAGGGCAGACAGGTCTGGAGTGAACCAAGGGCTATATCTATTCCTAGTTCTACATTTTTTGAATGGAGCATGCTTATTTAAGATGGTGAGGACGGCACTTTTAAAGAATAAACAGGCATCCTCTGCTGACGGGATGAGGTCAATGTCAGTCCAGGATACCCCGGCCAGGTCAATTAGAAAGGCCTGTTCGCAGAAGTGTTTTAGGGAGCGTTTGACAGTGATGAGGGGTGGTCGTTTGACCACAGACCCTTTATGGATGCAGGCAATGAGGCAGTGATCGCTGAGATCTTGTTTGAAAACAGCAGAGCTGTATTTGGAGGGCGAGTTAATTAGGATGAGATCTATGAGGGAGCCCGTGTTTACGGATTTGGGGTTGTACCTGGTAGGTTCATTGATAATTTGTGTGAGATTGAGGGCATCTAGCTTAGATTGTAGGATGGCCGGGGTGTTAAGCATGTCCCAGTTTAGGTCACCTAGCAGCATGAGCTCAGAAGATAGATGGGGGGCAATCAACTCACATATGGTGTCCAGGGCACAGCTGGGGGCAGATAGCAAGCGGCAACGGTGAGAGACTTGTTTCTGGAAAGGTGAATTTCTAGAAGTAGAAGCTTGAATTGTTTTGGTGCAGACCTGGATAGTAAGATAGAACTCTGCAGGCTATCTCTGCAGTAGATTGCAACACCGCTCACTTTAGCAAGTTCTATCTTGGCGGAAAATGTTATAGTTAGGGATGGAAATGTCAGTTTTTTTTGTGGTTTTCCTAAGCCAGGATTCAGACACGGCTAAGACATCCGGCTTGGAAGAATGTGCTAAAGCAGTGAATAAATCAAATTAGGGTGTAGGCTTCTAATGTTAACATGCATGAAACCAAGGCTTTTACGGTTACAGAAGTCAACAAATGAGAGCACCTGGGGAGAAGGAGTGGAGCTAGGCACTGCAGGTCCTGGATTAACCTCTACATCACCAGAGGAACGGAGGAGAAGTAGGATAAGGGTACTGCTAAAGGCTATAAGAACTGGCCGTCTAGCACGTTCGGAACAGAGAGTAAAGGGAGCAGGTGTCTGGGCACGATAGCATAGATTCAAGGCATAATGTGCAGACAAAGGTATGGTAGGAAGAGAGTACATTGGAGGTAAACCTAGGCATTAAGTAATGAAGAGAGAGATATAGTCTCTAGAGACGTTTAAACCAGGTGATGTCATCGCATATGTGGGAGGTGGAACAATATGGTTGGTTAAGGCATATTGAGCAGGGCTATAGGCTCTACAGTGAAATAAGACAGTAATCACTAACCAGGACAGTAATGGACAAGGCATATTGATATTAGGGAGAGGCATGCGTAACCAAGTGATCGTATGGGTCCAGTTAGTGGTTGGGCTGGCTGGGGATACGCCGACTCAGACAGTTAGCAGGCCAGGGCTAGCAAGCTAGCATTTAGCAGGCCGGGTCTAGCAAGCTAGCATAAGGGCCTTAGAGGGACGTCGCGATGGGTGAAAAGTCTGTTTTTGCCTCCTTGTGTGGTGACGTCGATAGACCAGTCGTGGAGTTAGTAGGGTTTCAAGTAGCAGAGGGGTCCAAGTCCAATTGGCAAAATGGGTTTAGTGGTCCAAGAAACTGGCCGGTGGATCAGCGAAGAGTCCAATATGCTATAGATAGCTAGCAGGCCGCAGTTAGCAGAATGGGCCTTCAGAGGACATTGCGAGTGAGGGGCCTGTTGGGATCCTCAGGCAGATTGTGTCGGTATTCCAGTCGTGAAGGATCGGCGGGGTTCCATGCCCCGTACCTGCATTAGAAGGGGTCCGGATATTGTAGCCGAGGAGTGGGCTTCAGCAGTAGCCCAGGAGCCCTAGCCGGGAGATGGGTCTTCAAAGTGTTTCCTTTCAAATGGTACCCAGAATATGCATATCCTTGCCTAAGGGCCTGAGTTACTGGCAGTTAGATTTGGGTATGTCATTTTAGGTGAAAAGAGGCAGATCCTTAATTAACTGTCAGCGGTAGGCTAAATCTGTGCCTGTGTATGTGTGTATCTTTCTCTGTTTTCACCCCGACTGCACCGTCTTCTGCAGCAGCAGCTGATCTGTCGGTGCTAAGCATAGCATCATTTCACAGCACTCGGACCAGCAGAATCCTTTTTTTTACAATCCATGATCTGGGCTGACTGATGACAAAGAGTCAGAGCAGGTCTCTTTGCTGACGCACGTTTGACTTTGAATGTGAATTTTTGCCCGACCTCAGCTCAGCCAATCAGAAAACCTGGCCGGCGGCCATTGCCCACTGATCAGGCAAATGCTGAAATATATTATAATGAAAACAGAGAAATTGGGCAAAAATCATAAAATTATTAGGCTCTTGGGCCGCAGGCTGTGTCCCTTTTTTGTGTCTTTAACTTTTTGGGGTAGATTTCAACCAGCCCACCCAACAAAAGATGGTCCGGCCCATCTGGCATTTGCCAGAATTGCCAGATGGCCAATAAACCCATGGCGAGTGGTGAATTCTAATCTCGATTTACAGTGTGAAGTTATTAGACAATCTTCTGTAACAATATTAAAACCTTTAACGCAGAGGTCTCATTGTGTGACCCCAAATTATAAGCCTACAGCCATGAGTTTGGTGCTGTGGTAATCACCTCAGTTTGCCGTGGCAGTGGCACCCCTTGTGTGGCACACTTCCGGTCTAATCACCTTAGAAAGAAGTCTGATTGGTTGATTAAGGGTGTTTTCACATATTAAATTCAGTACCCTGGTTCAGTTTTCTGGAGCGTTTGTGAGAATTCTCCAAAATAGGTTTTGGTTTCACAAGACCTGTAAATACCCATTTCAGGGTGTGATTAGCGAGACACACATTCTATATGACTTTACCAAGCTATCTTGTCAAGCAAAAGTTCCCCTTTTCAGCGTTTGTTTGCTTTTGACGCCTTATAACGCTGATCAGGGTAACAAACACTCCGGAATTTATACTGAACAGAAATATAAATGCAACATGTAAAGTGTTGTTCCAATGTTTCATGAGCTGAAATAAAATATCACAGAAATGTTCCATACACACAGAAAGCTTATTCTCTAAAATGTGGCATATCAAGAAGCTGATTTAAACAGCATGATCATTACCCAGGTGCACCTTGCAGTTTTGTCATTCGACACGCCACAGATGTCAAAGGTTTTTTTGCAATTGGCATGCTGACTGCAGGAATGTCCACCAGCGTTGTTGCCAGATAATTTAATGTTAATTTCTGTACGATAACCCACCTCCAACATTGTTTTAAAGAATTTGGCAGTACGTCCAACCGGCCTCACAACTACAGACCATTTATAACCACGCCACACCAGGACCTCCACATCCAACTTCTTCACCTGTGGGATCGTCTGAGACCAGCCACCCGGACAGCTGATGAAAGAGGAGTATTTCTGTATGTAATAAAGACATTTTGTGAGGGAAAACTCTGATTGGCTGCACCCCTGCCCAGTCATGTGAAATACATAGGTCTGGGCCTAATGAATTTATTTCAATTGACTGATTTCCTTATATGAACTGTAGCTCAGTAAAATCAATGAAATTGTTGCATGTTACATTTATATTTTTAGATCATACACTCTTAGAAAAATAAGTGCTGTCTTCTACCTGGAACCAAAATGGGTTCTCCTATGGAGACAGCCAAAGAACCCTTTAGGTACCCTTTTTTTCTAAGAGTGTACAGGCGATATGTCAAAGTGCCCTAAGCATTGAATGGGCACTCTGTGGCCTCCTGCCAAACTGCTGGGTTTGATAATTACTAAGTGTATTCTGGTCCGTTGTGTCAGTAAACAGTACTGTAATTGCAACCTGTTCCAATGAGCACCTGTTCTCCATTCGACCCTCGGTCATAATCTACTGTTCTTCTCCAATGTGCATGTGTCAAAAACACTATTAGCACAGGCTCACCAACTTCATTTGACACAGAAAATGTAGCGGAAATGCAGAAACAGTCATAATTGTCTTCTATTCAGCAACACTGTCAGAACTAAAGGTGATTTTCTGGGGAAGAATATGAAAGCTATTAGTGTCTCCAAATAAAATGAGATAATGCTGATGCTGTATCCTGGTGGGTGCTTTGATGAGCATCATTAAAGAGACATAATTGCTTACCTCAGTAACTCACAATGAAGTGAAACCTGAATGTGGAACAGGACTACAGTTTGTTGAAAGTAAGATATCTCCCTCAAGGATCACAAGGTTCTAAGAGCTTGTACTGTATTATTTAGTCATATAATAATATACTAGAGTATATTCTATTCATTAGAATTAAGTTTATTGAATTCACTTTATAATATAGTATATATATATTTTTTTTGATTAGCAGAAATTACATTTGGTTTCAAAACAATGAAATATGTTGAAATAAATAAGAAAACAGCTTAGAACTATGATATGAACCCGAGGAGGTTCACAGCCCCCCTTCCCTAAGAAGCTCCTATCTTTGGTAGCAGATTAAGTTGATTCTCTCCTGGCTGTCCCGGGCCTCTTACACTCCTTCCATTGCCATGGCCCCACAGCGGAGGTTCCAGGTGGTGCACTAGGGCTGTCTACCCTGGGGACAGTTCTCGTACACCAAGGGGTCCCTGTTCACCCGCAGGCAGCGGTCAGCTAGGTCGTGTAGGTCGGTCCACATGTGTGCTGTGGTGGGCTGGGGCCTCCCTGCTCTCCCTCTGGGCCAGAAGCATCTCTGTCTTAGACACCAGGCTGGTAAGGTCCGTGTGCTGCTCCCTGCAGTACTCCAGACAGAGCCTTCTCCCACATCTTGTTCTGCTCCCTCCCTTATTCCCACCCTCCAATTGACATTGATTAACAACCATGGAAGTGAGTGTTGTTCCTTACCCTTTGCCCATCTCCCATGGCTCTGTCATCTGCCCGTTCTGTGCCCCGTGCCTCCTGTCACAGCGAGGGTTGTGCCAGTCTTAGATAGGGTGCCAGTCTTGAAGAGGAGTGCATGTAACATATCTCTATGACCCTTTTCACGCTATTCAGACAACTGTGCTGATTCAGATGTTATATATTCTATTATTTTTAATTATTATACATGTTTTATTTGCACGTGCTTTCCAGCATTATTCTATGGTGGTTGAGTAACCAGGTCAGCCCAATTCAGAAGTGTGAAAGGTGTCGCAGTGAGATCATGCCAGGACTGGAGATGAGAGCATGTCTATGGCAGATGTCCTCCTGCTTTTGGCCAGGTTGGCTTGGTGTGGCGTGGGCAGCAGAAGGGCAATAGACCCCAGGCCAATACAAGGTTTCAATAATAATAGACAGATTTTTGAAGCAAACTTCGATTGTCCTACCAACAGTTTCTGAAGATTTTCAGTTTGCTTCAATGTCCATGCACCTTAGCTTAAAAGTAAGCTAGTGCAGCATTTATTTTCCTCAACATACCATCTCAGTCAGACATGGTGGTATAGACACGTACATTATTCATTGAATAACAGTACAGTATGTATTCCATAACTTACATATTCAGGCCAAAGTCAGCCCAAGGGTACAAACCAGTGTAGCAGCTGTAGTGAAGGCGTGTTGAGGGGAAAAATGGCTAGCTCAGCAGAGATGAGTCCAAGGTAGCAATAGGAAGTGCCACACAGTTGGAGATTGTGGAAGTTGGAAGGACCACTCAATTGGTCCTTTGTGGCTCAGTTGCATGGTACTAGCTAGCGACGCCAATGTTGTGGAGAGACTGAAGCATGAATCAAAACAGTGTGGGTGTGTCCCAAATGGCACCCTATTCCCATATAGTGCACTTCTTAACAAACTATAGTTTTGGCAAGTCGGTTAGGAAATCTACTTTGTGCATGACCCAAGTAATTTTTCCAACAATTGTTTACAGACAGATTATTTCACTTATAAATCACTGTATCACAATTCCAGTGGGTCAGAGGTTTACATACACTAAGATAACTGTGCCTTTAAACAGCTTGAAAAATTCCAGAAAATGATGTCATGGCTTTAGAAGCATCTGATAGGCTAATTGACATCAATTGGAGGTGTTCCTGTAGATGTATTTCAAGGCCTACCTTCAAACTCAGTGCCTCTTTGCTTGACATCATGGGAAAATCTAATGATATCAGCCAAGACCTCAGAAAACAAATTGTAGACCTCCACAAGTCTGGTTCATCCTTGGGAGCAATTTCCAAACGCTTGAAGGTACCACGTTCATCTGTACAAACAATAGTGCGCAAGGGTCTTCTAAATGGATAATGACCCCAGGCATACTTCCAAAGTTGTAACAAAATGGCTTAGGGGCAACAAAGTCAAAGTATTGAAGTGGCCATCACAAAGCCCTGACCTCAATTCCATAGAACATTTCTGGGCAGAACTGAAAAAGTGTGTGTGAAGAAAGAAGGCCTTACAAACCTGACTCAGTTACACCAGCTCTGTCAGGAGGAATGGGCCAAAATTCACCCAACTTATTGTGGGAAGCTTGTGGAAGGCTACCCGAAACATTTGACCCAAGTTAAAAAATTTAAAGGCAATGCTACCACATACTAATTGAGTGTATGTAAACTTCTGACCCACTAGGAATGGAATGAAAGAAATAAAAGCTGAAATAAATCATTCTCTCTACTATTGTTCTGACATTTCACATTCTTAAAATAAAGTGGTGATCCTAACTGGCCTAAGACAGGGAATTGTTACTAAGATTAAACGTCAGGAATTGTGAAAAACTGAGTTTAAATGTATTTGGCTGAGGTGTATGTAAACTTCCGACTTCAAGTGTACTTTTTTACAACGGGAGGATCTAATCCTGAATGCTGATTGGTTAAAAGCACATTCCAGCCGGTGTCTATTCCACAAGTTACCACCAGCTAAATCTATGATGTTAAAATGCCTATTTACTCTGTTCCATCTGACTGCGCAATCCGCTGTCTCCTCAGCCCAGCCAGACAATTAATAAACTTGATCTCCACTATAAAATGCATCTAGACATTATCTCACATTTCTTTTAGACTAACAGTTAGTTTTTAACAGCGGAGGTTTGCATAAACCTTGCTGTCTGTCTTTCCAACATTTGCAACATTGTTTGAATATTCAAATTCGATCTCCAGCTGTCCCATAGTTTATCTTGGCCAGGTCGCAGTTGCAAATGAGAACTTGTTCTCAACTAGCCTACCTGGTTAAATAAAGGTGAAAAAAAAATAAATTAAAAAAAATAGTAATGAACGTGTCAGGAGTCGTGATGAAACAGATAGGCAGTGTTTCTCAGCCAGTCGAAATCATGAATTAGCTGTTGGTATGACAACTGCTCGGCAACCGACCATAAGGCGCTACAGAGGGTAGTGCGCACAGCCCAGTATATCACAGGACCTATATACTAGGCGGTGTCAGAGGAAGGCCCAAAAAATGGTCAAGGTCTCAAGTCACCCAAGTCATAGATTGTTCTCTCTGCTACCGCATGGCAAGTGTTACCAGAGTGTCAAGTCTAGGTCCAAAAGGCTCCTTAACAGCTTCTACCCCCAAGCCGTAAGACTGCTGAACAATTAATCAAATGTCCACCTGTACTATTTGCATTGACAGCCCCCCCCCCCCCTTTGTTTTTACACTGCTGCTACTCTCTGTCTAAGCATAGTCACTTTACCCCTACCTACATGTACGAATTACCTCGACTAACCTGTACCCCTGCACATTGACTCGGTACCGGTACCCTCTGTATACAGCCTCATTATTGCTATTTTATTGTGTTACTTTTTTACTTTAGTTTATTTAGTAAATATTTTCTTAACTCTATTTTCTTAAAACTCCATTGTTGGTTAAGGGCTTGTAAGCATTTCACGGTAAGGTCTACTACACCTGTTCTATTCAGCGCAACAACATGTGACAAATACAACTTGATTTGATTTAATCATTTTATGGATGTAATATACAAAGAAATATCATTTGAAGTGATTGTGTTAGCTGTGTTGTTGGCTAGCTCCTCTGAGCAACAGTGTCCTAATGAGTGAGCTGTATCGACGTGACTGTAAGTTAGCTGTAGTTGGCTAGCTAACAAGAAAGGGGTAAGAAAGTTGCCAGTTAGTATGGCAATGGAACATTTAGAAACAACGACTGGGCCGCTTTGTTCTGTATCCATCGATACAGAACAAAAAGACTGAACGACTGGGTCTAGCAACCGAACCGATAGAACGAATGACCAGCCGGCTTGGGTAGCAACCCTAGATTTGTGTCAGGACTTATCTTGTGGAAGGATGAAATAGTATGAATAAATTAATGAAAAATAGGGTTTTAAATGAAAATATGTAAATCATTATTTTAATATGTTGGTAACCCGTTGTATAAAAGTGATAATGCCCTAGAAGACTGTGTTTGGAGGATATATTGGAACGGTTTTCCGGCCTTCGACTTCGTCTCCGGGCTAACAACACCTGTGCCAATATATCCTCCAAACACTGGCTTCTCGGGCATTATCACTGAATGAGAATTTAGACTTGAGCTAACAACTTCTGACAGACTGGTTTCATCTCTGGACAAACAAAAAATGGTTGCTTAGCAACCAGATACCAATGCTGTTCTGTGCTGAAAAAAGTTTTATTGTTCCAATATTTGCATAATTGTGATTGGAGGATAGCTGTGAGGGCGATCGAATCAGGATACAATCCTCTCTTCTCCTCGAGCTCATTAATGATAAAAGGTTCATATTTGATGATGGCAGAAAGGCCAGTCTCTTTAGCACATAACATGGAGCACAGGGAGATGATTAGCTAAAGGGACTGGTACCCATGCTAATGGAAGATGTCAGTTGAGCCTCATTTACTAGTACCACTCAAGACTGGTGAGGATTGCTGGTTTGAACAAATGACTAATCAGAGGCCATTATACTGCATTCACCCCCAGGCTGAGTGTCAATTACAAGGCATTACCTTCAGATAATGATTCACTTAACTCAAGGCTGCAGAAATGATCACCCTGAGGAGGTCCATGGATGTTTAAAAGTCCTTCCTGTTTTTTCATCTATATGGATATACTCTAACACACGTGCACACACGTGCACACACAGACACACAAACACAAACTACAATGATGGGAAGCTTCGGAGAGATGATGAATCTGTTTTTTTAGAGGAATTGACTTTAGCACAGCAATTTGTTTGCCTCCCCATAGCAAATATATACAGTGCATTCGGAAAGTATTCAGACCGCTTCACTGCACTTACACCACTTCAAACAAGTGGATTAGGCTATTTCAGCCACACCCATTGCTGACAGGTGTGTAAAATCGAGCACACAGCCATGCAATCTCCACAGACAAACATTGGCAGTAGATTGGCCTTACTGAAGAGCTCAGTAACTTTCAATGTGGCAACGTCATAGGATGCCTCCTTTCCAACAAGTCAGTTCGTAAAATGCCTGCCCTGCTAGAGCTGCCCCAAGTTAACTGTAAGTGCTGTTATTGTGAAGGAGCAACAATGGCTCAGTTGTGAAGTGGTAGGCCACACAAGCTCACAGAACGGGACTGCCGAGTGCTAAAGTGCGTAGCGCATAAAAATCAACTGTTCTCGGTTGCAACACTCACTATCGAGTTCCAAACTGCATCTTGAAGCAACATCAGCACAATAACTGTTTGTCGGGAGCTTCATGAAATGGGTTTCCATGGCCAAGCAGCCGCACACAAGTCTAAGATCATCATACACACTCCAAGCATCAGCTGGAGTGGTGTAACGCTCAACGCCATTGGACTCTGGAGCAGTGGAAACGCGTTCTCTGGAGTGATGAATCAAGCTTCACCATCTTGCAGTCCAGATGGACAAATCTGGCTTTGGCGGATGCCAGGAGAATGCTACCTGCCCGGATGCATAGTGCCAACTGTAAAGTTTGGTGGATGAGTAATAATTGGTCTGGAGTTGTTTTTCATGGTTTGGGGTAGGCCCCTTAGTTCCAGTGAAGGTAAATATTTAATGCTACAGCACACAATGACACTGTAGATTATTCAGTGCTTCCAACTTTTTGTCAACAGTTTGGGGATAGTTTGGGAAAGTTTGGGATACACCTACCCATTCCAAGTTTTTTTTTCATTTGAACTATTTTCTACATTTTATAATAATAGTGAAGACATCAAAACTATGAAATAACACATGGAATCATGTAGTAATCAAAAAAGTGTTAAATCAAAATATATCTTATATTTAAGATTATTCAATGTAGCCACCCTTTGCCTTGATGACAGCTTTGCACACACTTGGCATTCTCTACACCAGCTTCACCTGGAATGCTTTTCCAACAGTCTTGAAGGAGTTCCCACATATGCTGAGCACTTGTTGGCTACTTTTCCTTCACTCTGCGGTCCAACTCATCGGTTGATTGTGGAGGCCAGGTCATCTGATACAGCACTCCATCACTCTCCTTCTTGGTCATATAGGCCTTACACAGTCTGGAGGTGTGTTTTAGGTCATTGTCCTGTTGAAAAACAAATGATAGTCCCACTTAGCACAAACCAGATGGGATGGCTTAATGCTGCAGAATGCTATGGTAGCAATGCTGGTTGAGTGTCACCAGTGTCACCAGCAAACTCACCCCCACACCATCACACCTCCTCCTCCATGCTTCACGGTGGGAACTACACATACAGATATTACCCATTCACCTACTCTGCGTCTCACAAAGACACAGCGTTTGGAACCAAACATCTCCAATTTAGACTCATCAGGCGAAAGGACAGATTTCCACCTGTCTAATGTCCATTGCTCGTGTTTCTTGGCCCAAGCAAGTCTCTTCTTATTGGTGTCTCCTCTGAACAGTTGACATTGAGATCTGTCTGTTGTAGTCTCCAACTACTCTTAAACGCTAGTAAAACTAAATGCATGCTCTTCAACCGATCGCTGCCCGCACCCGCCCGCGACTAGCATCATGGACAACTCCAAATACCAAGGTATCTGGTTAGACTGTAAACTCTCCTTCCAGACTCATATTAAACATCTCCAATCCAAAATTAAATCTAGAATCAGTTTCCTATTTCGCAACAAAGCATCCTTCACTCACTCACACAGCCAAACATCTCAAATCTCTAAAACTGACAATCCTACCTATCCTCGACTTCGGCGATGTCATTTACAAAATAGTCTCCAACACTCTACTCAGCTGTAAGGGATTTCCTCCTCTTCCTCCGAAGAGGAGAGGCGAAAAGGATCAGAGGACCAACATGCGGCGTGGTAAGTGTCCATGGTTCTTTTAATACGTAAATGTACACATGAACAACTGAATACAAAACAAGAACCGTGAAAACCCCAAAACAGTCCTATCTGGTGCAAACACAGAGACAGGAACAATCACCCACAAACACACAGTAAACCCAGGCTACCTAAGTATGATTCTCAATCAGAGACAACTAATGACACCTGCCTCTGATTGAGAACCATACTAGGCCGAAACATAGAAATACCCAAATCATAGAAAAACAAACATAGACTGCCCACCCCAACTCACGCCCTGACCATACTAACTAATGACAAAACAAAGGAAATAAAGGTCAGAACGTGACATCAGCAAACTGGATGCAGCCTGTCACAGTGCCATATACTGTACCAAAGCCCCATATACTACCCACCACTGCGACCTGTATGCTCTCGTCGGCTGGCCCTCGCAACATATTTGTCGCCAGATGCACCGACTCCAGGTCATCTATAAGTCTTTGCTAGGTAAAGCTCCACCTTATCTCAGCTCACTGGTTACGATAACAACACCAACCCATAGCATGCGCTCCAGCAGGTATATCTCACTGGTCATCCCCAAAGTCAACACCTCCTTTGGCCGCCTTTCCTTCCGGTTCTCTGCTGCCAATGACTGGAACGAATTGCAAAAATCGCTGAAGTTGGAGACTTTTATCTCCCTCACTAAATTTAAACATCATCTATCTGAGCAGCTAACCGATCGCTGCAGCTATACACAGCCCATCTGCAAATAGCCCATCCAATCAACCTACCTCATCCCCATATTGTTTTTATTTACTTTTTGCTCTTTTGCACACCAGTATTTCTACTTGCACGTCATCATCTGCACATCTCTCACTCCAGTGTTAATTTGCTAAATTGTAATTACTTCGCCACTATGGCCTATTTATTGCCTACCTCCTCACGCCATTTGCACACACTGTATATAGACTTTTTTCTATTGTGTTATTGACTGTACGTTTGTTTATTCCATGTGTAACTCTGTGTTGTTTTTTGTGTCACACTGCATTGCTTTTTCTTGGCCAGGTCCCAGTTGTGATTGACTTGTTCTCAACTGGCCTACCTGGTTAAATAAAGGTGAAATAAAAAAAATATTTTTTTTTTAAACATATGATCTGCAGCAGAGGTAACTATGGGTCTTCCTTTCCTGTGGTGGTCCTCATGAGAGCCAGTTTCATTATAGTGCTTGATGGTTTTTGCAACTGCACTTGAGAAAATGGTCAAAATTCTTGAAGTGTTCCGTATTGACTGACTTTCATGTCTTTAAGTAATGATGGACTGTCATTTCTCTTTGCTCTATATATATATACAGTATCAGTCAAAAGTGTGGACACACCTACTCCTTCAAGTGTTTTTCTTTATTTGTGCTGTTTTCTACATTATAGAATAATAGTGAAGACATCGAAACTATGAAATAACACGTATAGAATCATTTAGTAACCAAAAAGGATTCTTCAAAGTAACCACCCTTTGCCTTGATGACAGCTTTGCACACTCTTGACATTCTCTCAACCAGCTTCATGAGGTAGTCACCTGAAATGCATTTCAATTAACAGGTGGGCCTTGTTAAAAGTTAATTTGTGCGTTTTATGCGTTTGAGCCACTCAGTTGTGTTGTGACAAGGTAGGGTTGGTATACAGAAGATAGCCCTATTTGGTAAAAGGCCAAGTCCATATCATGGCAATAACAGCTCAAATAAGAAAAAGAAATGAGAGTCCATCATTACTTTAAGACAAGAAGATTTATTTAGAATTCAAGGCACACTTAACCAGCACTGCTACCACAGCATTCTGCAGCGATACACCATCCCATGTGGTTTGCACTTAGTGGGACTATCATTTTTTTTTTCAACAGGACAATGACCCAAAACACACCTCCAGGCTATGTAAGGACTATTTGACCAAGAAGGATAGTGATGGAGTGCTGCATCAGATGACCTGGCCTCCACAATCACTCGACCTCAACCCAATTGAGATGGTTTGGGATGAGTTGGACCGCAGAGTGAAGGAAAAGCAGCCAACAAGTGCTCAGCATATGTGGGAACTCCTTCAAGGCCGTTGAAAAAGCATTCCAGGTGAAGCTGGTTGAGAGAATGCCAAGAGTGTGCAATGCTGTCATCAAGGCAAAGGGCTGCTGCTTTGGAGAATCTCAAATCTCAAATATATTTTAATTTGTTTAGCACTTTTTTGGTTACTACATGATTCCATATGTGTTATTTCAGAGTTGTCATGTCTTCAATATTATTCTACAATGTAGAAAATAGTACAAATAAAGAAAAACCCTTGAATGAGTAGGTGTGTCCAAACTTTTAACTGGTTCTGTATATATGTATAAAAGACAGGGAGATTTATTTTGGTAGCAGTGGTTGAAAGGATGAGCTTTACAAAATATTGTGTAATGGTGCGTTCTTTTCCACATGGGTTTTAGTTTTGGGTGTGTGTCTTGTGTGCGTGTACGTTCGTTTGTGTGTGTTTGATAGGCTAGTTGGAATTTAGTATCCAAGGCTTCATCTTAAAGAGTAAGCTCCAGAGGCGATACCAGTTGTACGATGGTGGAATAAAAGTGCCCTGAGCGATGTCGTGGAAATTGCAAGATTATGTTATAATGCTTGTATTGCATTATAATAGTTGTTTTATTCGACAGAATAGAGTGTTCTGTTAACTATTGTGTGTGTGTTCTACTGAGGATGGGCCTCTATGAGATAACACTGACAGAGGAGCTTTACGATGTCTTTGGGTGATAAAACCTAAAGAGCATTCCAGTGAACATGAGGTAACGGTTCTGTGCTATGAAGTACCAGGAACAAGATTAGAACCTCGTCTTAGGGACCAAACTGAACAATAATTTATAGCGAATGCTATCTGGCAACGGGATACTCCATTCCATTTATAAAGTCTTCCTTTGTGAATTGTTCCTAATATCTGTGGTTTGTTATGTCGACTAGGAGGTGTATCTTTGCTATAAAAGATCTCAGTAGCCATTGTGCTGTCACTTTCAATGGTTCATTAGAAATGGCGCATCATTGAAAGTCATTGCTATTGCAAAGCTCTTATTATTAAAGATGTAGTTTAAGTATAACTCTGACTCGTGTGTGAAGTTTGTCTCTTTCCTCATTTGGTAATACAGAAATTAACCACCACAGTGCCATGGTCATTTCTCCCCAGCTAGGGGTTTTTCATGAAAGGAAATCTCTATAAACGGTATGTGTAGCTAGCTAGTCCCAAACCTTTATTTGTGAAGGTAGCTCACTGAGCTTCCAGCCTCTGGGCTCCTTATGTTAATATAGTAGATGTCACTAATTAGACGCTTCTACCCAAAGCTGCTTATAGTGGGAGTACATAGGCAACATTCTTCCAGTGGAGGCTGCTGAGGGGAGGACGGCTCATAATAATGGCTGGAAAGGAACAAATGGAATGGCATCAACCTCATTGAAACCATGTGTTTGATGTATTTGATACCATTCTACTGATTCCGCTCCAGCCATTACCAGGAGCCCGTCCTTCCCAATTGAGGTGTCACCAACCACCTGTGCATTCTTCATATGTTTACAATGAGATCCCAACGGCAACTGAACCTAAGATCTTGGCATTGCCACACAATTGACCCAGCACCCTGGTCTCCATCTGTCTACGGCTGCTGTTGCTGCTGTTTCAGGCCTATGTGACTATAATGTTATGAAATGTGGGGAAAGGTTAGAATTAAGACATGGACAAACACACTATCCAGTATACACTTCCACACTCCATCCCCCAGGTGGCAGCAACCGGGTCTAGGTGCTGAGCCATTGCTTGATAAGCACAACAAGTGCTGCCAATTTAGATTGTCAGTCAGATTGCCAGCTTACAGAGCCGTGAGACTGCGAACTTTGGTGGCCATGAGGCCTTTCATGTTTTTTTGAATCTTTAGTTTGGGCATGCATGTTTGTCGTTTCCGTTTTGTATGTTTATTTTCGTCACCATCTGAACCAACAATAATCTGCTTGGACTGGCCAACCAGAAGGCCAAGAGAGACAGAGCTTGCCCTGGACCAAGGCAATGTAGCCTAGTGGTTAGAGCGTTGGGCCAGTAACCAAAAGGTTGCTGCATCAAATCCCTGAGCTGACAAGGAAAATATCTGTTGTTCTCCCCCTGAACAAGGCAGTTAACCCACTGTTTCCTGGTAGGATGTCATTGTAAATAAGAATTTGTTCTTAACTGACTTGCCTGGCAAAATAAAAAAATATGCATCCAACACAGTCCTCAAATGCTGCACATTAGTGCAAACATTCATTCAGGTTACAGACTAGGCCGTAATGAGTGCAACAATATTAGCAGGCTAGTTCATTGGTTTTGTAACAATAGTATATGCAAGACACATGAGAACAGAAATGCTGAAAGTTTGTCGCTTCACTCGGTTGAATCTCAGCAAGAGGTTTTCCAATTAGTTCTATCACTGATATGGATAGAAGTTTCTGGGTGGTTTAGGCACACTTCTTGAATGTGTCCAGGTGGATCAGACACACTTCCTTTAGTTCTATGCAAATAGGCATCAAGGCATCTGTCACATCTATTAGAGGACTCGGCTGTCTGAGGATGAAGAGCGTGTGTGTGTTTATGTTTCTTTTGGATAACTAACTAGCATGGCAACGCAACTGAGATGGGGGATGTCTGTCTGTCCCTCAGTTACCGTGCCGACGATGATCAAATGGATTCCTTTTGCTTAGGATCGGGCGTGCACACACACACACACACACACACACACACACACACTCGTGGCAATAACTTTGATTTGCTCTCAGAAGAATCCCAAGGGTGGGGTTGAGATGGAGGGATGGATGGAGAACCCGTTAGAAGTGAGAGGGGTTGTAATGTGATCATTCCCTACACACACAGCTGGACCATTAGTCATACAACACTGTGACATGACAACAGCTGGGGAGGACATTACATGTGTGTGTGGCCATTCCAAATTGTGAAATTGGGTTTGATGAATTCATTCTGAAAAAGAAAACATACACACATACACACACTGTGATGTACCTACTCCCTAGCTGAGGGACAGTGCAGACACACTCATTAATAATGATTTATTAAAAGGGTAGAAGAGTAGACGGGTGGCACATGGAAAACCGGTGTCTCAAATCAACATTCATTCATCACACTTCATTAACGGCCAGGTTAGAATATGTTAGCAAACGCTCAGCCTCTTTGTTTCAGCTAAACACTGCAGATATATTCGCTGTTCATACAGGCAATTAACTTGAATGTTATGTACAATTACAATGTCGCGTGCTGAAGCATGCACGGTGTAAGATAACTCTGTGTGAGCTTGGTAGTTTGGTAAGATTGGTGCACCGTAGGCTTGGTGGTAGTTTGGTAAGATTGGTACACCGTAGGCTTGGTGGTAGTTTGGTAAGATTGGTGCACCGTAGGCTTGGTGGTAGTTTGGTAAAATTGGTGCACCGTAGGCTTGGTGGTAGTTTGGTAAAATTGGTGCACCGTAGGCTTGGTGGTAGTTTGGTGAGATTGGTACACCGTAGGCTTGGTGGTAGTTTGCTAAAATTGGTGCACCGTAGGCTTGGTGGTAGTTTGGTGAGATTGGTACACCGTAGGCTTGGTGGTAGTTTGCTAAAATTGGTGCACCGTAGGCTTGGTGGTAGTTTGGTGAGATTGGTACACCGTAGGCTTGGTGGTAGTTTGCTAAAATTGGTGCACCGTAGGCTTGGTGGTAGTTTGGTGAGATTGGTACACTGTAGGCTTGGTGGTAGTTTGGTGAGATTGGTGCACCGTAGGCTTGGTGGTAGTTTGGTGAGATTGGTACACTGTAGGCTTGGTGGTAGTTTGCTAAAATTGGTGCACCGTAGGCTTGGTGGTAGTTTGGTGAGATTGGTACACTGTAGGCTTGGTGGTAGTTTGGTGAGATTGGTACACCGTAGGCTTGGTGGTAGTTTGGTGAGATTGGTACACTGTAGGCTTGGTGGTAGTTTGGTGAGATTGGTACACTGTAGGCTTGGTGGTAGTTTGGTGAGATTGGTACACTGTAGGCTTGGTGGTAGTTTGGTGAGATTGGTACACTGTAGGCTTGGTGGTAGTTTGGTGAGATTGGTACACTGTAGGCTTGGTGGTAGTTTGGTGAGATTGGTACACTGTAGGCTTGGTGGTAGTTTGGTAAGATTGGTGCACCGTAGGCTTGGTGGTAGTTTGGTAAAATTGGTACACCGTAGGCTTGGTGGTAGTTTGGTAAGATTGGTGCACCGTAGGCTTGGTGGTAGTTTGGTAAAATTGGTACACCGTAGGCTTGGTGGTAGTTTGGTAAGATTGGTGCACCGTAGGCTTGGTGGTAGTTTGGTAAGATTGGTGCACTGTAGGCTTGGTGGTAGTTTGCTAAAATTGGTACACCGTAGGCTTGGTGGTAGTTTGGTAAGATTGGTACACCGTAGGCTTGGTGGTAGTTTGCTAAAATTGGTACACCGTAGGCTTGGTGGTAGTTTGCTAAAATTGGTACACCGTAGGCTTGGTGGTAGTTTGGTAAGATTGGTACACCGTAGGCTTGGTGGTAGTTTGGTAAGATTGGTACACCGTAGGCTTGGTGGTAGTTTGCTAAAATTGGTACACCGTAGGCTTGGTGGTAGTTTGCTAAAATTGGTACACCGTAGGCTTGGTGGTAGTTTGGTAAGATTGGTACACCGTAGGCTTGGTGGTAGTTTGGTAAGATTGGTACACCGTAGGCTTGGTGGTAGTTTGCTAAAATTGGTACACTGTAGGCTTGGTGGTAGTTTGCTAAAATTGGTACACTGTAGGCTTGGTGGTAGTTTGCTAAAATTGGTACACTGTAGGCTTGGTGGTAGTTTGCTAAAATTGGTACACTGTAGGCTTGGTGGTAGTTTGCTAAAATTGGTACACTGTAGGCTTGGTGGTAGTTTGCTAAAATTGGTACACTGTAGGCTTGGTGGTAGTTTGGTAAGATTGGTACACCGTAGGCTTGGTGGTAGTTTGCTAAAATTGGTACACTGTAGGCTTGGTGGTAGTTTGCTAAAATTGGTACACTGTAGGCTTGGTGGTAGTTTGCTAAAATTGGTACACCGTAGGCTTGGTGGTAGTTTGGTAAGATTGGTACACCGTAGGCTTGGTGGTAGTTTGGTAAGATTGGTGCACTGTAGGCTTGGTGGTAGTTTGCTAAGATTGGTGCACTGTAGGCTTGGTGGTAGTTTGGTAAGATTGGTACACTGTAGGCTTGGTGGTAGTTTGGTAAGATTGGTGCACTGCAGGCTTGGTGGTAGTTTGGTAAGATTGGTGCACTGCAGGCTTGGTAGTAGTTTGGTAAAATTAGTGCACTGTAGGCTTGGTGGTAGTTTGGTTGCTGCTTTGCACTTGTTTTATGCACAATCACAATGTCGCATGTTAGAGCCAGGTGTAGGTTAAGATTGATAGTTTGGTTGTGATCTGGAAGTTTGCTTGGTTGCTTTATTGACTTATTTGTTGGATTTACAGATAGCTTGACTCCAAACGTTCTCTGTTTCCAGGATTTATCTACAGCACCTATAAATATTGAAGCGAGCAGTAGACTTTCTATCGACAGAGCACTATGTCTCTGTGTCATCCCTTTGTAGTGCACACTGGCTGTGTGGGGCCATACCTTTTCTGACACTGTGTGTGATTGGCGGGGTAATGAGTTGTGTTGTATACCAGTATATTTGTCTCTGTTCGATCAGGTCATTATTGTAAAAGACAATGTGTTGTCAATAACTTATGTAAATACAACACTAGAGGGAATTGTGAGTGAATGGATTGTTTGTATAGAATGGAATGCATCAGAATGTTGAGTGTTCCAATAGTAATCATTATCTCTCTACACTGGAAAACAGTGATGATTGTTGCTAAGCGGACTATCCTGCTGTGATAAAATGTAAGATATGGGACCTGGTGTCTGAGCATTATTTTGGCTAACTAGATTTAATCAGATTGTGTTTCCGTTCTTATTGTCAATTCCATTTCTATAGCCCTCTCTCATTTATAGTGAGAGATATACACTGAGTCTACAAAACATTAGGAACACCTTCCTAATATTGAGTTGCACCTACATTTGCTCTCAGAACAGTCTCAATTGGTCAGGGCATGGACTCTACAAGGTGTCGAAAGCGTTCCACAGGGATGCTGGCCCATGTTGATTCCAATGCTTCTCACAGTGTCAAGTTAGCTCGATGTCCTTTGGGTTGTGGACCATTCGTGATACACACGGGAAACTGTTGAGCGTGAAAATCCCAGCAGCTTTGCAGTTCTTGACACACTCAAACCGGTAACCGGTGCATTCTAAGGCACTTAAATCCTTTGTCTTGCCCATTCTCCCTCTGAATGGCAGGCATACACAATTCATATCTAAATTGTCTCAAGTCTTAAAAATCCTTCTTTAACCGGTCTCCTCCCCTTCACACAGATTGAAGTGGATTTAACAGGTGACATTAATAAGGGATCATAGGTTTCACCTGGATTCACCTGGTCAGTCTATGTCATGGAAAGAGCAGGTGTTCTTAATGTTTTGTATACTCAGTGTCCGTAGCTAATCAACACATCAGTGATCACGATCTCTGCCTTTAGCAGGCTATTTTCATATAGCGTTTGCCTAATGATCAAAACCGATAAAGACATAAACAGACTGAATAGTATTATCACGAGCTGTGTCCCAAAACGCAGCCCATTTCCTATACAGTGCACTACTTTTGAGCAGGGCCCATATGGTTCTGGTCAAAGTAGTGGACTATGTAGGGAACAAGGTGCTATTTGGGACGAAACCTTGCTGTTCTCTGTGGAAGAACATGCAACATGTTCTACGGAGGGTACAGTAAAAGTAAGAGAGACACTTGGCTACCTCTCCCATCTCGATTACATGTCCCTGTTCTGTGTGTGTGTTTGTGTATGTGTGTGTGCCTGCCTGCCTGCATGTGCTTTTGTGTCTGTGCTTATGCATAATGACCAAAACACATGAGTAGATTGACTAGTAAAATTACACTTCTCTGGAAGAACGTGACACTTTCTGTGCAGAATATGTAAATGTACGTTTATAGCAAATTAAGCTTGGATGCCTCTCCCATCACATACAACATTCTCTTGATTATATGTGTTTGTTCTCAGTATAGATTTATCTCTGACTTGATCATTACCATTCTTCTGTTGAGTTGAGAATGTAGCACACTGTATACAGCTCAGATACATTTACTGCCACTCTCTCTCTGTTTTATCTCTCCTCTATCTCACTCTTCTCTCATTTATGTCCTCTTCATCAAGCTTTCCTCTCTTGTAGTGTATCTCTCTCTCTCTCTCTCTCTCGATCTCTCTATAAATTCAATTCAATTCTAAGGGCTTTATTGGCATGGGAAACTGCCCTGTAGTACTCTCAGCCTCAGTAGTTCTAATGCTTGATGTTCTGTCCTCTGTCATAGCCAACAGAATGTCGTTCAGCTGTTAAACTCAGGAGTATTACGCCTCAGCATCCCACTGGAAGACCAAGGGCTCTATTTAATCCGTAAAGCGTTTTAAGATTCCGCGATAGAAATGTAACGGTAATTTCAGATTGAGATGACATATACAGTGTTTACCGTGAACGCAGTCTCCACTAAAGCGGGAACATTGCTTTTAAATTTGAATCACACTGTAAAGCTTAACTTCCGCAATGCGGATTGAATAGAGCCCTTAGAATGTTGGAATGCAGCCCTGCGGTGTATTTTTTGCCTCTTCATTCTGTCTTGTCTTCTTCCTCCCTTTTTTGTATTGCTTATATAGGGACAGATAAAATGAATACCTTGACATATTGGATGCCCAACAGTCAGATGCATTACCATCATCGTACAGCAATTTACAGTGCTTTCCTCCAAAGCCTTAGCCATTAAAATACACAGCTGCTTCGATAAGATACAGCTCTTTTGGTTGGAGTTCCACTGTTCCAGAGTTATTTATTTGACAAATTCTAGGAGGGTTTAAGTCAAGGGATTAGTGTCCACATTGTCTATTAGTTTTACATAAGGGCAATAACTGGCACGCTGCTTCAGACTTGATCCTGTTATTAGTTACTACTGCTATCCCTTATCAGTGGACATACAGTATTTGGTTATAGAAGGCTACTTACTGGTTCTACTCTTTTCTCATTACTGGTCAAATAACACTAAATAAACTCAAATAAAATAAAATGTAATTAGTCACATGCTCCGATTACAACAGGTGTAGGTAGACCTTACAGGGAAATGCTTACTTACAAGCCCCAAACCAACAATGCAGTTTAAAAAAATAAAAATAAGAATAAGAAATAAAAGGAACAAGTAATGAAATAGCAGCAGTAAAAATATCAATAGCGAGACTATATACAGGGGTCAATGTGAGGGGGCACCGGTTAGTCGAGGTAATTGAGGTAATATGTAGGTAGAGTTATTAAAGTGACTATGCATAGATAATAACAGAGAGTAGCAGCGTTGTAAAAGAGGGTTTGGGTGGGGGGGCAATGCAAATAGTCTGAGTAGCTATTTGATTAGATGTTCAGGAGTCTTACCGTGCAGTAGCAGAAATAGCACTCTATGACTTGGGTGGCTAGAGTCTTTGACAATTTTTAGGGCCTTCCTCTGACACCGCCTGGTATAGAGGTCTTGGATGGCAGGAAGCTTGGCCCCAGTGATGTACTGGGCCGTACGCACTGCCCTCTGTAGTGCCTTGCGGTCGGAATCCGAGCAGTTGCCATAACAGGCAGTGATGCAACCAGTCATGATGCTCTCGATGGTGCAGCTGTAGAACCTTTTGAGGATCTGAGGACCCATGCCAAATATTTTCAGTCTCCTGAGAGGGAATAGGTTTTGTCGTGCCCTCTTTATGACTGTCTTGGTGTGCTTGGACCATGTTAGTTTGTTGGTGATGTGGACAAGGAACTTGAAGCTCACAACCTGCTCCACTACAGCCCTGTCGAAGAAAATGGGGGGTGCTCTATCCTCAATTTCCTGTAGTCCATAATCACCTCCATTGTCTTGATTACGTTGAGGGAGAGTTGGTTGTCCTGGCACCACATGACCAGGTCTCTGACCTCCTTCCTATAGGCTGTCTCGTCGTTGTCGGTGATCAGGCCTACCACTGTTTTGTCATCGGCAAACTTAATGATGGTGTTGGAGTTGTGCCTGGCCGTGCAGTCATGAGTGAACAGGGAGTACAGGAAGGGACTGAGCACACACCCCTGAGGGCCCCCTGGTGGCGGGTCATCAGGAGGTCCAGGATCCAGTTGCAGAGGGAGGTGTTAAGTCCCAGAGTCCTTAGCTTATTGATAAGCTTTGAGGGCACTATGGTGTTGAAGTCAATGAATAGCATTCTCACATACGTAGGTGTTCCTTTTGTCCAGGTGGGAAAAGTCAGTGTGGAGTGCAATAGAGAATGCATTATCGGTGGATCTGTTAGGGCGGTATGCAAATTGGAGTGAGTCTAGAGTTTCTGGGGTAATGATGTTGATGTGAGCCATTACCAGCCTTTCAAAGCACTTCATGGCTACAGCTGTGAGTGCTACGGGTCGTGGTCATTTAGGCAGGTTACCTTAGTGTTCTTGGGCACAGGGACTATGGTGGTCTGCTTAAAACCTGTTGGTAATACGGACTCAGACAGGGAGAGGTTGAAAATGTCAGTGAAGACACCTGCCAGTTGGTCAGCGCATGCTCTCAGTACACATCCTGGTAATCCGTTTGGCCCTGCGGCCTTGTGAATGTTGACCTGTTTAAAGTTCTTACTCACATTAGCTGCAGAGAGCGTTTCTTCCGGAACAGCTGGTGCTCTCGTGCATGTGTCAGTGTTATTTGCCTCGAAGCGAGCATAGAAGTAGTTTAGCTCGTCTGGTAGACTCGTTTCACTGGGCATCTCTCGGCTGTGCTTCCTTTTGTAGTCTGTAATGGTTTGCAAGCCCTGCCACATCCGATGAGCATCGGAGCCGGTGTAGTACGATTCAATCTTAGTCCTGTATTAACACTTTGCCTGTTTGTGTCATGCCTGCTCCCGCTCTCCCTCCCTGGCGCTCGAAGGCACCAGGCTCCCCAGCATTACACACAACTGCTTCCCTCGTCACGGGCATCAGTGATTCATTGCACTCACCTGGACTCAATCACCTGTGTTAATTTCCTCCCCTATATCTGTTAATTTATTTAACCAGGTAGGCCAGTTGAGAACAACTTCTAATTTACAACTGTGGCCTGGCCAAGATAAAGCAAAGCAGTGCGACAAAAACAACAACACAGAGTTACACATAAACAAACGTACAGTCAATAACACAAAAGAAAAGAAAAATTGAAAAATCCATGTACAGTCTGTGCAAATGTAGAAGAGTATGGAGGTAGGCAATAAATAGGCCCTAGAGGCAAAAATAATTACAATGTAGCATTAATACTGGAGTGATAGATGCAGATGATGACGTGAAAGTAGAGATACTGGGTGAAAAAGAGCAAGAGGGTAAGTAATAATATGGGGATGAGGTAGTTGGGTGTGCTATTTACAGATTGGCTGTGTACAGGTACAGTGATCGGTAAGATGCTCTGACAGCTGGTGCTTAAAGTTAGAGAGGGAGATACAAGACTCCAGCTTCAGAGAACTGGAAGGAAAGGCGGCCAAAAGAAGTGTTGGCTTTGGGGATGACCAGTGGGTGTTGCTATGGTGACCAGTGAGCTGAGATAAGGTGGGGTTGCATAAATTATGTAATATGCCGGGGAGATATGTATACTGTAGCTAAGAAAGTAATATTATGTGTATGTTGTGTAGCAAGATGTTAGTTACCCATGTGCCTCACCCTAATAATTTGGTCTATTTTCACCTCTTAATTTCGTCTACTGTTCTGACTTGGTGGTGCCCACGTAGCCTATAACCTGTTTTTGAGAAATGTAATCATTGAATATTATAAGAGCTTTCATTGTCTGCTTATATGCCCCCTTTATTTATCCTACGGTTCTGACTTGGTGTACAGGGAGAACACTGTAAGAACAGCAAAGACTTATAGTCTTTGGGGTTTGGCGACGGATATGTAGTGAGATATAGATATGTAGGGAGGGCCAGCCAACGAGAGCATACAGGTCGCAGTGGTGAGTAGTATATGGGGCTTTGGTGATAAAATGGATGGCACTGTGATAGACTACATCCAGTTTCCTGAGTAGAGTGTTGGGGGCTATTTTGTAGATGACATCGCCAAAGTCAAGGATCGGTAAGATAGTCAGTTTTATGAGGGTATGTTTGGCGGCATGAGTGAAAGAGGCTTTGTTGCGAAATAGGAAGCCAATTCCAGATGTAATTTGAGATTGGAGATGTTTAATGTGAGTCTGGAAGTGAGTTTACAGTCTAACCAGACACCTAGGTATCTGTTCCCTAGCTCTGTTCCCCGCTTCAGGATTAATGTTAGTTTGTCATTTTGTTACCTGGCAGCTTCATTAAATAGTACCCACAAAACACCAGTCTCAACGTCAACAGTGAAGAGGTGACTCTTCACTGGCCTTCTAGGCGGCCTTCAAGCCGCTGGCCTTCTAGGCATAGTTGCAAAGAAAAAGCCATATCTCAGACCGGCCAATAAACATAAAAGATGAAGATGGGCAAAAGAACACAGACACTGGACAGAGGAACTCTGCCTAGAAGACCAGCATCCCGGAGTCGTCTCTTAACTGTTGGTGTTGAGACTGGTGTTTGCGGGTACTATTTAATGAAGCTGCTAGTTGAGGACTTGTGAGGTGTCTGTTTCTCAAACTAGACACTCTAATGTACTTATCCTCTTGCTCAATTGTGTCCCAGGGCCTCCCACTCCTCTTTCTATTCTGTTTAGAGCCAGATTCCGCTGTTCTGTGAAGGGAGTAGTACAGTGTTGTACGAGATCTTCAGTTTCTTGGCAATTTCTCGCATTGAATAGCCTTCATTTCTCAGAACAAGAATAGACTGACTAGTTTCAGAAGCAGGTTCTTTGTTTCTGGCCATTTTGAGCCTGTAATCGAATCCACAAATGCTGATGCTCCAGATACTCAACTAGTCTAAAGAAGGCCAGTATTGTTGCTTCTTTAATCAGGACAACAGTTTCCAGCTGTGCTAACATAATTGCAAAGGGTTTTCTAATGATCAATAAGCCTTTTAAAATGATCAATTTGGATTATTTAACACAACGTGCCATTGGAACACAGGAGTGATGGTTCCTGGTAATGGGCCTCTGTACGCCTATGTAGATATTCCATAAGAAATCTGTAGTTTCCAGCTACAACAGTCATTTACAACATTAACAATGTCTACACTGTATTTCTGGTCAATTTGATGTTATTTTAATGGACAAACAATTAGTTTTTGTGACCCAAACATTTGAACTGTAGTGTACATAGTCTGCCACCCCTTGTCTTAGCAGACGTCGCTATTCTATCTTGCCGATACAGAGTATAACCAGCCAGCTGTATGTTGATAATGTCGTCGTTCAGCCACGAATCCGTGAAGCATATGATATTACCGTTTTTCATTTCCCGTTGGTAGTTTAATCTTCCTCGTAGGCTGTCGATTTTATTTCCCAATGATTGCATGTTAGCTAGTAGAACAGAAGGCAGTGGGGGTTTATTCGATCGCTTACGAATTCTCAGAAGGCAGCCCGACCTCTGTCCTCTCTTCACTCAGATGTCAGAATTTGGGCCTGTTCCTGGGAAAGCAGTATGTCCTTCACATCGGGCTCGTCTGACTCGTTAAGGGAAAAAAAAGCTTCTGCCAGTTCGTGGTGAGTAATCGCTGTTCTGATGTCCAGAAGTTATTTTAAGTCAAAAGTGACGGTAGCAGCAACATTATGTAAAAAATAAGTAACAAAATAAGTTACAAACAATGCAAAAAAACTAACAAAAAAACAGTTGGTTAGGAGCAAGTAAAACGTCAGCCATCTTCTCCGGTGCCATGATACAGACTAGCCTCCCTCCGAAAGGCTTTTTACACTACTGAGCCAGACCTGGCTGAGCCAAACCAGTCAGTATTTGTAATGTACTGAGCTGGCCTTGTTACGCCTCCACCCTAGTAGCTGGAACTGTGCTGAAAGGGACAATGTGAAAAGATCTGAGCCAGCAGAGTTTGATAAGGGTCTACATGACTTTGTGAACAGGGTATTAGTATTCAACCATCTGGAACACCAAGTAGAGCCTCAACACAAGTCAGGATTGAAACACAAGAGTCAGATGCCCTGCCAGACACTATGCTAGGGTCACATATGCTACCTGTTTCTTTCTGAGACTATTACACTATTTATCGGAGGCCTACTGGTGTGTGTGCGGTGTGCCTGTGTGTGTGTTTATTTCTGAGTGTGCATGTCTGTCTGTCCGTCCGTCCGTGGTGTGCTTGATAGAACCCCCCAGTGCAGGCCCTATCCCGATAGCCTTTCCACATACTTAATACTATCTCTGATCACATCTAATTGAAGTAGTCGTGGGAGAGCCTGAAGGCAAGAGAGAATGAGGTCGAGACTTAAAAAGATTAGATTATGTATGTGGCCCAAATGGCACCCTATTGGCTCTGGGCAAAATAAGTACACTATATATATATATATATATATATACATACAGTATATATATATCTCTCGTCAGAATGAGGATCGGACCAAAGCGCAGCGTGGTAAGTGCCCATGATTATTTATTACTCAAAACACTCAAACAAAATAACAAAGAGGAGAAAACCCGAACAGTTCTGTAAGGCAAATCAACTATACAGAAAACACATACCCACAAAACACAGGTGGGAAAAAGGCTTCCTAAGTATGATTCCCAATCAGAGACAACGATAGACAGCTGCCTCTGATTGGGAACCACACTCTGCCAAAAACAAAGAAATAGAAAACATAGAAAAAATTAAACTAGAATGCCCACCCTAGTCACACCCTGGCCTAACCAAAATAGAGAATAAAAGCCTCTCTATGGCCAGGGCGTGACAGCGCCCAATGTGGCTTGATGTTTGACATTGAGTTAGTAGATGCTCCAATTTATAATAACGGTCATTAATATTAAGAAAAAAATCATTGTAATTCTGACAGGCAGGTTGATGTTGAAATTTCAGCCTAGAGAGCAAGCAAGGGTTCGATATCATGTCCAAGTAATTTCAGGCTTTTTTCCAAAGAACCAAATAATGGAATCTTGCCAGATAAGATGAAAGTCTGAAGTGCCTAAACAACAACAAAAGTATTGATCTCATCATGAAAAATGACATAATTACTGAAACCAGTTGGTTATATTCTGGTTAAATTACTTTTTCTGAACCATAAAACCAGTTTAAAGCATCAGCATTGACACAGAGCCCGTTAGGTCTCAGACTAAGTCCAGAGGTCCAGACTAAGACTAAAGAATTCTTCAAGGTTGCTGTTTTGTTGTAGTTAGTTTTGGACAAGCTACAGTCATGCCACACACACACACACACACACACACACACACACACACACACACACACACACACACACACACACACACACACACACACACACACACACACACACACACACACACACACACACACACTAACACACTTAAAATATAGCACATACACTGACAGGCACCAAGTATTATGAAGAACTGGCACTTTTTCTGAATAGCATTTGGCTTGTCTGGAAGAAAGCAATGTTTTGTGCGTTTATAATTCCATTCCCCTGGGACTGTAGAAAAGTAGAAAAGTAAACCTGACAGGTCCGATAGGTGTGTGTGTGTGTGTGTCTGCCTGCTTGCGTGCATTTGTGTGTGTGTGTGTGTGTGTCTGCCTGCTTGCGTGCATTTGTGTGTTTGTGTACAATAAAACAGCAACCTTGAAGAATTCTTTAGTCTGGACCGATGCCAAGTTATGATTGGACTATTTTCAGAATTGCTCAATGGTGAGAAATATGCTGTGGGCCCTGGTCAAAAGTAGTGCACTATATAGGCAATATGGTGCCTTTAGGGATCCATACTCTCACACCCTGATCTGTTTCACCTGTCCTCGTTATTGTCTCCACCCCCTCCAGGTGTTGCTTGTTTTCCACATTGTATTTATCTCTGTGTTTCCTGTCTCTCTGTGCCAGTTCGTCTTGTATGTTCCAAGTCAACCAGCGTTTTTTCCCGTTCTCCTGCCTTTGCTATTCTCCTTTTTCTAGTCCTTCCGGTTTTGACCCTTGCCTGTTTCTGGACTCTGTACCCGCCTGCCTGACCATTCTGCCTGCCTTGACTTCGAGCCTGCCTGCCACTCTGTACCTCCTGGACTCTGAACTGGTTTTGACCCTTGCCTGTTTCTGGACTCTGTACCCGCCTGCCTGACCATTCTGCCTGCCTTGACTTCGAGCCTGCCTGCCACTCTGTACCTCCTGGACTCTGAACTGGTTTTGACCTTTTGCCTGTACATGACCATTCTCTTGCCTACTAATTTTTGGATTATTAAACATCTAAGACTCCAGCCTCCTGTGTCTGCATCTGGGTCTCGCCTTGTGTTATGATACATAAAAGGTGATTAGCTGCTGGGCTGAGTTCCATGAGTTCCAGGTCCATGAACTGTCTGAGTTCTTGTCAGGCAAATAAGTGGCCATGTTTCAAGCTGACTACATTGCATTTCAAGCCTGCTATATCTCTTAACGCCTGGATAGGTGTTTAACATATCAGCTAATGTCACGGCTGTTGAAGGAGGAGGACCAAGGCGCAGCGTGGTGAGTGTACATTTTCCTTTTATTTGAAAAGAAGCTGAACTAAACAATAAAAACTACAAAAACAAACCGTGAAGCTAAAGGCTATGTGCCCTAAATAAAGTCAACTTCCCACAAAGGAGAAGGGAAAAGGGGCTACCTAAGTATGGTTCCCAATCAGAGACAATGATAGACAGCTGTCCCTGATTGAGAACCATACCCGGCCAAAACATAGAAACGCCAAATCATAGAAAACGAAACACAGAATGCCCACCCCAAGGCTCTCTACGGTCAGGGCTTGACAGTACCCCCCCCCCCCCCCCCCCCAAAGGTGCGGACTCCGGACGCAAAACCTGAACCTATAGGGGAGGGTCTGGGTGGGCATCCATCCATGGTGGCGGCTCAGGTGCGGGACGCAGACCCCGCTCCACCTCTGGCTCACCCCGCTTTGGTGACGCCTCTGGTGTGGGGGACCTCGCCGCCGCCCCCGGACTGGGGACCCTTGTTGAGGTGGACCCCGGACTAGGCACCCTCGTTGCGGGCCTCGGACTGGGCA